>NC_056741.1:1052265548-1052323048 GCF_019279795.1 Protopterus annectens | reverse complement strand
AATCTCAATACTGACAACTAGAGTAGTGTGTGTGAAACATATCCCTTGTGACAGTTGTGTGTGTAGGTTATACTATTTTAAGGCCTGTTGACCCATTACCCATGACATTACTATAAAAAGCCTGTTAATGGCATCTGCCTCACATCCACCATGTAACATTATACAGCTCATACCAGTCATCTGTACAGATGTACATGGAATATCCACGTTTGCAACCTATACATCATCTATGTCCCCTAACAATGAGCATTCATGTGATATCATTGCCAAATATGTCACAGTTACCATAGTGACACATATGCCAGCATCAGACATCATATCTGACTGACACATCATGCTGATACAAAGTCTATCACGCTATCACTTGAGGAGGTTTGTAGGAGCAGTAGACAAGACCAATCACTATTCCTGGTGGGTTATCTCACCATTGATGAAGGCATTCACAAGATTACTTGTTGTAAGAGGTTGTGTGTTATGTCCCAGGTGTATAATCAATGTGGAGCATGCCACATCTACATAGCACTATAGTACATACATGTGGATACGTAGGGTTACTAATATGTCTGTTGGGTACTGTGTATGTGTTTCTGTATGCACAGCTCCTGTGGCTGTCTTTAGTGTGTGCATGTGATGGCTATACCATTTTGTGTACCTCCTGCACCCTGTGAACTTCCTCATTGCCAACCTAGTGTCAGCCCATATAGATATCATCCATGGTACGAGCACAGTTACACAGTTTCTAAGACCAAGCCACTACGGTGCATGCAATAGTCATATCACTGTGTATTGTACATTAATAAATGGGTAGGTCATCTACTCTGAGAAGTGTCACCCCCATGTGCATGTGTGTTTCAATGCATGTCCCCATGCAGCGGTGTGTGTGTGTGTGTGTGTGTGTGTGTGTGTGTGTGTGTGTGTGTGTGTGTGTGTGTGTGGTGTGTGTGTGTGATGGCTCTAACATGAAAAGGGTCTCTGAACCCACCACTGGAAATCCTAACAGTCCCTGCAATTGTCACCGACTTGAATAGCAGTGGAAGACACTGCCACACTACATTACCTCTGTGCTATTTGTGTTATGTATCCAGCACTATTGTTCAGAAGACTGTGAAGGTAGGGGCTGTGCTCAGCCCTTTGTCAGCTGCCTCATGTACAGGACTATGACTATGACTCTGTGTGCACTACCAGCATGAGAGACCAGACATGCACATGAGTTAGCAGACACACATGCTGGTGATTATCAGGTTAGACTAACACAGGCTGACCTGTGTCAGGAATAAATACCCCAAACCTGTCATACACAGTACCAGGTATACCCTCATCAACTGCATGAAGTTTGAGGGGATGGGACAGAAATGGCAGGGGCAACAGGTGCTGATAGGTGAATCTGTTGCAGTTAAAGTAATGGCTAAGCTTGTGAGGGGCCAAGTGCCAGTACTCAAGTAACCTCCTCTGTATGCATGAGCATGGGGTCCTACAGAACACCCAGATGACATGTATAAAGGCTTGCTGGCTGTGTCAAGTGTATGTATGCAAGGTCACACTGTCTGCCACAATTGCTCCTCACACACTGTTGCATGTAAACACACCTGGTAAACATGTACATATACGGCTGTACCTTGGCTATGAAAAGGTCACTGTGTTTCCATTCCACCTTACTCATCATTGCTACTGTTGGCAGGCCCAAAGCCTGTAGATACACAGGCACCTATAGCACAAACAAAATACAGTATGTGACACTACAGTCAGTCAGCAGTACTAACAGCAATAGTGCATCATGGCTAACAAGGTACATACACCTAGATGTGTACCCATAACTACTGCCAGCAGACAGCACCTCACACAGCATTACATTGCTACACTGTACTATATTCACCCTGTGCATCAGACCCATATGAGCATATCCTTGCATCGATGGTATTGATAACAAGGTTGTGGCACAAGTATCATTACATGCACAGGGTGTGTTGTGGGATTGCCAGAGACCTAGGCTAGGCCATATGACTGACCTAATGTGTGTGTGTAAGTGTGTGTGTGTCTGGAGGTGTGGTATTCTACTGAGCTGCATGCCTAGTGGTAACCGGCCTGTGATAGGGATGTGTGAGTCTTTGTCTGCACACCATCAAGTCATGTGGATGCCCAACACAGGGCTATGTTGGACAGTTGTGGACCGTTCATGGCAGGATGTATGGTTCACTGTTTCCCGGCAATGACATGGGAAATGGTTCTGCCAGGAGTCTGACTGCCACCACCAGGGCCAAGGACAGATGCAGTGCTACTCCCTGATGGTGACTGCCATCTGCTGGATCTGTGTCCTTGATGGGACTGGCCAGGACCATGTGCCTATGGCCTTCTCCAATGTGGTGTGGACAGCACCCTTCCTTCGATAGTGCTGGTGGTACTGCTACTATGGGACTATGAATATGCATGGCCACGTAGGCTCTCAGCAGATATGTTGCTAACCTATGTTCACCTGGTCAATGCCCTATGCCCACTACATGCTCAAGCACAGACGTTGCACAGTGAAGCAGTGATAACATCTCACCCCACTGTCTATCCACAACATCTGCAAAATGACGTATGGTATCACAAACGCTGTGGAGGTCATCACGCATGGCAGGAAGTGTTGCATTCATGACCCTGAGCATCTGTCTGGTGTTGCAGTCAGTATGCACCTGTGCCTCCATGATGGACCATAACACGGGTCTGGTGACACCTGTTGTGACACTTGAGACAGGGTCTTTATGGGCAGCTGTCCACCGTCAACACCGCCATCTATCTGCCTGTGTGTGACCTCGCCTGCTCTCTGGCTATGGCTGGTGTCTACACTCACACTTGCCATAGTCACCACACTAGCCTGTTTCATGCCACCACCCTCCAACTGTCCAATATCTGTGGCTGTTGGGGACTGGGTATGTGTGGGCATACTGTCTGTGTGTGGGGTCACTGTAGGTGAAAATGGAATACCAATCAATGGCATAGATTCAGGCCCCAACAACCCACCTGTGCCTCACTATGACCACCATTATCATGGATGCTTGCTAAGACACTGACATCAGGTTGTGAGGAGGAGAGACAACACCCATGTTCACCTGCGAGGGGAAGACAACATATGTAAATTAATGCCCTGCAGTATTATGTTTGCTGATACACACACACACACACACACACACACACACACACACACACACACACACACACACACACACACACACACACACACACACGCACACACACACGCATGCACTCCTGGTAAAGTCTGGCACAGCTTTGACATGTATGGGCCCTTCAGGCCAGATCTTGCGGTAGTTCTGCCTGCCACAATCCATCTCTTTTACAGCTACGGTAAGGCCCACAACAAAGGGTGACATATACATATATATGATGGGCCTATCAGCAGAATGGTAATTGTGACCAAGACCAAGGCTATTGGAGTGAGCTATACAGTGTCACCAAGTGCATATACAAGTACTGTAAGAGCTGACTTACTGTTAGACAGACCAGACAGAATGACAAGGTGTAACGATATGTGATGATAACTGATGATGAAACAAGATAATACACTATCACTGCAGTACCTACAGAGTTCAGACTCACAGGGATTCATTTCAGACAATATTTCAGGACAGTTTGCAAAACATACAGGAAACATGTAAAGTACTAGGTGCATAGCCTCATATAATGCTACCAAGCTATTAGCTCTGATGGCCTCATAAGCCTAGCCCAAACTTTCGCTCATGTCCCTTCAAAGCCAGCACCTGTTTCCCCTATTCAGCTGGGACACACTAGGGATCCCACTGGTGTCTTTTCCATTTCCCATGCAGTCGTCCAGCTTCTTCTTCAGAGGGCTATACACATACTCTGCTAAACATGGGGAGGGAGTGTATTTTACAGAGAGTGTATTGTGTGGGACACTATGCTATCCCACCACCAAGCACTATACATGTCACAGACCAGGGGAGGGCCTTGCGTACATGTTGCATGAGTGGAGTATGTCTTACAAATATGCAGAAACACCATCAAGGCTGGTTGGGAAATGGCCTTGTATGCCAGACACAGGTTGCTTATGATCAGTCTGTATGAGACTCAGTACAGGGACAGGGCTTTCAGCCTATCTGTGTAGGATAGGTGTTGCAGACCCTGGATTTGCTGGGTCAGGAACCTCTGTGGCCTCTGCAACTGCTGCATTAGCGTGGCAAGGTACATGCCAAAGGAGCCACTGTACTTGGTAATGCTTCTGATAAGGGTGGAATACAGGGATGTTATTGCCTCCTGGTTCCTGGATGACATACCCGTATTTGTGAGGTAGGCCATGTAGACAGCCTTCCGTACAACGGTGACCACACAGTGGAAAACTGTCAGGTTGCTAACAACCTTGGTGCACAAGTTGCCTCATGCCTGATTGCATGCTCAGTACATTATTACTGTCATAATTAGTAGTTAAGACATCTACCACAACAGAGAAAATGATGCATCTCCTGGCATTCAGTTTGAGGCAATGCTTCTAGCACCAGTCATTAATTTGGGTAAGGGCCTCTTGGCAAATGCTCACATCAGTAGAGGAATGTAAGACAATGGCCAGCTTGCAAGCATATTTAAACCTGGTCAGCCACATACTACTGCTTTTTTCTTGTACTTCAGAAACATATATCTCAAACAGTAGAGGCCCCCAGACTAATCCTTGGGGTACACCACTCTGTAAGAGTCTACTGCTAGAGTTGGCTTCCACTACTTTGACAGAATGGGTACTATCATTGAGCCACTTAGCTACCCATCTGGTAACATACAGGTTGATGGCATCTATATCATAACATCAACAGCTTAGGTTGCTGAATCCAAAATCATCGTCACCTAAGCGTTGAAAGCTAAAACCAGCGAATAGCCAAATCCATCCACAAACAAAATAAACAAACACACTCAAACATAGTGGGGGGCTTAGCCCCCCAGTACCCCCAGATGTGGGGGGGGGGCTGCACCTCACACACACCCCTAACTAAATATACCAACTACAAGACCACTCTACATTGGGGGAAAGGGAAAATCCCCGAGAATGGCCACACAAATTCTTTCCTGAGGTAAGAATTTGATGATGTGGCCATTCGCTATTTTAAGCATTTGATGCTTAGGTGTCGATGAATATGCATTCGAGAACCTAAGCTGTTGACAAATAAATAGGGAACTGGTTGATGCCTAGCTGTGTAGGCTTATGTATCATGGCCACTTGGGGATTATTGTGAGAAAATTGGGCTAGGAGAAGGTAGGCATTGTTCACCATCTTCCCCTTGTCCTTGTGTTTGTTGACCACTTTGGAAAAGTCGACAAGGTTTAACAGGCCTGATCTCCCTTTGCCAATACCACACCGTGTGGGCTCAAGCATTTTGAGGTTGCCAATGTCCCTGTTCATAAGCTCCTTGATATTGCCTTCCATGCCCTTGCAGAACAGGCTAGGTAGGCTAATGTGCATATGATTGGCTGGGTCAGTGGATTGCTCTGCCATTGTGTATAGGGGTGACAGTGGCTGTCCTTTGTGCAGATGGGATGACACTGGTGCTCAAGCTTTGGTTGACTACAGTGTGCACTGGATCTGAGAGCTCATGCCTGTGTTCATGTAGGATGCAGCCAGGGATGGTATCAGGCCTATGGAGAGGGCATTATGAACCTGTTTCCTGATAATGACGGGTGGGGGGGCAAGTGCTGTGCATGCCGATGTGTACCAATGGGGGGACAGGGGGGTGATGTTTACACTTCATCTGTCTGCAGCAGTTTGGCTATATCTATTCCATATGTGTATGTGGTGTTATTGACCACCACTACAGAGCAGATTTGGTTGTTGCCTCTGAGACTGCAGACATAGGTGTGGAAGGCCTAGTGATTGGCCTTGAAGGATGTGTCCAATTTGCACTGAAAATAGCCTTAGGGTAATTCGCCTGTGACCTTGTTTGCTTGTTCAGACCAAGATGACATTGCTTCTAATTAGGCACCTGCACCTTCTTGGCCCTGTCCAGCAATTATTTCCACCTATTATAGTATTTGTGTATTGCTGCTGTCCACCACAGATGTTTACCTTACCTTGAGGGAGATGATGTTGTCCTGTCAGATATTGCTGAGTCCATACAGCTATGTAGGTGTTCAAATAGTATTGTGGTGTGTGCTCGGACACTACTGCTAGTTCCAACTGATGGGACAGTGGCTGTAAAGCTACTTCTACCTGCTCTGAGGAGATTTATAGTCATTTTTGTAAAATTTATTTTGTTTCACCCTGACAAGGGGGGTGGGCAGGGGAGATGGTGACCTGAACAGTGATGGCTGTATGGTCAGATCTTACCAAGGAGGATGACACTGTAGGGGTGCTATAGTGGCTACTCATGTTGGTTAGGACCAGGTACAGGATATTTCCACCTGTTGTAGGAGTGTTGACCAGCTGATACAATGCATTGCCATTGACAAAGCTGAGGAATCTCTGTGCATTCATGTTCAGGAAGCATAGGTCATACACACTATGGTGGGTAGTTAAAGTCACCCAGGAGCATGGTAGATGGTTGAATCTTGACATAATCCAGCAAGTCCAGATAGATGTGGTGGATGTCCAGAGTCATGGTTGGAGATCTGTAGCTAGCTATGACTGAGTAGGTGTTTTGTCAACAGTTAACTGCACTCAGGATGTTTTCAGTGTGCCATACTGTTTGGCCAGCCTGCAGGTGTGTATGTGTATGATAATGCTTAAAACTCCACCTCCTGTGGCTTGCAGCATCCATTTGGCATCTAAATGTATGATGGGATGAGTAACCGGCAAGGTTAGTGTGCTCTCCACAGCTGCAAAGCAGATGTCAGTGACTGCACAAATGTCAGCATCCTACAGGACAAGGTACACTTGCATTGACATGGGTTTCATGCTAAGACACCTAGGTCCTGTTAGAACAAGATATCTGCACAAAGGCACACATCAATGGTGGGCAAAGGCTGGAAAATAGTGACACTTTATAAATCTAGCTGTAACACACTTAGTTGCTAGCAAAGACGGTTCCACATTCACAGGACTACTCTGCAGGATATGACATCTGACATTCAGATGAGTGCTATTATGTTATGACTTCAGTCTTTACCGGGTTGTCCAGTAATTTGCCAGGCAATACACAACTGTATGAGGCATTGACTACAAATATGAGGCAAACACGTGGTCAGTCTGCAAAACTCTGGACAGTTGACAGGTATGGGCTCAATATATAACATACAGTTCCACACACACTTCTGCACCTGTTGTTTACTATGCACATATCCTATATAAGTCTCTTACATTTGTAAGACAAGTATATGTACCATAGTAGCATTCACAGGTGACATATGAATATTTACAACATCCCAGGTAGCTGGCCTAGCAGTGTCACAGTCAGTATTGGACTACAGATACTCCAGTAGTAGTCATGCATAAGCTGACCTTTCATGGGGTGACTCAGGGGCCAGAGCTGCCATCTATGTCACTGCAGACAGGACCAGCAGAAATAGACATAGGTGCCTGACAGCAGCATGTGAGTGCAACAAGTCCTGTTGAGATCTAGTGTTTAATTTCCTATTTCACATTATTGCACCCCCTTCTGCATTCCATTACATGCTTAAGTGATTGACATACCTGTTGTAGTGCTGAAGAGTTTCCTCAGAATAATGGAAATGTTTACGTTTGTGTAGTTGCAGTCAGTCTTTGTGTAGATGGGTTCAGACCTGTGTTGCATAGGTAGCAGCTTGCCTTTTGTAGGTAATGCTCATGAACAGGTAATGTCCAGTGCACCAATCAGTGTCTCCCATGCATCCAGAGAAGCTGTGTTGTTTTTCCATTAGCCAATGCCATAACAACACAGTGCTATAATTAAGTCCTTCATGTAGACCTTCTCCCTTTTCCTTGCCTGTAAGGAGGATTTTATGGAGGTGTTGGGGCTATAGCTTCACAGACGGTAGGTGGAAATACCACTCAGAACAAGAAATGTGGAGACAGCCCAACAACATGGGGAACAAAGTTCCAGATTTGGGTAGAGATTGTAAGTATTACTGTTATACACATAGAAGATTGCTAGATTAACAGGGTTTGTCTGGATATGCATTTTCTGGGTGACTTGACGTCTGACAGTGATATATCTCTGACATACCTCTCAATTGTCCAGATGTCCATAGACTGTCCAGAGGATTGCCTGTTATGTTTGGTCTGTCCTTCAGACAATTTCTGTTTTTGAGAAATCAGTAGGGTAATGTGAGGATTGTAGTCAGTAAATGTTGGCATCCATTTGTGTTTCAGACATCATATCCTTCAGGGATCTTATGTTACAACAAACCCTGTAACACCAGCAACTGTTTCAGTCTGTAACACCATTAT
Source organism: Protopterus annectens (assembly GCF_019279795.1). Taxonomy (NCBI): domain Eukaryota; kingdom Metazoa; phylum Chordata; order Ceratodontiformes; family Protopteridae; genus Protopterus; species Protopterus annectens. The sequence continues at coordinate 1,052,314,689 of NC_056741.1, read as the reverse complement.
GTGAGATATGTCCCTCTTTTCGGCCTCCTGTCCCCCAAGTATGGCAGGCTTTTTGCAGATGTCTTGCAGTAAGAGGTTGGTTATATATTATATATGTATATATATATATATATATATATATATATATATATATATATATATATATATAGTTCCCCTTTATAATTTCGAAATACTGAAATCTCGAATTTCAGTATCTCAAGACCATAAAGGCAAATTTTTTAAATAGCGAAAGTGCATAATCTCAAATTCAAATAGCTTGAATTTGTAGTTATGGTTTTAGATTTAGACTATGTTATGTGTGGTGTTTCGTGTGGATGGTGTCCAGTGTAGTGTGTCGATTAAGGTGCAAGTTAAGGTAAGTGAGTGTTTTGTAAGGGTTTTGGGTGGGTGTTTGGATGTATGTGAGTGTGTTTGTAAGTTGTTTGTGTAGGTTGTATGTGTAGGTTAGGGTAGGTAGGTGAAAGCATGATTGTGTAAGTGTTGGATGTGTTGGTGTGTGTGTGTGTGTGTGTGTGTGTGTGTGTGTGTGTGTGTGTGTGTGTGTGTGTGTGTGTGTGTGTGTTTGTGTGTGACAGACTGTAGAATGTCTGGGTGTGAGTTTGTTGTCTTTTTCTGTCTGTGTGATCTCGGAGTTAGTATATATAAGTAGGGGTGTGTGGGGGACATAGCCCCCCACATGGTTGGTGATATGTAGTGTAAGTGTTTTGATTTGTGTTATTGTGTTTGTGTATGTTTTGTTGTTTGACTTGTAGTGTGGGTAGGATGGTGTATGTAAAAAGGCAAAGGCAGTACAGTGAACCAGGAAAAACTCCAAGGCCAAGCAGGACTACAGAGCCAAAACTTTAATCCAATACCACAAGGCATTATAAAAACACAAAGTGACACAGTTTTACAATTGAATTCACTATGTGTGGCAATAAAGTAATTTTGATAATTTTGATAATTTTACTAATCAAAATTACTTTATTGCCACACATAGTGACATTTATGGCTAAGGTGTTTAAAGTATTTTTAATTAATCACCTAACATTGGTACAACCCTGTTGCAGGGACAATCTGTTTTATGCCTTCATGACATTGTATTAGTTAGGTAGAATTGAGGGCCATTTTACTATTTATCACCTTATGATTTTACTATTGAAATGAACTATGCACTTTAGAAATTATTTAGTTTCCTCTTAGACAGGACTGTGCATTGCTTTTCTAAAATTTCATTGTTTTTTTTGTAATTGACCAATTGATGTTAACTTCTTGATTGCTGGTTGTATTTAAAGCATTTTGTGAATCCTGGTGGATCCGGGTGAAAGCGTTTAACCTTGTGAATTCAATTGTGAAACTGTGTCACTTCGTGTTTTTGTACTGCCTTGTGGAATTGGATTAAAGTTTTGGCTCTGTAGCCCTGTTTGGCCTTGGAGATGGCGTATGTTTTGTGTGGAGTATGGTTTGTTAATGTTCGCAATTTTGTGTTTCGCGGTTTTGGGGTTTCAGGATTTTGAGTGTTCACCTTTATAGTTTTGAGATACTGAAATTCGAGATTTCAGTATTTTGAGATTATAAATGGGAAATATATATATATATATATATATATATATATATATATATATATATATATATATATATATAGATATATATGGGTCTACTTTGTTTCACTGAAAACACACTTCACTGAAACTCATTTCACTGAAAACTCATTTCACTGAAAATCAGTTTCCTGAGCACAATTCACTGAAAGCTCACTTCACTGAAAACTCATTTGACTGAAACTCATTTTGTTCAAAGGTATATCCCTGTTCCCCACTATAGTGTGATCTTGGAGTTAGTATATATAGCAAGGGGGTGTGGGGGGCACAGGACCCCACATTGGGAGATGTGGTTAAACGTTGGAAACTATAGATATGGATACTTACAAGTTGAATGAATAACTCTTTCCAAAAGATAATATATACCCAAACTATGTGATGGACTATGCACCCCACACCACTCAATGTGGGGGGGGCTTTGCCCCCCCACACCCCCTTACAATATATACTAACTCCAGGATTACACTACATTGGAGAACGTGGCAGACTCCTTTCAACGGAATGAGTTTCAGTAAAATTAGGTTTCAGTGAAGTGAGCTTTCAATGAATTATGCTCAGGCAACATTTTCAGTGAAATGAGTTTTCAATTAAATGAGTTTCAGTGAAGTGTGTTTTCAGTGAAATTAAGTAGACCCTATATATATATATATATATATATATATATATATATATATATATATATATATATATATATATATATATATACACACACACACACACACACACACACACATATATATATATATATATATATATATATATATATATATATATATGTGTGTGTGTGCATTTATATATATGTATATAAGAATACTATGGATATGTATTTTTACCTTATGTTAAATGACTGTAGTGCATGATATGTTTGTAAAAGCATTACAAGCTCCTGCAGTTCAAATGGTGTAAAGGTACATTGCTGTGATTGTAGTACACATGGTTCTGGGTTCAAGACTTGATAGTGATGACTTTTTTTCATTAATGTTAAATGACCATAATGCATTATATGTTTGTAAAAGCACTGAAAATCCTCAGGGCTCAGATGATGCAGTTCTATGAGGGTTTTCATTTTTTTGCGTGAAGCTAAGCAATGCTAACAGACGGTTAAGTCCTCTTAGCTTCACTTAGCAGTGGTTACTCCTGCTTACACCCACGATAATTTTCATTAAAGAAAAGAAAAAGAGTGATAGGAAAGTGGTGAAATGAGGCCAAGCAAGGGGTAAAACATTAGGAAAACCAGCTAGGGCTATGCAGGATGGGTGTAGGAAAGGATCATAGCTCTACATTTCTTCTGCAGCAACAGCTATGAGTAATGTGTAGAATTTGGAATTTACAGCCTCACACCTCACAGGGAGGGGTGTTTGCGACAGAAATTTGTAGAATAATTTGTGGGTAGATTGATTAATTTAACTTTACGTGAGAGAGAAATGTAGAGCTATGTATGGGGTAATGAGTTTTTTGCGGGACAGATGCATTTTTTTAGCTGATATTGGGATGTTGGGGAAGAGCTGTAGATATGATTGAGGAGGCAGGTTGGGTAGAATAGGTTGCATTCACAGACACACAAGATAGGCAAGACAGCAGACAGGGGTAGTATATGACACATGAGGGGGTAAACACTTTTGACAGGGATGGTGGTTGGGAATCTGAAGCCTATGAGCCCCCAAATGGATACAGTGGGACTGAGGTCCCCATCCATGGGCAGTCAACACTGCACCTTCATGGCCATGAAGGAGGCTGTGCTGTGGGCTGGACAGAAGTGGCAGCCTGCCCCTAGAGGTACACCAGGTGGCCCTCCATCTGATGCAGCTGTCCATTGAACTCTGTGTAGATGATGCTGCATACCATACTCTGGAACTGGATGTGGGTGATGGTCTCCTCTCCATGCTAGTGCCCGGGGGGGATGGGCCGCATCCCCTGAAGTGGTTCCACCTGAAGGTGGTGCAGGACCAGTGGAAGAGGCAGTTCTAATTTGAGTTCCAGACATGCTAGGGCCTGGTGCCATGGCTAGATGAGGTGGGGACAGGTGGATCCACTGGGATTTGCCTTCCCAAACGTGCTACAGTGTTGAGGTTTTACAATATACATTGGTTAGTCATGCACAATACATTTCAAAATTAGTTATAACAGCATGAGTGGGTGTTCCAATTAACCCCTTACAACAGATTTGAAAGAAATGCATAGCAAACAGAACACATGCATAAATGGAACAAAAGTATTCATTGTAACAGCATGCCAGTAACATTCATGGCAACAGGCCACCAACAATGGTATTTGAACAAGGTATGTTAACATGCAACCAATCAAATATATGAACAATAATAGAACACTAGTCCCAGCATTGGGTTTTGAGGAAAAACATACCCGTAGTATCTCCTTCTTCTTCTTTCGGCTGCTCCCGTTAGGGGTCACCACAGCAGATCAACTGTTTCCATTTCTTCCTGTCCTCTGCATCTTGCTCTGTCACACCAGCCACCTGCATGTCCTCTCTCACCACATCCATAAACCTTATCTTAGGCCTTCCTCTTTTCCTGTTACCTGGCAGCTTCATCCTTAGCATCCTTTTCCCAATATACTCTGCATCCCTCCTCAGCACATGTCCAAGCCAATGTAATCTTGCCTCTCTGACTTTGTCTCCAAAACTTCCAACCTGGGCTGACAATCTAATATACTTATTCCTAATCCTGTCCATCCTCGTCACACCCAGTGCAAATCTTAATATCTTCAACTCTGCCACGTCAAGCTCTGACTCCTGCCTTTTTGTCAAGGCCACTGTCTCCAACCCATATAACATAGCTGGTCTCACTACCCTCTTGTAGACCTTCCCTTTCACTCTTACTGGTACTTGTCAGTCACAAATCACTCCTGAAACTCTTCTCCACTCACTCCAACCTGCTGTACTCTCTTCTTCACCTCTCTTCCACACTCACCATTACTCTGAACTGTTGATCTCAAGTACTTAAACTCATTCACCTTCGCCACCTCTACTCCCTGCATCCTCACCATTCCTCTACCCTCCCTCTCATTCACACACATATATTCTGTCTTAGTCTTGCTGACCTTCATTCCTCTTCTCTCTAGAACATATCTCCACCTCTACAGAGTCACCTCCACCTGTTCCCTACTCTCACTACAGATCAAAATGTCATCTGCAAGCATCATAGTTCACGAGGACTCCTGTCTGATCTCTTCTGTCAACCTTTCCATCACCACCCGTAGTATATGAGTGATAATTAATGATGCAGATAAGTGGTGCGGGAAGAGAGAAAAAGTCCATTAACAACTGTTTAGGCTTCTATTTTTCACAACAGTACTGCTCAATACTCTACAGGTCTGCCCTCACTTTACATCTACCTATGGCCCATAGCTTCTGTAACACAAGCATATCTGTTAAACTGTCAACCTGGAATGGTATGGGGCAAACTGTGACAACTCTGGGTACATGACTAGACGGGACTCATACATGTCAGAATTACATATCTGGCACAGAATGGGCACCCTGCACTGCTCTTATGTGAGTGTTCTACTGGCATACTTCACCTGGTTTCCTATCTGTGGCCAGGGTTATTGGCAGCAGTGAACACTAGCCCTGACAGCGTGACACTTGAGAGACATGTACTGGGAAGAGTGCATATTGTATGTACCTATCCTGCTGTCATTTTCAGGCATGGGGTTGGACAGTGGAACAGTTGTACATGGTGTACTAGTGCACCCTTCATACTGCTACTACCAACATTTCTTTATCTGTAAAACCTGTGAGAAAATATCTGTTAACACTACCTGACTGTTTCTACATTTATTCCTGATTCCTTGTGTGTAAATATGCACACATTTTACTACCACTCCCTGGATTTGAACCACATCTGGGTGTGCAAACTTAACAACTAAGCTATTTCTCATCACACTGAGCTACTGGGGAATTATTGCTTTTTTGTTTGACTTGTTTCTACCTAATAGTCTCTTGATTAGACAGTCTGATCTTGTAATCCTGAGGTGCATGGATGACAGATAGTGTACTGTGCATTAATCCTTTGAAATAATACAACCTGGAAAGCAAAGGTTAACACACGCAATGCTGCATGGGACACACTGCGATACATTACATGTTACTATTCAGGATTCAGAAGTTAGTGCAGTATATATTTCATATTCCATTTATATATTGTTTTACAGCTCCACAATCTACAGTTTTTCTTAACAGCTGGTTCTTAGAACAACCTCAGTTAATGCATGCTGTCAAAGTCATATTTGCTGTGGAGAACCTGTATGCATTCTATTTCTGCAGCAACATAGAGTGAATACAACAGTTTGTGGTATAGATCTTTACCAACAACAAAGGTTCAAGGAACTCAACACTAGAAGAAAGACAGCACCAAAAACTGTTCCCAGAACAAACCATGATCCACGAATATGTCACAAAGAAGTTCTTTTATTGAAATACAAAACGAAGGTTGAGCGCTTTCATCTACCCAATGTAGATTTCATCAGAACACTGAATATATCAAACCTTGTCCTTGACAAGGTTTGATATATTCAGTGGGTTTGATATATTCAGTGTTCTGATGAAATCTACATTGGGAAGATGAAAGCGCTCAACCTTCGTTTTGTATTTCAATAAAAGAAGTTCTTTGTGACATATTCGTGGATCATGGTTTGTTCTGGGAACAGTTTTTGGTGCTGTCTTTCTTCTGGTATAGATCTTTATTACAGTGACATGACACAGTGCTTAGGTACTACATATCCTGTAGCTCAATATTAGTCAGACAAACTTTATTTATTTGGTTAACACAGTAACCATATTCCTACTGGCAGTAAACAATCTACTCCTTCTTAGTTATTTGCACTATATACTGCAAGATAGATTTGTACTCATCAGCCTGTAGGTGCAGCCTTAACAGTCTGTCATCGTGGGCTTCGATGTTGCTAGCCCTCTCTGTTCCTGTACGGGAGAAAAACAAACATTATGCATACTTGTCTATCACATGCTCAGGCTAGACTTTGGTACAAACTACTTGATACTGATACTTACACACTACTGGAGCATTCTGCGCCCATACATCTTGGATAGAATGGGCCATGAACACCCCCTTCCTCCGCTTTAGGTCAGCATAATGATGCCGTACCTGCTCACCAGTTTGGGGAATGCCAGTACCACTGGTAAGATCATGTGCATGATGGTCCCAGGACTCTGCTTTGTATTGTGAGCCCTGGTACTGGCCCTGAAGCAGTCTCTCATCGTGGTTTTCTACAAGGAGTTCGGCCATGACCCTGGGCACCTGAATGCCCCAGCACTGCACCCAAAAGTGCACTCCTTCACCAATGCCCAACATAGTACCTACATAGCTCAACTACAACAGGTTATGGCTGTATTCCCAGCTGTGCAGTTTAAATAGGGCCATATTCTCACACTTTGCCATCATTGGATCATTTTGAAAACTGTTGAGCACAGCTTAGCAGTGTGCAAACTCACTAAACTGTGTTGAGAAATGCTTAAAGGGGTAAGTATTGAGTGGTGCTTAGTCCACAAATCTGCTTAGCTGAGCTAACTGCTGCTTAGAATTTACTTCTAAGCAATGCTTAAACTGGCTAAGCATAGCTGAGCACTGCTTAGCATTGCTCAGATTTAATTAAAAAAAATCAGGATTGTAGAGTAATTCATCATTACTAACATATTATTAAGTGTTTATGATTTAGTTTACATGACATCCCCTATGTGCTTTCATTACTTTACCTTGGGGTGTGACTACACTGTATGGGACACTAGTGTATACATGGGTGATTTCACATATTATATGCACTCAAACTTCCATTTTGAACCAGCTACACTACCCTGGGTGACAAATATCACTTACTTCATAATTTAACATAAAAAATAATTTTAACAATGCTTTCCCTTGTACAAATAAAGTGCCTGTCTTGGTACTCAAACTGTGAACGCCTGCACGCCAAGTCAGGACTCTAACCGCTACAATATCTCAGCATTAGGTCTTTAGCTATACATTTTTATTTAGCTGCTATGAGATGTTTAAGCAATGCTGAGCAGAGGACCCTAACATGCAAACCTGCTCACCTACACCTAAACATACCTTAGAATGAAAAAAAAGGAAATAAAAAAAAATCTCTTTATTTACATACAGAAATACTCCTTGTCAGTCACAGTAAGGGCAATTTTAAGGGGAAAAATAGGGACAGATTTTAAGTATTGCTCTTACAAACTTAGAATGTTGATAGAATAATAGGTTTTGCACTTGCATGACTTTTCTGAAGGATGTGGAGTCTTAAACTCAAAAGTTTGTCATTATTTACTGACTCCAATCCTCTGCTATTTGCCAGGTAGGGACAGATATTTGGGGGAACACACCAACTATATGAGGCACTGAGGCAGAAATGTGGACATTCTGTGAAAACCTGTACAGTTGACAGGTATAGCCGTATGGCACTTTTGCAATGTAGGGTGTGTGTGCTTCCTATCTTCATACCTGCTTTCAGTGTCCATAGACACTAAAATCACATGGAAAGTGCTGTATGGCACTTTGACAATGCAGGGGGTATGTGACAGTACCTGTCACATACCCCATGCATTGCTTCCTATCTAAACGTCTTGCTTTCAGTGTCCACAGACAAAGAAAGCACTTGGAAAGTGCCGTATGGCACAAAAACAATGCAGGGGATGTGTGACAGTACCTGTTACACACTCCATGCATTAAATTTGTGATTTCCTGTCTATTTAGTGACCGTGGACACTGTTTTACTATTTTATTTGCTTTCTGTGTCTGCAGACACTGAAAAGCATTTAAAAAGTGTCATACAGCACTTAAAGGGTGCAGGGGTCATGTTAGATGTGGGGCATTACTTAAACATACCCCCTGCACTCAGTAGTGTTCATGTGTGCTTAGCCTTAGCAGTAGCTCACCTTCAGGAATATGTAAAGTACGCTGCTGTTATGACTATGTGGAAATCGACACAGTTCACTCCATGCAGGAATAGAACTTTTCCTGCATGGAGTTTTTTGAATCCTGGGGAGAGTTTTACTAAGATGATGGACTTCTATCCAACAGTTTAATTTTATATTTCTGGTGATTGATTTCAGGTGTTTATTGAAAGTTATTTATTTACATTTTTGTAATTAATTTACTTATTATTAAATATTTTTCATTACGTTACATTGTGGCTGGACAATCAGTGCATTCCTTAGAGATTAGAGAGTGCTTATCCCTGTTTGATACTCCCCCGGTCACCTTTTAATAATTGGTCACCCTTTGAAGAGCATGTAGACATATCTGACTTTGGTGGCAGTGTTACCATTTGTATTGGGGAGGGGACACAGCTGGAAATCAGTGTCAGTCTTCCCATAAGTGCTTGAGTATGTGACATTAGAATTTATTTTGAGTGTGATTGAGTCAGAGGTCTTAAACTGGAACACATTGCTCTGAAGTGTATAATCAGGGATTACATTTGGGCTGGACAAAGGTATATAGTCCAGTCCCAGGAAAATAGCGCTTGTTCCTGTTGTGCTATTGAGGGAAATCATGGAATTTTATTCTTGTGTGCTTTGTACTCTGGTGTTTTCTGTGACACTGCCACACTGGACTCAGTGATGAGGCTTGAGGCTCCTTAGTTACTGACCCAGATTTTATGTGGGGTACGTCACATTATTGTTGACACTCATGTGGGATATTGGCCAGATATCAAACCCTAATAAAAAAACTTGCCATTATGAAATGGTGACTCTCCATAAATAAAACAACAATAAATCACATTCAGACATTCAAACTTGCATTGCCCTTAGTTTCAATATATCAGTGATTGAACAACAATCATTAATACCTTGCACTTGCCTAGAGTTTAATCTCAGTTTCCATACTGTCTCTCTAACTTCCAATAAAGCTTTAAAATCACCACCTCTTTCATTTTCATTCACTCATTCTATAACAAATAACAAAAATCTTTTAAAACTTGTACAATTTAAACTGTGCTTATTTAAAGCCTTGCTAGTTTTTTGTTTTTAATATCTCTAGTGCGTTCTGCAGTCCACTCTCTAAGCTTGCATATGGTCTTTCCCCATAAAAAGCTGGGCATCTCATACAGGTTGCCACATGCACTACAAATCTTTTATTACAATTGCAATGTCCAGAACATTGGATGGTTCTACTGTAAACCGCTATGGTTACACATGGACCATCATTAATAAACTTACACAATTTACAAGCTCCACATTTATACATACTGGATATGTGTGCATCTTGATACCTCTCAAAAAGTCCTTAAAAATGAATGCCCTTACTGTAAGCCACTTGTGGTTTTACGCCTAATATTGATTTTAAATCAGGAGGTATGATTAAGTTCCAATAGGTGTTTAATGTGGTGACCATCTCTGGTGTGTCAGCATTGTAATGTACTACAATCACACCACTCTTAATTTGAATCTGTGTGGAGGTAATCACATGCCCAACACTCAACTCTAAGATGGGGACAAAATTTTTATCACGCGTTTTTATAACTTCATTTCTAATTGTAATCAGTAATCAAAGTGGATACCACCTATCTCTAAACATAGCAATCAGTGTGGCCATCTCTTCACCAAATCTTTCATCATCACTAATCAGTCTTGATAGCCTAACCATCTGTCCCTTCACAACACTCTTCATCTAATGAAATTGCTGGCAACTTTGGTAACGAGCATTAGAGTATGTCTTTTTACTAAAAAAACGAGAAGATGACTTTCCAGTAATTATCTCTTTATGTAACAAAGTATCCAAACATTCAATCTCTTTAGTATGTACGTTGTGTGTGAATCTCAAAAAAGAGGTTGTGTTATTTAAATAATTTAAGAAACCAATAATATCTTCTGGTTTACCATGTCATAATGCTAACATATCATCCAAAAATCTTAAAAATGTTATAATATTGGACAAATAGGAGAAGAAAAAAACTAAATTCTTCTTTAGCTCCCATGGCAACTCCTGAAACGTGATGAAAAAATTCCCCTTCAAAGAAAAGGAAATTATTTTGCAACACCAATTCCATCAATTCCACTAGTAAATTGATTTTTGCATTATGCAAGCCTTCAACCCCCATCAAACTACTGTGAAAAACTCCAGTCCAATATCATGGATTATAACGGAAAAGAGGTTAACAACATCACTGGTAACAAATAGAAAATCCTGTTCACAATTCAAATCTCTAAGCACCTCTAAAAAATACCAGAAGTCAAGCAATATGTATAATCTTTCCTCCAAAACCTTCTTACAGCGTACCTCAGTATAAGCCACCAGTGATCCCATTGCTGCCACTATAGGGCTAAAAGGTGGATCATACTGATTCTTGTGTATTTTAGGAACATCAGAGACAGCTGTTAAAAATTCCAATTCTGTCTTATCAACAACTCCTTGGTAAAAAGAATCAAATAGCAGCCAGTCTACATTAATATATGCCATGTTGATTTCATTTTTCGAAACTGTCACGTAGGTGCTTGCATAGTTTAAAATATCATAAATTTTACAAATGTAGTCAATCTGTGTCATAATCAGTATGATAGCACCCTTGTCAGGTTTCATAATTCTAAAATCCTTACTCTCAGGCAATTGCTTCAAACGTAGCCTCTCATCATTTGTCAAGTTGTTAGAAAAGTTACCTTGAAAATTTCTTAAATTCCCCCTCACACATCTATTCAAACAAATGAATTACAGGATTATGCCTTACAGTAAGGGCATTCATTTGAAAGGAATTTTTGAGAGGTATCAAGTGAACAAGCAAGGTGCAAATGCATTCAGGATGTATAAATGCAGAGCTTGTAAATTTTGTAAGTTTTTAATGATGGTCTATATATAAATATTCCAGGTTACAATAGAACCATCCAATGTCCTGGGCATTGCAATTGCAATACAGGATTGGTAGTGTATGTTGCAACCTGTATGGGATACCCAGCTTTTTAAGTGGGAAAGACCATATGCAAGCTTAGAGACCAGACTGCAGAACACACTAGAGATATTAAAAACAAACAAAAAAAACCTAGCAACACTTTATATGTGTACAATTTGAATTAGATTTTAAAACATTTTTGTTTTTTGTTATAGATAGAGTAAAAAAAAAAAAATAAAGGGATGGTGATTTTAAAGCTTTATTGGAAGTTAGAGAGACAGTATTGCAACTGAAATTAAATCCTGAGCAAGTCCCATGCATTAATGATTGCTGTTCAATTACTGGTATATTGAAATTAAGGGGAATACAGGTTTGAATGTCTGAATGTGATTTGTTGTTGTTATTTTATGTTTATTTATGGAGATTCCCCATTTTATAATGGCAACTTTTTTTTATTGGGGTTTTATTTTTTTAACAAATACTATTTATTTGTGATACATTCTTTGTATGTAACAACATATTTAATATTAGTTACTTAATTAATACATTTTAAACAAACATTTTATGTTCAATGTATGCAATTGCAATTGTAGAATGCAGCTGAATTGGGTGCTATAAATTTGTGGATAAATTTATTGAATGGTTAATTTGCATAAGTAATTTGATCATGTGATGGTTTCTGTTATTTAAGTGTAAGCCTTTACATGTTATTTTCTCTGAAGATGCCCTAGAATGTAGAAGGGTGAAAGCACTAAATCTGTTGAATTTTTTATGAATTTTATGTATTAAAGTGGTTTGTGGTGTGTTTTTTGTTTTTACAGTTTATTGGTATAGCACCGAGACTTGTCTAGTGCTTTGTTTCCTGATTCATTTATCTATGCTACGCTATGATCTTGTTGAAGTAGTCACTTATCTGCACTGCAACTTATTGGTAAAAAAGTAAATTCCCCATGGCCCTTAGCTTTTAAATCTCTCCTTTTCAAATGAGCAGACATGTTCTTGGATTATTTGGTAATGATAGTATAAAGGTATTCATTAATGATTTTAGCTGTGTCCCAGTGTAGAGGACATTTTGCAAATCAAGAAATATCCCTGATGTATCATTTTAAAATCCCAAATGGTAGATTTGTTATTCTAGAGTAAAGATTTGCTTAAATTTAATGGTATGAAGAAAAACAACTAACGAAAAAGCCAACAGTATTTTATGAGAAAACATCTGTCTATGCCATGCCATTTTCTGAATGATTCAAAGAAGGGATATTTATTTATTCCAAGCATGCTTGCAGAAAACTGCTTATTAATTGCTTAAATTAAAGCTGTTAATAATGAACCACTTTAAGCTAAATATATAATGGAAGACAATTTAGGGTGTTAAAAGTGCATTTGAGAGAAATAATTTATTATGATGGTGGTGCCCTTTCCTATTAACCTTCAGATCTACATTTTCATACTAACCTTCAGATGTTTGACTCATGATATGAAATTCAGGAAGCATTTGCTACCCAAGAATAGTTTGCTTTACGAGGAATGGCATAATTCTGGCAAGAAATACATAAGTATGTTTATGAATTAAACCACTTGCATCTATTTGTAAGGAGGATATTGTACCTGCAATCATGGAAAAGGAATTTTCAAGGGTGTCACAATCAATCTGATGTTTTAGATCTACAGACTTTACCATTATCTTGACAAGGAAAAGAAAAACATGTTTTTACTACAAGGCCAGTTTTAGTCATAAGCTAAATATACTGCAGTTTAGTGCATCACAGCCTAAAGGGGCTCCTCAAAATTTCAAAAAGTATTCATGTGTGAATGTTTTATTATAATTTCATATATGAAAGAATTTGTACATTAATTTCCAATTCATGAATGGCTTAAAACAGAATAATTAAAAACATATTTTAGAGTTCTAATGGAGTAACCCTTCCTTCAGCTCTACAAATCCACATTATTTCTTAGTACTGATGCTTAAAGCATTACACTGTCTAAATCCAGCACTGCATTCCTTGCCACAGTATCTCTGCACATTTACCTGTTGTCATGTCTCTTAAAAATAACCTCTGAGAAGCATATCAAGAAGCAAATATAACAGATCTGCTAGGTAATAAGGAACTGGTAAAGATTTAGAAAATATGTAATGGAAGTATATAAAATGTTAGCTTCATCATACAGAAAATTTGGAAAGGTGGCATTCTAATCCAAAAAGTCTTACAAGCAAGGTTAATATTTATCAGCCATAGAAAAGATTCCAGGGGAATTCATGAAGGTAGTGTGACATGTACACCTTCATGTCACATCACAGTAATCTTTTGGTACTCGTCAATGGCCCTGACATGGTGCTGCATGATGCTCAAGCCCTGTGTAGGGCTGTCTCAGTGGCCATATTGAATGTTAATGAGGCAGTCTGGTGGAAAGGCATATGGTAAATAGCCATGTGCACTCTCCACCGGAATGTCCTCCAGGAAGGTATCTACACTCCAAGCAATTCAGGAAATTGTTCTACTGTGTAAGTCAGTACAGCCAGCCCCACCACCTCGAGGTAATGAACTGTGTTTGACTACCTGACACAAGATGAATATAGGGACTGGGGTGTCTGTGGGGGGAAACTAGACAGCAGGGATTAGTCTTTTTTAAAGTGTCATAACAGCACTGACTTCTGTACATGGATCAGTCATGGGGGAAACACTAGACACCAGGGATAACTCTAGAATTAAGTTGGAGTAATGGCAGATACAGCAGTATGGGGATTGTGGGGTGGGAAGAAACACTAGACACCAAGGATTACCTACTTTTTGGTACATAGCACCAATTGCAATACAAGGACTGGATGGATGGAGGGAAACACTAAACAGCAGGGATTTCTATGCAGTTAATTAGCACAACAGCACAAACAGCTGTTCAGGGATGAGGGATGGGGGAAATACTAGACACCATGGATTGCTCTATGTTTTAGTGCAGTGACAGCATTGACTTCAATGGGGATGGGTGGGCACTAGACAACAGGGTTTACTTTACATTTTAGTTCCATAACAGCACCAGCTACAGTACTGGCATTGGGTAGGAGTGAGGAAAACACTAAACGACAGGCATTAGTTTACAGTTTAAAGTCATAACAGCACTGACAGCAGAATGGGGACTGGGGATGGAGGAAAGTACTAGACACTAGGTATTTTTCTACAACTGTACTATAACGGCACTTACAGTACTACAGGAACTGGAGGTTGGGGGAGCCACTAGCCACCAGGGAAAAGTGATGTCATTATGGTATGTAAACTGTTATGGAGATCAGGACTGTCAGAAAAAAAAACAGATACCATGGCATTTATAATTATGCCATAAAGGCACATCAAGTATTATGGAGATTGGGGATGGCGTAAACTACAGGAGGGCAGACAAGCCACAGACAGATACTGGCACTGTGGCACCCATGTGTGTGTGTGTGTGTGTGTGTGTGTGTGTGTGTGTGTGTGTGTGCGTGTGTGTGTGCGTGCGTGCGTGCGTGTGTGTGTGTGTGTGTGTGTGTGTGTGTGTGTGTGTGTGCATGTGTACTTGTATTTGAAGGTATTCTTGGTTCTGTGTGGGAGAGTAAATGGTGAGAATGTCAATGCCTACATGACCAGCAATGAACAGGGCATGCAGATGAGCATGATCTGCATGCTGCTGTAGTTACATTGATTCAGAAACATGCAAATTAGATGATAATGAGATTTTTCACTTATCATGGCTAACATGTCTCTAAATCACAAAATACCATATGAAGGAAACAGGGGCTTGCTAGGCTCTTTAATCAATTATTGGGATTATGTAAGTAGTATATATATATAGCAAGGTATCATTTAATTCTGCAAAAAGATATTAACATTTTAAATAAATAATTGAATTAAAGCTGAAGAGAAAAGTGGACTAGATGACAACAGAAACACATGATCAACAAAGCTATTCTAAAATAAAAACAAAGATAAAGTAAACCCTCAAAATAGGATTGCAATAAATAAAGCAACCAACATAACAATTAATATCACATTTACACAATGTTTACATCCCAAGAGTATACATGCCAAGAACATATATACTTCTGAAAATGAGGCTTCAATGGACTTGGTTCTGATAATTTTATTGAAGACCTGGAAATAAAAAACGTGCAGTATACAACACATAAGTGTTACAGGACTATATACAGTGCTAACTATAAATTAGATGAAGAGGTAGATGCTATAGCTTTATTGAGAATAATATGTCCTTAATAAGATTCCAAAACTTATAGTCAGGAAAGAGGCCATGTTTGTGGCTTTGTACTTGTTATAATGTTCCACCATGATATGAACTATTGATTAGTTCATTTTAATTCTTTAATAAATAAGATACTGGCCAGTAAGATTATGGATCTTTTGAATAAAAATAGTGATAAAAACTGCATGGATCTGTAATATACGTATAACAAGTCAACCATGCTTTTATGATGTGCTCATTATGCAGTTCTTATTATAAAGCATGTCATAGGATGACCTGTTTATAGAGAGATTTAAGAAAGGTGTTTGAGATAGTTAACAGTTACTTTCGAGAAAGCATAAATGTTTTTGTTAAACAGATTTAAAACAGATACAGGAAGAAGGCAAGAGAAGAGTGGGACATCCAGCTAAATGGTGACTATCTTGTGTTTAAGAAGACCTGAAACATGCAGACTTCACTGTGGAAGAAGGTAGCACAGTGAGTGCGCATTAAGAGAAGTGGGGACAGTTGACCTGACACCTAAATCTCTTGTACACAGATGAAAAGGGGGTAGTTGAGGATGATGATGATTTCAAATACAGAACCTTGGAGCATACTGCTGCAAGTCTAACATGACTACTGGCTACGGAATAGAAAATAAGGTGGTGATTGTGGAACTTTTATGTGAAAATGCAATAGTGATTAGTGCTATGGTACAGGTATAAGTTCCAAAACCATACCTCTTCCACTTAACACATACCTGATGGCACATAATCACAACTTATAAAATTATCACTTTGTGGATGACATTAACTGAGCAAACACACATGACAGACAATAATTTTCTATCTGGAAATAAAACCTAGATACACAAAATTTCATACAATAGGACAACAGTACCTCATGTAACATCTGTGTGTGACTAGGACAAAATTCAAAATTATTTAGATTCACAAATGTTCAGGGTAGAGAGAAATAAAACTATATTTAACACAAAAATGGGCCATTGTATAATTTATTAAAAATAACTTGGAGTAACCATCATTCATTTAATATCTTGAGTGTGTCAAGTTTGGCTAATATAATGGACCTGAGAATTTGAGTAGACATTCAATTAAAAACAACATAAACTTAATTTCAAATGCTATTTCCTAATATTTAAATACAGGCTCGAGAGATAATCTCATTTGATAAGTCACTTGAGCTCCAAAAACAGAACATGATGATCAGCTACATTAGCAGGGTGTGTATATACGGCTTACTATCATATTTCCAAATCGAACTCCATCGACTGCACTTTTGTCGAACACAGAAATTCGAAAACGGTAATGTCAAACACCAAAACCAACCTAGGAACCGGTTTTAACACGGGTCGAGCTAGGGGAGAGGTTTGTAGTTCAGAATAACAGTGAACACCTATCTCAACCCATGTTAAAACAGTTTCTAGGTTGGCTTTGGGTGTTTGACATTACCGTTTTCAAATTTCCGTGTTCGACAAAAGTGCAGTCGATGGAGTTCGATTCGGAAATATGATAGTAAACCGTGTATACATACTACCCTTGTTGATGAGTCACTAAGAAAAGACATGCCATGCACTGTGATTTCTGTAGTGTACTTGTCTCCCGATCATAGACCACCATATCCCTCTCATGAGGCAGTCTGTCAGAAAGATATATGGTAATTAGCCATATCTGCTCTCCACAGGAACTTCCTCCTAGAGGGCATCTACACTCCAAGTAAAAACATGCTTTTCTTTTCCTTGTTAAGATACTGGTTAAGTCTGTAGATGTAAAAAATCAGACTGATTCTGACAGCCTTGAAAATTCCTCTTCCATGATTTCAGGTATAGATGCAAGTGTTTTTATTCATAAAATGTAGGAAGCCATTTGCACTTTGCATATTTTGAACTGTACCAAAAACGAGTTAATCCTGTAAGTGACCATAGCTTAAGGTACTATACTTATTTTCATTTTCCTGGGCTGTGACTGTAGGTAGTCTGTTGTAACCAGTGTATCACCTTGAAAAACCATCTAAATAAATAAATACTTAGCAAACAGGAACCCGGATAATATGTACTACATAAGTCATAACTAAGTTGTGTTACAGGAATATTTGACATGGCATTAGATTTAATCTCCCAGCAAAATGTTAGTGATGAAATGGTGGTTAACAGGATAATATGGACTACTTTGGATAATGTCAGACATATATATATATATATATATATATATATATATATATATATATATATATATATAGTCAGAGACATTCTGTTACTATTATTTAGGCTTGCATGCGTCCTTCATTTCACTTCTTTTGTCAAATCTGCCATCCAGGAACTATTCAGAATAGTATCAGGAAATATCAAACAGAATTACATAAAGCTGAGTAGTATAATGTTATAAATAAACAATAAAAAGTCTGAGTTATACTGACTCAAAAATGTAAGTTGGTAGACACATGGGTGCCGGAACCATAGAGCAAGATGGAAGGGGTGACCCCCACACTTTTGCAGGTCCAGCAACTTTCCAACTTACATATACAAACGGACCCACATCCCTTCCAGTCACAATCACAAACAAACCATATACAAACTCTCTGACTGAGATCGCACTACAGTGAGGGAAGAAAGATTAAGAAAGGGTAAATTTCCCCAACCCCCCACCCCCCCGCTATAGTGCAATGTGCGAATGTGCGATCTTCACACTCATTCCCAAATGTAACATAATAAAATCATGCAACCAGCTGTGCAAGATGCACATGAAGTGATGTGCAAAGAAAGGGTGTTATTTGTGAAAATAGATGAAGCCTTGCTTGCTCTGCCAACGTATTACCCAGTACAGTCTGTCCTACTACCATGGTCTCGTAGAGCTTTCGGGAAATTAAAAGAGGCACACACACTCACACAGAAACACACACACATTCATCCAGCAAAGGGAGAGTGAGTTTATCACTGACAAGGAAAGGAAGCTACATTATAAAAGTATAATTTATGTAGTAAAATATAAAGACTTTTTTGAGGACTAGACATGAAAATGATATAATGACCCTCATGTATAATTTAATCACATTAAACTGTACTACAGAACAAAGTTAAGGGTTTCCATTTTAATCACGTTCTTTATGTAATTCTTGAAATCTGTCTTTATGGCTAGCATGAATGTTTATTTTAAGTCATACCTATATGACATAATTTAGTCAAAGCAATTAAGGGGCTATGAGAGGATCAGATTTCATGGATTTTGCCCAACACTAGACTCAGTAAACAAACCAGTTGGGTAGAAACACAAATATCCTTTATGCTGTTTTTTACAGTCATGGGTTCCTTATTCCACTGCCTTGGATTGGTGTCATTTCTGGCTCCTTTTGGAAGCTGCTGTGGTCAGAAAAGAAATAAATGCAGCAATAATCAGTGGAAATGTGATGCAGGAAAAACACTGCACTGTGATAAACTAGTCTCACAGCACTCAAGTGCTTTCAATGCTCACTGGCTAGCTAAATCAGAAAAGTATACCTGTTTGAAGGCATGCTATAAACAACACCCAGTTAAACACAAACACATAAACTCTAAGACATATAAGTGGATCTGAAAAAATGCTGAGTGCATTTACATGCACAGACACCTTCCAACTTATGGTGGGAAGGAAATGCATGCAAACAGTGTAAAAATGCCAAATTTTTCCCAGAAAATAAGAAAACAAAGTCTGAACATTCAGCATGTTAGTTTGATTTTAAAAAATAAAGCTTCTGCTATACAAAGCTTATTCCTATTGAAAGGTATGATTCACACCAGACATCTGAATTGTGCTGTCACAACTGCTTTTAATGGATGGAGTAGTCAGTGATCCTTTAGAAGTCTTCGCTGATTTTCATTACTCACAAGCTGCTGCCTTATAGGTGGGCCTTGCATTTTTCACTGTCCTTTTCCAAGTGTTTCTCATCAGTTTCATTATAATAAAGTTTTTACTCAGACCTCCTGTGTCACTGCCGTCAATGATTTCTTCCATCTGTGTGATATTAACACTTCTCACACCAAGCTTTTTCACATTATATTAGCTTAGACAAGAAGCACATTGTACAACCAGATAACACCAAGGGTGCCGGAACCATTGAGTGAGGGGGGAGGGTCTGTTCTGATTAAGCGCAAAATTTTAAACTTCCCTTCTGGTTAGGCACGTCCGTTCCATTCAGGAATGAAATTTAAACTTCCGTTGCTAGCATGAAATGTTTTAAACTTCCATTGCTACCTGTTGCCCATACTCTTAAGGAAAGAGTGGAATGTTTTAAACTTCCATTGCTACCTGTTGCCTGTACTCTTAAGGAGAGAGTGTGTTCAGGTAAGGAGATGTGATGTTTCTACGCTGCTACCTGGGGGGGGATTGTGTTTCTATGCTGCTGCTTTGTGTGTGTGTGTGTGTGTGTGTGTGTGTGTGTGTGTGTGTGTGTGTGTGTGTGTGTGTGTGTGTGTGTGTGTGTATGTGTGAGCTGTGTTTCTATGCTGCTGCTTGGTGTGTGTGTGTGTGTGTGTGTGTGTGTGTGTGTGTGTGTGTGTGTGTGTGTGTGTGTGGGGATTGTGTGGGAATTGTGTTTCTATGCTGCTGCCTGGTGTGTGTGTGTGTGTGTGTGTGTGTGTGTGTGTGTGTGTGTGTGTGTGTGTGTGTGTGTGTGAATTGTGTTTCTCTGCTGGTGTGTGTGTTTGTGTGTGTGTGTGTGTGTGTGTGTGTGTGTGTGTGTGTGTGTGTGTGTGTGTGTGTGTGTATGAAAATGCCATAGTTAGGTATATCTCGTGGTTAGTGTTACTTGGGCTCCAACCCTGTACCTTAGGTATAAGAAACAAGAGCCTGAATTCTCTACTTACCACTTGTAATTCAGGGAGTTGAATGAGGATTTTACAAAGAGCTGAGAGCTTCAGGGGAAGAGAAGTTTAGGGCTGCTTATGCCAAGTCTGCTTGTATTGTTAGTAGCACAGCAGGTAGCATACTTTCTTTTGATGCAGAAGGCTGTGGGTTCTACTCCCACAGTATGCAGATGGATCGCTGATACTGCACTGTGTTGTAGTTTAAAGGGAGTGGATGCTGCAGTACTGTGAATGTCCTCCTCTGGAGGTGTTATCTAGTATCTATGAACCTGTTATCAGTTTGCCATCCATTCCTTATTGCAATATTACTAGCTT
This sequence comes from Protopterus annectens, assembly GCF_019279795.1. NCBI lineage: Eukaryota > Metazoa > Chordata > Ceratodontiformes > Protopteridae > Protopterus > Protopterus annectens. The sequence continues at coordinate 1,052,293,869 of NC_056741.1, read as the reverse complement.
ATTATTTTTAATGTAACATAGGCAATTAATTCTTCAAGGGCAACAGACACTTTATTTGTAGATGAAACAATGAAATATAAAGTTTTTTTGCTAGCACCGACCTTTTTATTAGTTAAAGATCCATTTAATGTGGAATTATTTAGATGACTTTACTTCTGCAGAGATTTTGCATATTTACTGATAATGGTGGATTGTAATGACAGACGTTTGAATGGCCTTTTATGGTTGAAATTTTCTGAAATTGGTAGTTTTGTCATTATTGGTTGATGCATTTTGCTTCATTGCTTACTAGACTACAAATGTAAAACACATTTTAACAAATGGTGTATTATACAAGGAAGATAATTTAATACAATCAGGGAAGTGAATCAAAGAACACATACATGTATACATGACCCTAAAAATGAGGTAAGCTTAGTCCTCCACTGGCCAGATGCAAAATGAATGTGGGTTTTTATGCCTTTTCAATGAATGTCAGTTTCAAGGGCAGAGAAATTTACTGCTCATGCTAAGTCTGTTTTCATTATGAGACTGTATTGGTTGTTTAGCAAATGGCTTAAGTGTTTGTGCTATTTTATTTCAATTTCTATAATCATTGTAGAAGTAAATAAGAAAACCATATGCATGCTGATAGATTTGAACAGTGTTTATGGTAACAGAGAAAAAATAGCCAAGTAATGGAACACTGGAGTGGCTGGGAAAATGGCTGCTGCTGGAGTGGCAGAGGATTACAGACTATCCAGTCAAGTAAAACAAAGCTCATCCCTGTCCATATTCAAATGCAACTTGGATCTGAGGATGGGTAATAAAAAATGTACTCCAGGATTGCCCCTCATGCCACCAATGGATAGTTCCTAAATGTTGCCTCCCTTACATAGATCCCCTCAAATTATCTATGGTATGATCACAGTTATTCTCACTAGGGCTAATGTACAGTTATCAGCCATGGGATAGGTAAGATCAATCTGGAAATGTTAATTCAAGCACCAAAAGGGAAAATGGCTAAGCTTAAAATGTCCTTTAAGTGAACCTACATTGTGGTGGTAGATATTTTTTTAAAGAAATTGCCAGTTTTAGATCACTAAGTGCCCCTCTCACCCTCTACCTCCCCCCCCAGTTTTTAACAGATTCTGGCGCCTATGGGTAGACACTATAAAACAGTGTAAGATGGTAAACACATCGCTATAATCAGAAGCATATTGTAAAAAAGCAAATCACCATATATGGTTGGTTTATTAGAGTAAACAAAATGGTTAAGCAAAATAGAGACAGGAAAGCCAAATGGGTTACTAGGGATAAAAATGATTTAGGGTTATTAAGAAAACATTACTTAAGTTTTCATGTGAAAATAAAGGAGGACTGATATTTTTCATCAAAATGAGAACAATATTGAGGACTTGAATTTTTTACCCAAGGACCAACTGAGGTGAGAATTAGAAGGTCAACAGGAACAACCTGACTACTTTGTAAAGGACAAAAGCAAGTCTCAGAAGACAAAGAAAGGGTGAAACAGGAAGAAATAACATTCATTACAGGATCAGAGGTGTCTAAGAGCATTAAAGTATATAATTTTAGTTATTTGGAAGTTAACTAGAGACATTAATTGTTACTGAGCAAAGGTTTCACCTTTGTTCCTAACTATAGATTGCACTTGGTCCAGTTGTTAACTAATTTGAAACTATCAAAAATGCGACGAAAGGTATCAGTGCCAAAAGAGCAAGAAACTCCAACACAAATATGTACCAAAATAGCACTGAAGAGGTGAAGAAACTGACTATTAGCAAGGGGATAACTCGTAGTTTTATTCAGAAAACAAGACCAAAAGCAATAGAACACTAATGCTAAACAGTAATACCATGTATTCTAGTGCATTTGGTCTTGTTTGCTGAAAAAAAATATGAGTTATCCCCTTGCTACTGGTCTGTTCCTTCACCTCTTCAGTGCCATTTTGGGACTAATTTGAAACTATTAACTAGGAAACTCAATTTAAAGTTGTTTTTCATTGAAGAATCTTTGGCTTATATCAGTGCTGCTATTTATAGGAAACGTATGTCCATTCCCCCGGCTAACCAATGTGCCATCATATTTGAAAGAGTACGTGAGGATAATTTTAGAAGACACTTCTCTTGGCACAACCATTTTGTTGATAACTTGACCTTGGAAGAGAGAAGAGTTTTAAAAGAATTGAAAGATGATGATAATGTTACGGTTATGAAACCCAACAAGGGTGGTGGATTGTTATAATGAACAGTGTTGATTATTGTAGAAAAAGTCTGACATATTGAATGATGCTAAAACCTACAAGTGGGTATCTAAGAATGAAGCATTTGTAACTTATTCCAAAGAGACTTTTATTTTATTCCATGTAGTATTACAAAGAACACTTTCAGATTTGTTGTTTGAGTTGTGAATGTGGACATCCCTGTTATACCATAATTTTTTGGTAAACTCAAAGTTCACAAGAACACAACTTTTTAATTAAAGACTGGCAGCCAGGAGATCAAAAACAAAACTACTGGATGCATATATTGACAAGACATGCAAGTGGGCCTTTAACAGTTACAAACATATTTTGAAGGATTTCTGACACCTGTCGAGTGAGGTTAATGATACCCCTTTTTGAGTGATATTATCTTTGTAGCAGTTGATGTTGAAAACATGCTTTCTGTGATACCACGTACCACTGGTCTGAAATGGGTTTTGGACTTATTGATTGGTTTCAACCATTTTCCTCTTTTTTAAGTCTTTCAGGTTTCTAATACCATGACGAGAATGGGCCCCATTACTAAGTCAAATTATGTTTAAAATTCATGAAATTAGTACTGTTTCAATCTTTGATGTTAACCAGTAGTGCCCTTCCCAACACCTGCAATGTGCCCAGTACTGACTCCTTCTGCAATTCATACAGAATTACATGTATCAGTAACATAGCTAAGTATAACTGTACATTTTTTATAACACTATTGGAGCTATCTGGGTATCTTTCTTCCACATTGTCCTCATTTCTGCCTGCAAGTCCTGGTATTTCATTTCTGCCTGCAAGTCCTGGTAGATTACGACTTCGTGTCTCTCTGTATGTGAGACACTGTAGTCACAGGGGGTTGCAATTTCAGTGATGAATGCTACTTTTCTTTTCATGGACTACTAGATCTGTTTTTGTTTCTGTTTTTGAACTGTTGGCAATGGGTGATCCCATGTGATATAAACTTCATCAGTTTCTATAATACTTCAGTATTATAATGTTTGCACAATCCCCAAAGCAACATTCTTGCCACATTATTATGCCTTTCAGTGTACAGTCCTTCAGCCATTAGTATATCACAACTAGTGAAAAGATGTGCAATTCATTCCAATTCTGTTTTACAAAATCAACATTTGTCTGCTTCTCTGACATGTTCAATGGATTTTGTAAACCAACATGTACATAGCCCAATAACTTGGGCTGCAAATATTAACCTTTCATCTTTTGGTTTAAATTCACCTCTACTTAGCCATTCCTGATCAACATGAGGTTGTTTCAAGAGTTTTATATACTTGCAACTATATTTATACATTTTTCACATTTCTTGCTTTCTCATCTTATCCTTCACCCTATATTTTTATTTTGTTTTTTGGTACAATCAGTTGCTGTCTGATTTTTATCTACTTCTGGTAAGATTTCTATTCTTACTTGACACCGACATGATTCTGCTAAACTAAGCAGAGAAGTCATCTTAACCTTATTCTCCTCATATTTTAAAACTTTCGCTACATTTGGGTATTGAGTGGTCAGCAGATATGTATGCAGTCCTATGATTGCAGATTTATACATGTAATCAGTTTTGAGGAGCCCCATATCTCCTTCAGAATGGGGAATATATAGTCTTGGTATACACTGATTTTTATAAGTCATTTGATAAGCATCCTTCTTGTTTTCCTGTCCAACTGATCCAGTACCTTTTGGGGTCAGTCAATAACTCCAAAACTGTAAGTTAAGGCAGGAAGAGCAAATTGGTTTATAGCTTGGACTTTGTTCATAGATGCCAGCACCATGTTCAGTCTTCTAAAATATTCCTTCCTAAGTTGTATTTGCATTTGTTCATGTTTTATTGTTGATCCTTGATTAATGCTCAAATATCTATACACTCCCTCTTGCTCAAGATCTTTTATATCACATTCCTGTCCCAGGGTTATGTTTTCTTGGTGCTGCAGCTTCCCTACTTAAAACGTTGCTTTTGCACATTTATCAAGACCAAATGACATTCTTATATCATCTGAAAAATTTTGACCACTTGGAGTTGTCTTTCAGTTCCTCATCTGATGAACTATGCAGTTTTAAATCATCCACAAAAGCATGAAAAAGATTTTGTTGTTTTCTGGGAGCCAAATTGTAGCCATGACCTAATCTAAGTAGCCATCTTAATGGGTTAATGGCAAGACAAAAGAGCTGTGGTGACAAAGAGTCACCCTGGAATATCCCCCTTTGAGTATTTATCCCTGGAATAATAATTTGTCCTTTATCATGGCTTAACTGCAGAGTGGTTTGTGACTGTTTTAAGGTCCCTGTAATGTAATTGATCAGTATAGGGTGTATGAGTGTGGAATACTGCCAAATGCTTTTTTGTAATCTATCCATGCCATACTTAGATTCTTCCTCATTTTACAGTTCTTCATTATAACTTTAATTTAACAATAAATGATACTTTGTTCCATATGACTTTCTTTTATTACCCTTTTGTTCTATTGGAATGATTGAGTTTCTTCTAAATGACTATAAACTCTGTCAGCATCAGTTCCAGTGTATAGTCTAAACCTCATCAGAAGGCAAGTTATCGGTCTATAGTTTTTAGGATAGCTTGCAGGTTTATTCTTAAGTAGGAGTGTTGCTTTTCTTGTTGTTAAACAGGTTGATGTCTGTTCGGGGTGTGCATATAAATAGTTCATACTCATAGCTAATCCTTAATGTAAAGATGTTAATACTTTTAGCCAGAAGTTAGGTACTGCATCTGGGCCTGGGGTTTTCTAATTATGAGATTTTCTTCAGTTTGCTTCAATCTCTCTGGCCATTACTTCATCCCATTTCATATCCTGTACATTCTTTCTTCTACTTTTTCTATCCATTCAGCATCTTTGCTATGTTCCACTGGATCTTCATAGATATTTCTGTAAAATGTATCTATTTCTTCTTTTTTAGTGGTGTTCCAATTCCTTTTGCCTTGTTTCCCAGTTCTCAATAAAACTTTTTGGGGACATCAATAAATCGGTTATTTTGTACTTTTCCTTTATATTTATCTGCATATCTTTGACGTTTTTCTGCCTGTGCTGATACTTTTAGTTTTTTATTTGCAACAGCAGATGATAGAGCCTGATCTAGTCTGATACCGCACACTGATTTTATCACTTCATTCCTTCTGGGTATTTTTGTTGATCTGTTCCTCTTCTGTACATATCGAAGAGCAACCCTTCTTACCTTAATTGTTTTATAGCTTTCTCTTTTCAATATTTCCGTGATGGCATTTTATTTCTCCCCTTCCATTCTCTTATTGCCCTGTGTTTTTGTGGTAAGAGTATATATTTTATTAATTTAGCTGCACAGTAATATATTCTATTTGTTTGCTATATTGCATGAATCACTATGAACAGTCCTAATTACTGTATTCATTTGTGTTATAATAAAACTTCTAACTTTTTGGGTTTTACTGTCTTTCTGTAGTCCATTTCTTTTATTGATCTTGATATGTCAACCCATTTCTATTAAATCAAGCAACTCTTCTTTTAGATATTTTTCTTCTAAACTGAGGGCACATTCTTTGTCTTCCATTTCCTGCAGGCATTTTGTAGAAAGTTCCAGAGCATCTTCCTGTGTCACATTCTCTTCAGTTTCATCCTATGCCATCCATTGTCCTTTTATATAGGAACTCACTGGCATATCACTCCACAATATTAACCGTGTCAGAGTTGCCACAGATTTCTCATTCCTTCCCTTGTTGTGCAACTCCAGCTGAGCTTTTGTACTGGTTTCCTATTGAAGGCTCCAAATTATCTTCATATGGCAACTAATTAGACATTTCCTGCTCCAGTGTTTTTTTTTTTTTTTTCTTAATTTGGGGATTCATTGCATTATCCTGTTGTTATATTATCTGAGTTAGATTTTCTACATTAAATCCTTTACTTCACAGGTAATCCTTAACCTCAGTTTCTATTTCTTTAACTTTTCCATTGCTAATCCTCTTTTCAACTTTTCTTCTTTGTTTTCTTATTTTTTTTTGTATTGTAAAATTTTCCATATCCAGAAGACTTTGTCTATATTTCTCTTCAAATATCATTGGTGCTTGTCCTTTTGTATTGCTTAGTTTGTTTTCTCCTTTGCATAAATGTTGCACCATATTAAATCTCTTTTTCTTTCCCATGCCCATATTTCTACTCCCATTCTCCATTCAGTTATGATTTACTGATTGTACATCAGTTTATGGACTGCATTTTTCACAATAATTTTGTGTTTTTTAAATGAGAATTTTTTCATCAGATATCAGGGCTGGGTATGGGTGCAACATGTGCACCCCTTTGCACCAGTCTTGCTTGGTGGTATTCATGTATAGACTGTATTTTATATAATATATATATATAGACTACATGTCTCCTGCTCCTCCTTTTTCTTTTTACTTGGGGGCTCGTTGTTCTATCATGCTGTGACATAACCTGTGTTAGACTTTCTATACTAAATCCTTCATTTTACAGATATGCCATAACTTCAACTTCTATTTTTTTAACTTTTACTTTACTAATCTTCTGTTCTACATTCTGTCTTTGTGATCTTATTTTTTGTGTTGTGAAATATTCCATATTTCTGTGTCTTTGCCTGTATTTATCTTTGAATGTCTTTGGGGTTGCTTTTTTTGTCTTGATTAATTTTACTTTCTCCTTTGTATAAATACTGCACCATATTAGAGCTCTTTTTTCCATGTCCATATATTTTTTATACCTTTCAAAAATCTCTAGATTTTGTTCTTTATATTTTTGCACTTCTTCAGTTGCTTTTTTTCCAAATGGCCTAAAGTTTCTTGGTCTATATAATGTTTTTCATAAATTTGTTCTATTAATGAAAACAAATGTTTGTTTGAAGCTTCTGACAGTTTTTCTTGTGCGAGTATTTTTTCCTTCCTCTCATTTGTCTCTTAATCTTTTTATATATCTTCTGTTTGGAAATTCTGGGCTTCTTGCATAATAGTAACAATACATAATCTCTTCCTTGTCTACTCTATCACATTGATAGCTCTTTTTTGGCCTATCAGTTTTTGTGATTTTTGTAGATTACTACTTCCTTCTACAATGGGGGGGGGGCATCCCCCCCCTGAGCCTGACCTAACCCCATTGTAGGAATATTTCCATGTCTTGAGGATTCTACACTGTCATTTTTTTTTCCAGTCCTGGCACCAGTGCACCTACCAGAATTGGGCACTTTTTTACCCTGGTTCTCATGCACCCAGCTATCTTTTTTTTATTTTTAACCTACATCTGTCCATGATATACACTATATAAAATACAGTCTATATATCCATGTAATCTTGGTGTCATTTTGTGAAAAACAAAGTGCACCTCATGAAAGTACTTACCATGACATGAGGATGAATTCCATTCCAGCAATACTACTCTCCTTTGCTTACTGATTTATCATCTCTCCATTCGGACCCTTTATCATCTCTCCAATTGGATCTTTTATCATCCCTCCAGTTGAACCCTTTATCATCTCTCTATTAAATTATGATTTTCTGATTGCATTTGACACGAGAATTTTGTGTTTTTAAAAGGGGAATTTCTTCATCAGCTATTGGGGCTGGCTATGGGTGCAAAGTGCACCCCTTTATGCCAATTTTGTTTGGGTGGAGTGGGAGTCACAATATGTGTTTAACTCCTTATATTATGTACACATGTTTAGGTACTTTAGATTTTTCAATGATATTTTAATTTTTTGGGAAGGGGCCATGATGGACTGGTGGAATTTATAGATATTCTGAGCAAGACTACTCATTTTTATGGTTCAGTTACATTGGTAGTATAGACATAATTGATTATTCGGATGTCACTGTTTCTAAGGCAGTGGCAGAAGGGGAATGCAGGTCTACTATTTTCCATGAAAACATATTCTGATTATTTTATTCATTTTTGACAGCAACCACCCTTTGTTCCATAAGAGGAACATTGTAAAAGGGCAAATGGTATGTTTTTCGAGAATGGTGACATATGACTGTGAATAATTGATGATATGCATATTTTTGATGAAGATGTTGGAGGTAGAGGTTATCCTAATGCACTGTTAAGAGAAGTCAAGGTGGAAATTTACAACGGCAAAAGGACTAAATACACCCCCTATTTTGAGGAATTGCAACATTGACATAGTTACAGAGGTTATACCTTGCACTAATTAAGTTCATTCTAACTTTAATCCAAATGATCACAAAATGAAACACACAGTGATAGTCCCATGTAATGTTGGGGTTTAAAAAATTACTGCAATGATGAGATTGAATTGCAATTTAATTTTTTCCTATGAGCTGAAACAGAAATTGGGGAGGCTCCTTTAGTTACATACAGTAGAAGAAGAAACCTTAACATTATCCTAGAGCGTACTTTCAGTTGGATTGAATATAATGGAGTGTCCACTATGAACAAATGTGGCATGTGTAAATACTGTAAATATATCAAGCACGGCCCATATGTTTGTGTGGAAGGTTTTCAGAGAACTATAGGTTGGCCTGCCAGTGTTCATGTGCTTTTATTCTGTGCATTTATTATTGCTTGTTAGTAGCCTAATTAAATGTATCTGTTATTCTAAGCATTTTTAGCTTTGATCTTAGCATTTGTGCTTCAGGCCAGTTACTTTACATTTAAGAAGGTTCTTGTGGTCTACAAGCTTGTGGGCAAACCCTTATCAAAACTTTCTCTCCACAAGTCTGCCCAAGTATTCAGAACACTATGTCTGGACAATTCCCATCACCTTTCCTGGCAACCTGGCCAACATGTGCATATTGAGACAGTGTAGCAACTGCCTCATGTTTACTTACAACCCACTTCTCCTAGCACATAATTCTTCCACCTGAAAGAAATGCATGTACATCAATAACCTGGAGTCCATGCTCTTTTATGCCGCAGTCAGTAATCTTGACAGAGTGGAGATTGCCAGCACAAACACCACACCACTCACATCACACAGCCAAGCACAGCACACACACACCTATGCAAAGGTCCTCAATAAAAATTTACTTAAATAGCAGAGACCTCCAAAACATACTAATAAACATTCCGCACACAACACCAAATATATCACACACAGCAGACAACACACCAGTGTCTCACAAACACAGCCCAAAAGGCAAAGCAATAAACCATCACAGCCCACAAGACATAACAATAAACTAAACACACTAGTCATTGGTGACTCAGTTGTGAGACACACTGATATCCCCCTCACCAGGCTCGACAAGGAGAAGGTCAAGGTCAGTTTTCTGTCTGCTGCCAGAATCCGCAACATCACGCGAGCACTTAAGTCTCTGCACAGCAAGTACAAGTATGACTGTCATAATACATGTTGGTGTGAATGACTTGAGATGTACCTCCCTTGACTATATGAAGAGAGACATGACTGAACTCTCAGAGTATGTGTTCCAGGCAGGTATGACCCTAGCCCCAAGCAGCATCCTACCTTTACCAAGAATGATACCACAATACCAACAAAAAGTAATTGACTTCAACAATTGGCTTAGTTTTTGGTGTCATTCCAAGGGGATCCAGTATCTGTCTGCCTGGATTGACATGGTTGATAACCCTTGATGCTTTGCTAGACATTGCTTTCACCTGTCACCACTGGGTTTCTGGATCCTGGCTAAGGCTCTTGCCACCTTATTGGGCCTTTTTTAGGCAATGGCCCAAAGACAAACCTTCCAACTTAAAAGATCTGTCAAAAAGTAAACTGAAGGTCATGCTGTTTAACGTTAGAAGCCTTAACCTGAATATGGACTCACTGGAGGCCCTCCTTGCACTGGAAGGTGCTGATGTCTGTGCAGTCATGGAAACTTGGTTCAAGGCTGCTGAGAGCATCCCTGGCTTACCAGGCTATACCTCACTCCACAAATTCCGACCCCAAAATGAGGTTGGGAAGACTAAGGGTGGTGGTGTCTCCATCCTCATTAAGGACAGGCACACCTCCAGACTGGTTTGCCAGCATGATGCTCTGGAACTACTCCAGGTAAAACTGACAGTTGGCAAGATACTCATCCTAGTTATAGCTAGCTATAGACCCCCATCCATGACTCAGGACACCCACTCCTCTTACCTGGATCTGCTTGACTCCATCAAGGTATCCCATAACACCCTAATCCTTGGTGACTTCAACTACCCCACCATAGACTGGGTGAACTATTTTTGCACTAATACACTCTCTCAACAATTCCTTAACTGCATCAGTTCTAATGTGCTAGACCAGCTAATCTCATCCCCCACAAGGGGAGATAACATTCTGGACTTGGTTCTTACCAACATGGGTGACTGATGCACCACTCCCATAGTATGTTCTTCCCTGATGAGATCAGATCATCGGTCTGTCTCATATGAAGTATCTCCACCACTCAACCCCCCATCCCCAGCCATAATCAAGCTAAAAAACTTCTCAAAAGCTGACTACAACCTCCTAACGGAGGGTATCTGTGGCTTCACACCACCAACCCCCTAAGAGGATGCAGACAACTATGCTGACCAGTATGCCAATGCAGTACACAAGCATCTGTACAACTGCATGGACTCAGCCATACCCAATAGAACTAAAACCAGCTCCTCAAGGAAACACAAACTTGTTTGGTGGACATCCTCTATCAACAGGCTTTACAGCAAAAGGAAGAAACTGTTGCCCAAAGGTAAAGGGGAACAATTTCCAAATTGGAAAAACTCCCTCCTTAGCCTCAACAAGCAAATTAGATCACAAGTGAAAACCTCCAATGCAAATTATGAATCAAAACTAGCCTCCATAACAAAGGGAAACCATAAAGTCTTCTTCACTTACATCAGGACATTCTGTGGCAAAGCCCAGGTTTGTTCCAAATTAGTTCTTAACAGTATCAGCTACACTGATTTTGTTGACTTAGCCAACCTGCCCCAAGATAGGTTCAGTGCAAACATCACCCCCTGTCCCCCCAAAAGGCCTTTTTGATATCCCCAATACTTGTCCCTCACCTCACATCTCCATATTTCAAGTATTAGAGGCCATATCCAAGGCAAAGAACACAGCTTCCATGGGACCTGATAGTATCCCAGGATGTATTCTGCACCATCTCCAGCAAGAACTGGCTTCTCCATTGAGCACCCTATTCAACCTCAGCCTAAGTTATGGCTTCATTCCAGCAGAGTGGAGAACTGCCATTGTCATCCCCTTGCACAAAAGTGGTGTCTCTACTGAACCTGGAAACTATTGTCCCATTAGATTGACAAGTCTGATCTGTAAAGCCATGTAGCGTATTATTATGGATCTCATAAACAAGGACATAGGCAATCTCCAAGCACTTGACCCCAACCAGTTTGGATTCATCAAGGACAGATCTTGCCTGATGAACCCGGTTGACTTCTTTGAGACTGGCACCAAGGCAGTATATACAGCTTACCTTGACTTGGCCAAGGCCTTTGACACAATCCCACATTCGGGCATCATCAAAAAGCTAACACAACTTGGCTTATATCCCTATCTCATCAGAAGGTTGGTCAACTGGCTCACTGACAGGACCCTCAAAGTCAAAATTGGTACTTCCACCTCTGATAGCAGACCTGTCACTAGTAGAGTTCCCCAGGGATCTGTCCTGGGACCCCTACTGTTTGCACTTTATTTCTCAGAGGTCCAGGCAAAGACAAAAGGCCTACGGCTGACCATGTTTGCAGACAACTGTAACTTGGGTGCTGTCATTGACTCCCCAGATGATATTAACATACCACAAGAGGGTCTCACAGCAACTAATGACTGGTGCCAAAGTCATGGCCTCAAGCTAAATGCAAAAAAATGCATCATCAGACCATTTGGCAAAAGCACGACCCCTATTGATTACCACATCAACGGCAACCCCCTAAGCACACAACCTGTGTTAAGAGACCTGGGAACTCAGGTTTTAACAACCTCACATTCAACCATCATGTAGCGGCAGTGGTCAGAAAAGCTTTTTACTTAGTTCGTCTTATAAGTAAATGGATTGCATCCAGAAAAAAAGGAGGTTATTACCTCTCTATACTACTCCCTTATAAGACCAATAATTTTGGGAGGTACCTCTCCAAACATCTGTAGCAGCTGGAAAGGCCACTGAACTACCTCACAAAGAGAATCCATGGCCTCCAACACCTGTCCTGTGCAGACAGGCTCAAATCATTATCACTCTACTCGGTATTGTACAGATTGCTCAGGGGTGATCTGTGTCTCGCATACAAGGCAATCTCGGACCCTGCCCTCCTAGAAATGCTCCATATCTGTAGGTCTAATGTCACATGCATTACCTGCTCAAAAGGCCTGACAAGTTTGTCTGCCAGAGGCTGCCACATCTCTGGATTAGACTTTCCATACACATCAAACAGAGCACCTTGCTGACCCTCTTCAAGCACAGCCTTGATGAGTGGATGGAAAACCACAAATTTGTCTTAGGGGTTCCACCTGTGTCCCTCATTGATATGGGCATAAGGTGCTTACTGAGGTTTCTTTTTGAGGATAAACTCTTGGCTAGGCTTAGAAGGGCCCCAGGGCCATTAGCCTAGTAACCTCCTATGATCCTATGATGTGCATATTCTGTATAGCCTTCTATGTGGGCAAAATCACAAGAAGGCTTAGGGACAAGATATATAAGCACCTCTATGATATTCTCAAGTATAACACCAAAAAATGCCCTGAATAGACATACACAGAAATGTATTAATTTTAAGAAATGCAGTTATTATTTTTTTTTATTGTGATAGGGTGAAACACAATCATCAGGGAGGTAATTTGAACAACAAACTTGAATTAAAGGAATTCAATTGGCAGGTTAGGTTAAATGCATGTAAAAAGCCAGGGTTAAATTACTGTTTATCTTTACTGTGTGTTTTAAGGAACAGATCAACTTTGATATGACTATGTTCCCAGTGAGAACTTGAAAAAATGTATAATAGTATGGACTTTGCTATCTATATATACATTAATAATGCTAAAAAAGTTTATGTTTATGTTATTTATGTTTAAGTATTGTGTTTATATGTATTTATGTACAAGTGTTATTCATTGTATTTTTATATTTTTAACAGTTCAATATTTTTTTACTGTTCTACTTTTTACTTTCTGATTTTGTCTGAGTATAGCTTTAAGGACCATTTGTTAATCAATTAATTATTGATTGGAACTAAGATCTGATTGGCAGCCTTGGGATTTATTAAGAGTGTTTGTTTCAACAGTTTTATTTTACTCTGTTGAAGTCTATGTGAGACAAAAGTACTTAGTAGTGAAATAAAGTTGTGCATAGTTCCTTTTGTGCTCTTATTTGCTACTTTTTACTATGTTCATGTGCATGGGTTTTGGTTGTTTTGTTTGTATTAACACTGAACATGACCATTTTGAAACTATGATCCTACATTACAATTATCAAAAGAAAAAGCAAAATAAAAAAAGGCTGATCATAAAAAGATACAGAAATGGATATTAAATTTAAAATCAAAACTGCACATAATGACTAAAGATCAAATAAGAGTTAAAATGAAATAAGCTGGAAAAATCTGAATTTAGGTGTGCAAAAATATATCCTATAATGTTTAGTTAAATATATTAATAATGCACAGACTGGGGATTAAAATGAGATCAAGTATCTGTCCAGGATGTTTCATATGTCCCAAAACAGATGTGTGTGTGTGTGTGTGTGTGTGTGTGTGTGTGTGTGTGTGTGTGTGTGTGTGTGTGTGTGTGTGTGTGTGTGTGTAAGAGAGAGAGTGAGATAGGGACAGACATAGAGAGAGAGACCAAAAATATATATTATGCAAGATATTTATACATATAGAAATAATGAGTCTATATTATATCATCGAAAGCTGTAAACGCTATTTACAGCAAAAATGCTATGCAGCGAACTGTAAATAGTAAGATCGCACTACAGTGAAGATCTGAAGATTTACCCTTTCCTCACTGTAGTGCAATCTTGGAGTTGTTATATATAATTAATGGGGGGTGTGGGGGATGCAGCCCCCCCCCACAATAGCAAATTCGATGTACGGCATTTTCGCTGTAAATAGCGTTCGTTGTTTACAGCTTTTGAAGATATAATATAGACCCGAAATAACTACAGTATATAAAACCAGCATCATCATCACACACACACACACACACACACACACACACACACACACACACACACACACACACACACATATATATATATATATATATATGGGTCCCATTCAGAAGACCGAAACGCCGATTGCCCGACGCGGAAATCACCGACGCCAAATAACCGAAAACACACAAACCCGACACAAACCCGACAACGCGAAACACCGAACACCAAATCACCGACACACGGAACGTAAACAACACGCGACACTACATACCATACACACTAGCCCTGACCCAAACCCTAACCCTAAGTTCCGACACTATCGCACACTTCACCTACCTGCACCCTAACCCTAACTCACTTACCCACCCCTAGCCCAAGCTCCGACACTATCGCACACTTCACCTACCTGCACCCTAACCCTAACTCACTTACCCACCCCTAGCCCAAGCTCCGACACTATCGCACACTTCACCTACCTGCACCCTAACCCTAACTCACTTACCCACCCCTAGCCCAAGCTCCGACACTATCGCACACTTCACCTACCTGCACCCTAACCCTAACTCACTTACCTGACCACTCCTACCTCCGTCACTATCGCACTTACCGGGTCGCGATCGCAGGTTACCCTTGTCGGTCTTTCCACTGTCGGCGAATCACCCTGTCGGTATTCGTACCTGTCGGTCATCTGGCGTCGGTGATTTCCGCGTCGGGCAATCGGCGTTTCGGTCTTCTGAATGGGACCCATATATATATATATATATATATATAAGGGCCTACTACACATGGTCAACATTTCAAAATGTGGAAGACCATATGGCCGAGACCATATGAATGACATTCAAAATGTCGACCATGCAATAAAAAAAAAAAACACAACAACAACTTACCTTCACACTGCTAGCAGGGGGGGTACGACCCCAGCACCCCCTTACTTAAATATACTAACTCCGAGATCACACTACATTGCGGAAAATGAAAATCTTTCCATTCCGCACTGTACAGCGATGCCGGTTCCGCATAGCCAACATTTCAAATGTTGATCATATGATCTTGGCCATATGATCTTCGACATTCTGAAATGTTGACCATGTGTAGGGGACCCAAATAGAAACAGACATAGAGAGACAGACATTAAACAAGCATCATTAGAACAAATCAAGCCTCAGATGATTAGCTATATCAGCATATCAAAAAGAAGCTCTTAGAGGCAATGACTGGTTCAAGATCACAAAGAATAGAAACGATAATGTGTAATCATCAACAAGGACTGTCTTCAGCCTAAATCACTTCAGCAGCTCAGTGTTTAAACTGCTGAAGCAACTGAAAACTGGCAAAGCTGCTACACTGTCTTCCCTTTCTCACTTATACATGACACACATGCATGCAAACATGGTCAGACAAAGTACATCGGTCTTTCATCTTAATCAAGGGTACGGCAGAGCATTAACTCCTCCAGTAAAATGCATGAGGGTAACAGTACCAGCCTAGAATGAAAAGGTTACATTGGCATGTCACTGCCAAGGTTCACATAAAGCAGTATACCAATATGACAACTAAGATGTGAAAGCTAAATGATTGCTGAACACCATCATAGGGCACAGTGCTGAAAAGTGTGCCCTTCAAGGGACACATCTAGCTCCAGGAGGTCACTGCTCGGCTTACCCTGACATTAAGCTGCTGAATCAAATATCATCTAATCATATACACTTTGAAGCACTCTCTCCTTTTTTTCCATTTGGTTATTTTTACAAACTGAGAGAGTTATTGTGCACATTACATTTCTTGCACATTGTTGGTAGTGATTTATTGATGGCATTGTTCTGTTCCCATATGTCTGTATGGGTGAGTTATACACGTATGAGGAAAGGGTGATGGTCAGCATGATATCCATTTCTCAAGTGATTCAATGCCTTAATCAAAAAGGAACGTCAATGGTCATGCAGAAGATCTAGGTTAGGATTTTATATGAATCATGCACTTTTTAATGCAGTGCTCTGATACACTGAGTAGGCCTTTTGTCTTTAAAAATCTCCTGTTTTGTACAATAGTTCATCTGAGCTTTAACTGACAGATGTTGTTTGTTACTCTGTCCATTATCTCCTTTGTCTAGTTGTTTTTGTGGATCATACTGGATGAGATTGTGCTCTACTACAAAACAAAAAGATGACTATCATCATTCTGTACAAATAGTCCTAAACTAACTGTGCTTAATGCTAAAAATATCTCAAATCAGGATAATTAGTCCTTCATATTCTAGACTTTGTCAAAATTTAAATTATCAGAAAAGGATATATATTTTTTATTAGTTTCAGTGGTACCCAAACACAAACAAAAGCAGACAGCTCAATCTAATTTGCACTTTTGGCTCAGATCATTAGAATGGCAGACACTGCTGATACTCCATTTGCAAGTAGTAATGTTACGCTTACCTTTTATGCAACTGGTTAATCTGTACTAATTTATCTGAGCATATCAGAATATCTGCTAGCACTTTTTTACCTTTTAGTCAAGTATGGTGACACTTATAGCTACTGTTTTATACAGCCGCAGTAAATCTTCCTTATTCTCTTTTGGCTTTCCTTAAAGCTTAACTTAAATGTGCCCGCTTGCACTAATTTTAATCATAACTCTCTTCTTCACTCTTCTAAAGTGGCCATGAATCAGTGTAAAATAGTTCAAATAAAATGTGCAAACCCTGTTTCTTAAAGAAAGGGTCAATGGTCTATATAAATAATGACTCTACCAATCAATCATTTTGTGTCTGAATCGATCCCTCTTTGTGCTTCTCCATAGTGCCTTACATAGCTAGTAAAAAGCATTAAAAGAAAATCATGATTGAGCCAACTCCCATAATGTACATAAAGGTACAGAGACAAAAAGGATTAAAATTAACATTCCATAACATGAACATTTAAACAGAATGACTTCTTAGCACTTAAGATGGCATTTGGAAACATTAGGTTTACTGCTTAAATAAAGAAAAGTATGAAAAGATTGCCAATCCTCCAAACATAATAGATAAATAAAAAAATAAAAATGTAGGGTTGAGCTGTTATCAACAGCTAATGAAATGCATTCCCTAACAGTGAAACATCCTTAATTTTTTATATATATATATATATATATATATATATATATATATATATATATATATATATGGTTTCACTTCATAATCTTGATTTTATTAAATTCAAGACCATAAAGCCGAAATCATACAAAAACAAAACTCCACAAAGCCAAAACCATAAACCCAAAACACAGTATACAGCACACCACACGCAAATAACAACAACCACACCACAAAGCAAATAAACACAAAAAAATAAAACAAACACGCAAATACCTATACTACACAAAAGCAGGTAAGCCCCCCCTGCACCCCCACACCCTCCTACTTATATATACTAACTCCGAGATTGCACAAACAATAACAGACAGAACACTCTCAGCCAGACATTCCACAGTCCCTAGCGCACACGCACACACACACACACACACACACACACACACACACACACACATACACACATACACACACACACACACTCACACACGCACACACACGCACACACACACACACACACACACACACACACACACACACACACACACACACACACACACGCACACACACACATACACAAACACCTACACATCCAACAATTACACACTCATACATTAATCTACCTACCCTAACCCACACACACACACACACACACACACACACACACACACACACACACACACACACACAACATAAAAACAATCTAACACACACTCAAACTCCCACCCAAAACCCTTAAAAAACGTACCTTACACTCAAAGCAAATCCATGAACCACATAAAAGTACATCCCACGTAAACACCACATGTCACGTAACATAAAGCCATAGCCGTGAATTTGAGATATTTGAATTCTCAATTATGCACTTTCCATGTTTTAAAATTCAGCTTTATAGTCTTGAAATGCTGAAATTCGAGATTTCAGGATTTTAAGATTATAAAGTGAAACTCTCTCTCTCTCTCTCTCTATATATATATATATATATATATATATATATATATACATATATATATATATATACACACATATATATATATATATATATATATGTATATATATGTATATATGGTATAGTATTGTTGTTCGAATGGCAAAACATTTGCCATTTGAAACAACGAATAGTAAACCTGAACACACACATTCTGTCCGGCCACAATGTTAACCCAAATGATCGAAACGTTTGAGTTGACATTGTGGCTGAATCCATCATGTGATAGCTGTATAGGAGCTGATGTAAATCAGATTCCTATTTGACATATCATGTTTTGGCAGAGAGGCAAGTCCTCCTGAACCCCTCTGTGGGGGGGGTGCACCCCACACCCCCCACACTAATATATTCTAACTCCGAGATCACACCACAGTGGGGATATGGATGAATTTCCAATCCGCTCTGTACTGCGATCTCAATGCAGATAGTCAAATACACTTATGTGAATGCACTACTGTATTCGCATAAGTGTGTTCGACTCACCCATCCATTTACGTTTTGTGCACAACATTCTGATTTTCGGCAGCAGTGCTACTGACAGAATGTCGTTTGCACAAACCATAGTAAACCGATATATATCTATATATTTATATATATATATATATATATATATATATTTTTTTTTTTTTTGGGGGGGGGATAATATCATTTAAAAAAGAGCTGATGCATTACTGATTTAGATTAATCAGGCATTTCAAGTCTATATGGACAAATTCAGCAATTTCAGGGTATAAATTATGACTCATGTCTTTCATATTCTTGTGTAATATTTAAAGAACTAAATAAATAATGTAGAATTGGAAACTTATTTTCATGTCCCATTAGGAAATCTTTGAGATCCTGACCCAAAAATAATGAAATTACAAGTCTGAATAACCAATTGCCATATTTATTGGTTCCAGGTACTCTTAAGAACTTAATAGTTTATTTTGAACAGCTTAATATTCACCAAGATCCTTCCAAACAGCCATCTATTTAGATTATTTAAGGTTCGGAGTTTTCCTAATAAACTTAATGCATCTCAGACAACTGGTAAAGAGGATTCTCACACTAAAATAAATAATGTAATTGACGAAAAAAATTACATCAACTGTACCTTTCTTTCTATCCTGTATCTTATGTTTCTCAACATCAGCTTCTTGGAGGGCTGGTAATGTTTTCATAAAAGTCTGTATTTTCCCAGTATTCGAGTAAACTTAGTCAGATGTCTTTGAATATTGTTTTTGCTGGTGATGTCACTCTGTATAAATGATAAATGTTCTTGTGAATGCAGTGCTTATTTTGATCCTCGCTTCGTTTATAGCTTCTATATACCATTGAAAAGTTTACTAATTCAGGATCTCTGTTGAGGTTAAATTATTATTATGCCTGGTATATACAAATCATGGAAGGAAAACTATTACATTTGTATCTAATGGAGATGTGTTTGTGCTTATCTCAGAAGCCTTTTTTCTATCTCCTACCTGGCTACTCTGTCTTTGCTTTTATTTTCCCTTGATTTTTATAGTTTTAATTTTCTATCACCCCATTAATCCTGTTATTTGCTGTCATCAGTTAACTTTTACGTTATTGATTTCTTTGTTTTTACTCTGTAATGCATATTTCCTGTGACTTTCAGCTTTAATTGTTCACACATGACCTTGGCATTGTCCTTCTCCTAGTTGGCCACCATTCTTTGCAATTCAGTGTTTGTTCTCATGAACTCTGTTGGTAGTCCATTTTGTGTGAAAACCAATCATTCAATGCAAGTTAGCCCTGAAAGAGTTAAAACAAGCACAAGAGTCAAGAAAATAAAACAATAATAATAAATTGTACTGTAAGTTTTAACTCTTATTTACCAGTAAGGCAACATTTATCAGCACTTGCAATGTATGGTGAAAGTGTCACTCAATATGTGACATTATGAATGTGAGTTCTTCACATTAGGTTATGCACAAGCTGTTTACTTTTATCTGTGTGAGCTTTCATTTATGTGTGCCTAAATGTATTAACCTCACCACCCACATATTTCTAAAAAATCTATTTATTTATTTATTTACATTTGTTTACCAGAAAATTCCAACTGGACACAGGTCCTTTTTCATTGGAGGCCCGGGGAGAAAAACTCCACAGAACAATAAATGAGCAGAAGAGTACATGAAGAACAATTGAATATACATACAACAGGAAATAATACATACTTCAGCAAACATTAGATATACATACAATATGAAACATAGTAATGAACAACATACAATAGCAAATAATACATACTGCAGTAAACATTAGCTATACCTACAATATGAAACATAGTAATGAACAGATATGCCAATATCTAGCTAAAGGCTAGGAATAAAGGTAGGATGTAAACATAGATAGTACTAAGCTCAAATGGATACTGTTCTAAACTCATAAACCTAAATCTTATATACAAATATCGCACTAAACTCAAGCAGATATAAAGCAGAAGCTCCACATGAAGGTGGAACAAGCTAGAAGGGCTAATGGGATGGGAGGGGAAAACAGAGGTTAAAACAGGAGACTGAGTGAGTAGTATACGTGGTAGTGAGAGGAAGCTAGATGTAAGTCAGCTGGATATGTATTTGGAGTTGAAATGAAGTGAAGTAGGTAAGCATGTTATAACAGGTCTGAGAGATTGAGTGAGGAGTGAAGGGGAGGGTAAAGGGTGAGCCAGAGCCTGCAGTGGAAGGAATGCAATGATCAGACGGTGTGAGGCATGGTGGCTAGGGAAAGGGAGAGGAAGGGAAGGTAACAGAAGAGTTATTAATCGGGACTGATGCATGGACATAACCAGAGACTTTCTAAGTGAGATTTTAGTGCAGTCTTGAAGTGATTGCAAGAAGGTAATGTAGTTATAGAGGGGGGGGGGATTGTTCCATAATCTGGATATGACACAGGAGAATAGCTTGATGGGTAGAGGGCTGTGTTGTTTAGTCAAAGAAAGAATGGTTTCATTGAATGAGTCAGCAATACTGCTGGAGGAAGGGGGAGTGGTAGGTTGGGGGGGGGCTACTTTACCTGAGTGGAGACTGGAGTTTATCATAGACCAGAACTGCTTAGTGTTGTGCTGGGAAGAGTTTAGGGCAGACTGATAATATTGGGTTTTATCTTCTTTTATTTGCTTTTTGACCTTGTTGCCCAACTCTAGGAATGACTGTCTAGAAGAGGGGTTTTTTTGTTAAGCGCCAGTGCTCCCAGTCCTTATCTCTGATTTTCATTAGTGTCCTGGTACCTCTCAACTGTACAGCTTTTCGCAGAATGTCCAGATTTTTGCCTCATATTTTTGGTGTGTTCCTCCTAAAATCTGCACTTTTCTGGCAAATAGCTGAGGATTGAAGTCATTAAATAATGACAAAATTTTTTTTTTCAATAATAATTCTTTATTTTTTCCAAACAACTAATACAGTACTACCAACTACTTACAATATGTACATGAATGCTTCCAACAGTTACATAGAATCATTATACATACCTATACACTTCTAAAAAAAAAAATAATGAAGAAAAAAGAACTAGTAACCATATAAGACTTATCTCAATAAAATTCAACAGTTATTCAGTTTTTCCCAGAGAATAGTGGAATGGAACTTTAAGCTAATACAATGTTAAAGATTTGTTCCCATATTTTTGTATTGTTTACATTTTTCTTATGATCACTAATTAGAAATGTATGTGCTAGAATATGTTTGGTGGCTACTATCTTGAAGTTTTGCCATGATGTCTGTAAAGGGTTCAACCAATTGGAAGCTATATATAACTTCATCAACAAAAAAATATTGACTAGTATAATTCTTTGGGTTCTTTCCAAGTTGGGTGGTGGAATATGTAAAATCGTAAATTCCCAGGAGAGTGTGGAATGTTGATATCCCATTTTTTGTAGTTGAAGTTTCAAGGAATTCCAGAGTTTGAAAATACATTTACAACTCCAAAACAATGACAAAATTTGAGTTTAAGACTCTACATCCTTCAGAAAATTCATGCTAATGCAAAACCTATTATTCTGTCAACTTTCTAAGCTTGTAAGAGCAATATTTAATATCTGTCCCTATTTGTCCCCCCATCATT
Organism: Protopterus annectens; assembly: GCF_019279795.1. Taxonomy (NCBI): domain Eukaryota; kingdom Metazoa; phylum Chordata; order Ceratodontiformes; family Protopteridae; genus Protopterus; species Protopterus annectens. The sequence goes on along the minus strand of NC_056741.1, from coordinate 1,052,271,452 downwards.
TTAGGCATTGTCCAGATTTTTTTGCTCTAAGAGGTTGAAAGGTAATTGTAGCCAAGGGGAGTACTGTGTTTTGATTCTGGCATTTCTTATGGGGGCATGTGTGTTTAGGATTTTTAGGAAGGTGCTATTGAAGAAGTTGATGGCTTCATCCAGGTTGAGGTACTTTAGTGGTGTCCAATCACATTTTTGAAGGGATGAGATAAAGGAGAGAGGGTTAAAGTTTACCCTATTTCACATTTGCCTATAGATAATGGGTTTAGCACAATTTAAACAGTGTCTCAGAAGGAATGTTGGAGTGTGGTCACTAAGGCTGTCTGGTAAACAGCTAGAAGTATGAGTGAGGGTCTGTATTGACTAATATCCAGTCGAGACTAGTGTCTGTTAGAGTTTTTTATTTATTCGGGTAGGTGACTGTATTAGTTGAGAGAAACCATGAAGGTCTAGGCGCTGGGCTGGATGTTTGTTACTACAAGATAACCAGCTGATATTAAAATCATCTAGCATTATAGCTTCCAGGGGTAGGGAATGGTTAGTCTAGTTCAAGAGGTTTTCCAGGGGTGGGACATTTTGGGCAGGTGGGAAGTAGCATCCTATCATGTCGATTGTTTTATTTGGGTTTAGTTTGAGGTTGGCAGGATTTCTTCATTTCCAATGTGGGGGGCAGATGTGTTTAGGATCTGGATGTTGCATGTTGTTTAAACATTAGAGCCACACCATCCCCTTTCTTAGATTGTCTATCTACTCGAAGAATGTTATAACCTGTTGTGAGTATTTCCTCACTTCTGAGGTTTCAGGCAGGATGAGAATATCAGGAGAGTATAGGGCTATGTTGGCATTTAGGTCATGGGTTTTATTAGTTATACTTTTGATAATTAGACAAATGAACAAGAGGTCAGATGGCTTTCTGTTGGATGCTAGTTGTGAGAAGAAGCAGCTATTAGGCAGATTTTTAGGTGAGGAATTGGTAATGGTAGGACCAGGGTTAGGGTGGATATCACCACTGAGGGCTAATTTAGATAGGGCAGTAAACATAAGTTTTGTAAATCTGGTAATTAACCTGTCATATGTTAGGGATATTTTTTGTTTGAATGTAACAGGTGACTGGTAGTATGGTGGGTGTATTGGGATAGAGATTGTGATGGTATGACAAGTGTAATTAGTAGGTGGGTGATGGATAGAAGTCAGAGTAAGGGTGCAGTGATAGTGGTGGGGTTTGTCTATTATGGAGTTCTGGTAGGATGTAAGGTGTGCAAGAAGAATGCAGGTAAGGAGTGCAAGCACATTAGGTAGTAGCATGACTGTGTCAGATGATCAGATAGATTGGAAGTGGGTGGGGTACTGTATGCGGAAGAGGAGATAGGTTACTAGTATTGTTCTGATTGGTTGCTGGTTATTGGGAGGGGTTAGTGCCTAAAATAAATCTAGATATAATGGGGGTGGGTGAGATTAGGGGGCAGGATGGGGTGTGAATTGAACCCATGCATAGCACGGGTGAATGGAGAGAGGTTTAAACCCCTTGTGTCTTGATGGAAGACTAGTTATTTAAAGATGGCTCTATAAACATCAGGAATCTAATATAGATTTAGTATTGGGGTGTGGGGTAGCAAAAAAGGTGTGAACGAGGTGCAATGCAAAGAAACCAGCCAGACCAGAGAAGCAAGCAGTGGAAGGCCACAGAGGGGTTGAGTAGCAATACAAACTCTACTTATAAAGTGAAGGAGAGAAGAAACAGCAAAGTTTATTATGGTTAGGAGTGTGTCTTCACATTGACTTGCTTATTAGTAGCTAGTTTGTGCACAGATATGAGTAGGGTGATACATTAGCAATGAAGGGTAATGTACAGAGATGCAAATAAACAGGTGGGGCTCAAGTGATACAAAACTAAGGCAAACAGCACTGAAAGGGCTGCTTGAGGGTTAAGTTTTAATCACAGAGAATAGGAAGGACCTGATTTATGTGTATACTGTCTAGTGGACAGTTAGGATTACTACAGAAGCTGTGTGTGGGGGGGGGGGGTGACACAAGGCTCAATCAGTGTTATTAGGACACTCAGAACTACTAAGTAACACAGCTAATGTTAAAGCTTCACTATCATAACACATACATGTATACATGTAGAATGCCTGGGTGGACTGACCCTGCTCTTCAGGCTCAAAGGGTAGATCCTTGGTTTTGTTTTGCAGTACTGATTTCTTCCTAAACTTTATGGGTGGGGTGGTAGCCATGTAAATGATGCAATAAATGTTCTGTTTCAGTCCTTATTACTCAAATAACATGGCTTTAATGATATTTATCACTTTTCTTAAGGCATATTAGTTCATATTCAATATTCATATCACATCAAACAGGTGCTGATCACCACCATCATTTACCGATTATTTTGGACTTAATTGCTACCCTCAGGTCTGACAATTATTAAAGCAACACCTGGCTTTTAATTTGGCTGCTTTAATGGGGATAAGTAGCTTGATTTTCATTGTTTGCTACCACTATGAATGCTCCAAATTTAACAATTACTACATTCTCCAACTGCCTTGTGCTAAATGCAGCCTGTGACAAACCCCTTTACTACTAATTTACTTTAAACTCAATAGTTGCAGGTTTTACCTAGATATAGTTTTGTTCTTTAATGCATAAAAATGCAGTGCCTGAATTCAGCAAATAACTACCATCTTGTATTTTCATATTAAAATATGTTTTCTTTGTTGATAAAGGCATCCTAAGAAAGATCATTACCTTTTGTTAATTAAAAGTTTTACTGAATGCTGTCTGCACTATGTTGTATGCAACATGTTTGTTTACATTTTCTACTTTTTATTATCAGTACATTCAACAGACATGGATTGTATCCTCTTCCTGCAGAAAAATCCCTTGGTACAGAGATCACCTACAAATATAATAGGTATGCCAGGATTCTGACTTGTAGGTAAGGGACATTTCCCTTCTGGGTCACTTGATTGCCAATACATGGCTAATTTTCAAGTCAGCTAGTGAAACACGTGACCATAGGAAATTCACTTTAGGTACAGAGAAGCTCACAGCTGCAATAACCAAGTGAAAGAGGAATAACATTCATAGCCCCCCAAGGGAGCTAAAGACATCCAGCAGTATGGAGGGCATCCACATCAGAATGCCCACTTGCCATGTCTGGAGTAGAAAAAAAAATAATTGTGCAACCAGTGCTGAAGGTTTTACCAGGACAACCTATTCTAAATCTCCCTGGCTTTCTTAATTTGGTCCAACAAAAATAAAAATAAATGGATACTAACAGAGTATTCTTGCTTAGGGGAATGGTTACTCCATGTAGGACTGCATTTTATCTAGGGAGTGTTGCCTAATACTCATACTGGAGTATAAGTGTGATGACAGCAGTACTGTACACCAAACACAGCACCCATCACCATCACTTCCCCTTCCACATTAATAAATATATTACCCTTGAGCACTAAATTGTACCTGCCACTGACATGTCTTCTGGACATCCTGCTGCTGGCACCTGCTGTATTGTCTGCAGTTCCTAGAGACATTGGTAGCTATTGACATTGTTTAACCCCTCCCTCCCCACACTTGGCTATAGCAGCTGTGTGCCCAGCACTGCATGCCTATGTATGCCATCAGTAAATATGATACAGCTATGTGACTCTGTTGGTTATTGCGATTTAGGCATATATCCCTGACTAAATATCCCAGCAGGGAAATGACCTGTAACCTAGAAGCCCAAATCTAGCACTCCCTCTATTTAAATGAGATGAATTTCTTACAAGACATTTAATATATTCTCCCTTTGACTGATTGTCTAAACTGGAAGATTCAGAATTAATATAACTCCAAAACCTGCCAGAAAAGAGAAAGGAGTATTCTAATCTGCATGAAGTTGCTTCCTGTAAGTTTTGTGGGTGGGGCTCTTTCCTTCATTACAAGCATAACAAAATTTAAGTTGTTGTTGTTCAGAATACTAGAGTTGTTAATAGTTTTGTTTATTTGTTTATTGCTGAGAATGAACGTGGATAATGCAATGATTTTTAGCTAATTTTTCCATTCTACTTGTAAAGTCATATAGCAATAACCCACGCCTGGGTGTGGGTAATGCTGGATTTACCCACGGTTGGCATGGTTTGGTCAGTATTCTAGCAAAATGTTCAATGCTCTCATCAGATGCTTGAAATTGATTAAATTAGCATCACTTATATAAACACATTGCTTTAACAAAATCAAGGGTATTGGAACTGACAGATTATTTTGCTTGTTGTTTAATGTAAAAAAAAATGGGGGGCAGACCAACAAAGTTGATGCATGCAGACAGTGTGGCTTTACAGGCAGACTCTGAGCAAGAACTTCAGTAAAGGATAGGGGAATGGAGTGAAAAACTGAAGGCATTCAGGGTGAAACCAAGAACAGATAAAACAGTTGTAATGGCAGCAAATGGGAGAAATCAGAAGAAGGTGAGAACTGAGATAGAAGGAAAAAATGGTGAACCAGGTTAATAATTTCAAGTATCTGGGAAGGGTGGTTGAGAAAAAGGGAAGTCTAAATGAAGATGCCAAAGCTAGAACCAGAGGGGTTGTAGCCAAATGGCAAAGAGTGACAGGTGTAGTAGATGATAGAAGAATGCCAAAGAACCTGAAAAGTAAGGTGTACAAAACAGTGGTGTGACCAGTACTAATGTGTCTTACAGAAACCTGAGCAATAAAGTTAGAGCAGTTGAGGAAGCCAGAGGTGACGGAGATGAAGTGCCTGAGATGGGTGATAGGATTTGCACTGTAGGACAGACAAAGAAATGAGAACATAACAGCAGAAGCCAATTGCAGAAAAGGACAAATAGAACAGATTACGGTGGTTCAGGCACATGTGCAGAAAAGCAGAAGACAATCTGGTGAAGACGATTTAGGCCAGACAGGAAGAAGGCAAAAGGAAATTAAGGTATCCAGCAAAGAGGTAGAGGGATTGTGTGAGAGAAGACCTGTGACAGTCGGGCATGAGTGCCAAAGAAGGCAGGACAGTGGCATTGAACAGAGAGAGATGGCGACAATTGACATGACACTCCAACACCATGTAGACAAAGGGACTGATGATGATGATGATGACAAGTTTAATGTAAAAAATGTCACATCTTTTTTCCTAAATTTTATTTTATTATTTTATTTTATTTTACATTTGTTGACTGGGCTAGTCTAACTGGATACATGTCCATTTTCAGTAGAGGCCTGGGGAGATAAGCTCCTAGGTAGGACAATGAAATTAACACAATCACAACTAATGAAACAAGACAAATACAAACTATTAACAGTATCTATTACAGTAATATTTACAGTGCAGAATACAGGCATAACAAAGGTATGCTAATACAATCAAGGTATGTTAGAGATAGTTTAGTAAATTAGTTTAATAAGGAGGAGTTGCTGTGTGTGAGTAGACAGGGTAGGAAGAGAAAAATATTTAGAGACACATATAGACTAGTCAGGTTTGGAGCATGGGCATAACCAGTGAGTTTTGAGGAACAATTTCAATTTATTTTTGAAGCAGGATAGTGAGAGAAGTGTGGAGAATTCATTTGGGAGGAGATTCCAAGCTTTTCCAACTATATTAAAAAAAAAGGGAGGGAGATAGGATAAATTATTATCACATTTTATTATTTATACTTTTCTGCTGACCAAAAAGACTTACTATGTGTCCTATTAGGAGTGACTTGGAAGCACTTCTTGGTTAAGTGACATATCAAGGACACAATATGAAATGCATCCTGAAGGATTCCTATCCTGGATGACATTATTAAGGACATTAGCAACTTAATCTTCTGTCCTAAACTATCAGCTATATAAGCAGTTCCTCTCAGCTGTTCATCTGAGTCACTTCCACTGTACTTCATTATCCTCCCCTCCCCATAACCTTTCTGAGTGCTCAGTT
>NC_056741.1:1052075548-1052263048 GCF_019279795.1 Protopterus annectens | reverse complement strand
GTTTTGAATTTAGCAAAAGTCATATTTATTGCATTGTATCAAATAATATTTCGAAACTGTCTAATGTCATTAACCTTGTTTGTTAGCACCTCATTATCAGCAGTGATATTGTTCATACAGTTTTCAATTTTCCAGTAATGACTTACAAGTCACCTCTACACATATCATTTTGGATAGAGTTGCAGAAATACTAAAATTGCTCTATAGCTTTTATATCAGTACCTGCATATTACTCTCAGTATTTCTCAAACAATAGCAGGTGGATGCCATGTATCAATTGTTATTTTATATCTTTATTTTAAGTCCTAGATAACAACATGGAGTTAGATGTGCTATATATATTTTCTACAGCATTCACATAGATATGTAGATATTCTTAATATACATAGCTATCGATATAAACAATGGGCCAGATTCATTAACATGACAGTGAGCTATTTAGTGTTGATTAATTTGCTCTACACAATGTGTCGTGCCACCAAACAAAGAGAAACAGCAGAATATGCTAATGACAGCATAAAGAGACAAATTCCATGCCAATTAACAATCAAATATGGTGGCGCTATTTATGAAGCTATAAAGCAATTCTGTAAACTTGAGGAGGCCACTTGCCCTGTACACTAAATCTCTTTGAAATACAGCATGATTATCCTTAGGAACAAATAGTTTAGGAGTTGCTGCTGCTATTATTATGCTACAGGTGCAGCAGGCTTTACATCAGGGTCCAGCTGCTGCTGTTGCCAGACCTCAGACAAGAAGAAGTAGGGTGTTTAGATCCCTCTTAACCTATCATGGACTGCATAAGAGAGAAAAGTCGGAGAGATACAGAGTTGACAGGGTAATACTGGTGGAACTATGCAACCTGTGCTGCCTCTGCTTCAGGCCCCAGGGATTGTGGAGAACCCATCCCAGTGAAAACAAAGGTATGTGTAGCACTACATAGACTACCTATTGGTACTTTCCTGAGATCCACAGGGGATACCTTAGGGGTGTCACAGGCATCAACCTCTAGGATATTACATCCATTTTTAAATGTAGTGCAACACTAGAGCATGCCAGGGATCACATCTATTTCCCACTCATCCCACAGGAGACAGCAAGAAGCATGCAGGAATTATGTGCAGTAGCACACTTCCCTGAAGTGTTGAGGGTCATAGATTGCACACACAAAGAAACAAAAGCCCCACCTAGGGAACAGGGATGGAGAAACATCAATAGAAAAGGTTTTCATCCTATAAACTGTCAGATTGCCAAAAATTCCTAAGGGATCATCTATAATGTCTGTGTAGGTAACCTAGGCAGTTTCCATGAGTCACACATATGGCACACCTGTGACCTGTACATCAGGTTTGCTAGATGGGATATTCCTGAATGGCATTTAGTAGGGGATGCAGGTTGCACATCTCAGCCCTGGCTCATGACACACATGAGAAACCCACACATTCTCAATGAGCAAGGATATAATCATGCCCATGTTCAAGCTAGGAGTATCAAAGAGTATGTGTTTGGATTGCTTAAATCAAGGTGCCAGTGTCTAAATACATCAGAAGGTGCACTGCAGTACAACCCAGGCACGTCTGCAAAAACAATGACCGTATGATGTGCCATGTTATGCAATATAATTCTCAGGAAACAAGGACAGCAAGGAGCAGGACAGCAGTTTCAAGGCCACAGGCAGTACCAGTAACAGCAGCAGACAGCCATGTGGAGTCTGAGGGAGAGCCACCAGCTGCAGATGGTGCTGGCAGACAGAGGTGTGCACAGTATACCCTGGCTCTGGCTAAGAGGCAAAGGGTAGCACACACAATTACTACTTCGGTCAAAGCCTAGGATGCCACATACATACATATAGGAAAACTAATGCCTGTCAAACTCTACATCCTTTATTTAACCATGTAATGGTTGCATTCTGATAACCTCCAGGGACACATTTGTTACCTGCTGTAATGACAAAGTAACAGTAGCTCCTGTAACTAAAACAAAAAAATAATAATAATTATATAACTAAGTACTCTCATATGGAAATATGTATCTGCACTCAAGAAGAGCATTTGTCTGAGGTGTACATTTACATCAGTAATATATTGCATGTCAATTTTTTGCAATACACAGTTGTGTATTATAACTAATACTTTGCAGCAAGCATTTCAACTGACTGCTGTCTATAATACATGGGGCAGGTATATTATACCCTCATTTGCACAAATATACCAAGAAGCCAGACTGTTTCCACTGCTTTATTTAGAATACTAACTGAAATACAATGAGGTTCAACAATTATATAAGCAATCATTCAGAAATGAGTAGAAATAATAAATCAAAAACTTTTCATCTGCAATGCATAACCACAAGCATCTGAGTTAGTAGGCATTAGCTATCCACTGAGTGTATCAGACATATACACATCCCTAAGTCACAAAGACATGTGCAAAGGGCAAGGCACAGTTGCCTTCAGTTACATAACGTGGAGAGCAGTAGAAGGGCAAGACTGAAATCAAAGAAGTGAGTGTGTACAAGCAAGAAACACCTGTAGCTATCAGAGTATACAGCGTTCATGGTCAGTAACAACACATGTATAAAACTCCACAGCACTGTTAGTATACAGCGTTCATGGTCAGTAACAAACATGTATAACACTCCACAGTACTGTTAGTATACAGCATTCATGGTCAGTAACAACACATGTATAACACTCCACAGTACTGTTAGTATACAGCTTTCATGGTCAGTAACAACACATGTATAACACTCCACAGTACTGTTAGTATACAGTGTTCATGGTCAGTAACAACACATGTATAGCACTCCACAGTACTGTTAGTATACAGCATTTATGGTCAGTAACAATACATGTATAACACTCTACAGTACTGTTAGCATACAGCGTTCATGGTCAGTAACAACACATGTATAACACTCCACAGTACTGTTAGTATACAGCGTTCATGGTCAGTAACAACACATGTATAACATTCCACAGTACTGTTAGTATACAGTGTTCATGGTCAGTAACAACACATGTATAACACTCCACAGTACTGTTAGTATACAGCATTCTTGGTCAGTAACAATACATGTATAACACTCTACAGTACTGTTAGTATACAGCGTTCATGGTCAGTAACAACACATGTATAACACTCCACAGTACTGTTAGTATACAGAGTTCATGGTCAGTAACAACACATGTATAACATTCCACAGTACTGTTAGTATACAGCGTTGATGGTCAGTAACAGCACATGTATAACACTCCACAGTACTGTTAGTATACAGCATTCCTGGTCAGTAACAACACATGTATAACACTCCACAGTACTGTTAGTATATAGCATTCATGGTCAGTAACAGCACATGTATAACACTCCACAGTACTGTTGGTATGCAGTGTTCATGGTCAGTAACAACACATGTGTAACACTCCACAGTACTGTTAGTATACAGCGTTCATGGTCAGTAACAACACATGTATAACACTCCACAGTTCTGTTAGTATGCAGCGTTCATGGTCAGTAGCAACACATGTGTAACACTCCACAGTACTGTTAGTATACAGTGTTCATGGTCAGTAACAACACATGTATAACACTCCACAATACTGTTAGTGTACAGCATTCATGGTCAGTAACAACACATGTATAACATTCCACAGTACTGTTAGTATACAGCATTCATGGTCAGTAACAACACATGTATAACACTCCGCAGTACTGGTAGTATACAGCGTTCATGGTCAGTAACAACACATGTATAACACTCCACAGTACTGTTAGTATACAGCATTCATGGTCAGTAACAACACATACATAACACTCCACAGTACTGTTAGTATACAGCATTCATGATCAGTAATTCCACAGTACCGTTAACATAGCTTGCACGTGTGTGAGGTGGTATGGACAAGTGATTTTTTTTCAATGTGTCTGTGTCTGCAATAACAAAATCAAGCACGGTTGCTACCACTATATCCTGTCGTCTCAGAAATTTGTGAGCCATACATGGTAGATTAGTCATTTCAGTGTCATTGCCACCAACCATGAGAACCACCTTTGGAAGAGTTGCACTGCTACTCCAGTAGCCCCGAGTAGAAATCAGGGTGCTACCCGAATATGACTGATGTTTCCTGGATCAACTCTCCTTATGACTACATGCAGGACCATGACCCTGTGGCCTACCACATCTGGGTTTGCATACTGCAGTCACTGACGGAACATTTTGTATTAGTGTCAGTATGGGTTCAGGATTTTGCATGGCCACATCTGGTAACACGAGAAGATTTAGTCTCTCTCAGGTCACATGGCTGTCTACCCTCCCCCAACAGACATTCCACCACAGACACTGCCCAATCCAGTGTGTCATTCATCCTGTCCAAGGAGTCCATCACACAGTTCAGGGAGTCATGCACATCAGATTGCATAATATTTAGTACTCGCAGTATCTTTTCTGAGGCCTGGTGGAACATGTCTGTGCCTCGGCTATGGCCCTTCACATAAATCTGGTGGCACCTAATGACTAACCAGCATTAGGAAGACTGTGGATAGTAGGCTCTTCTGAAGACCTCTAGCAATCCTTCTGAGTGGCTCTGCAACTGGAGTAACTGCACTGTCCTGATACAGTGTGTCACACTCACCCTGTTCTATATCAGTTTCATGCCAATGGTAGGCATAAGCATGCTGACAGAATCTGAAATATAGGCAGGGATTGTGGGAGTTACAACCTCAGTGTCAGACTTACCCTCTGCACCCCTAGACTGTGCCTCTTCATCTCCACCATCATCAACAGAGACTACCTCTATTCTGATATCAGTCGGTAGGAATTCCATAGTTCCACTGTCAAGATCACTTGTTTTAACAAGTGAAAAATTAAACAAACAGACAAATGCAGAATAACACTGATCACACATTTTTCTTATATGAAAGGCATGTTAAACTCTAATAGATGCTAAAGCAACCCAAATTTTACTTTCACTTACACCTGAATCTACCTTATATACAGCAATAACAATAACCAAATGTGTGCTTCCCATATGCAGATGGGCTTACAGCTTGCAATTCAGATGTCCCTGTATGTGAGCAAGGGAAATGAAAGAAGGCTGATAAGTATGACAATGCAAATGAAACAAAAAAGAGAACAATCCTCTTTACATACACAGATTAAGAATGGTCTCATACAATAATGTATTGAACAGTTGGCTTCTCCCCCAACACCTTCCTCTATGTCTCCATTACTGTATCATCTGACCCCTGCTTGCCATTGGCTCTACATTTATCAGACATCTAAGATATATATGCGTATAAAGATGTAACAAAGACACTTGCATTTTGCATACCTGGAAGTTCTGCTTAAGACAATCTGGGTCTAGTGTTCACATTAGCACCAAAATCCAGGATTCTATGTGAACCCAGTACCAAGCTATCTGGATCACTGACAGTGGACAGGTTCTGCTCTGTTTTATGACGTGGTGGTTCAGTAGTAGCCCCCACTTCCTGCAGCCACCTGTTTCCTGGCAACTGCAGCCACTGTCTGGTGGGCAGAGTTTAAAGTATCACTTGTTCTGTGCCATATCTGGGAGTAGCTTCTCCCATGCCCTCCAATAGCATAGATGTTTTTAACTCCCTGCTGTCATATCCACTCTTGGGAAGGAAGAACACCTCTGCCTCTCCCTAAAGAAAATTCTCCATGACAATGTAAAGCCTGGATAATGTCCTCATTTTTAGCATCCGTGTATGGTGGCTTGCAGGTTATAGAGTTCTTCTTTGGTATCATATCCCTGAATGAGATGAAACAGAAAACAGACATATACTTAAATATATAGCACAGAGACAAGATGGCTGTGAAAGCAATTATTTATGAACATATGCATTCATCATGCACAAAACAATTTAAAAGGTAATGCTGCTATGACTGCACACAAGTTAGGACAGAACCCCCCTCCCAAAAAAAAAATATTCTGAATTAAATATCAACAGTATGGAGCAGTTCTGTAATGCAGAGAACACAGGTATGTGTAACTGTGTGTAAACATTTCAGCATTAACAATAAAAATTCACACTGTAGCAGTAGAAATGTAAGACAACTATTATGTGTCATTTCCACTGCTTTGGAGGGCAGCTAGGTATATATCACAAACTTAACACATTTCTTTCCACTAACACATGTAAAAATGCCTGACCTTGTTTCAAAGTTATACTACACTCATCTGCAATAATTATGCAAATAACAATAAACTACAATGTACAGAATATAGGTCAGGTATCATCCTGTAGTAAACTTTTTGTAATGCAGACATAACTGATATACCCGAGTTATGCCAAAAGTAAAAGATAAAGAAAAAAAAAAAAACAGTAAGATAAATAAATGGTTTGTAGTGGCCATTATAATTCACAATTAATATCACACTAAAAGCATTATGTAAGAAATAACAAACTATCCTGACAATAAAGCAGTGCAAAAAGTAGATAATTCTCCAAAAGTTGTGTTTATTTAGCAGTATCGAGTTTTCTGGATCCACACAATCTCTCCACTACATACAAGCAAATTAGCTACATGATTGCCTCTACATAGTGCAGAGTCAGCCCTGTGAGCATTGTGAGTATAAAAATCGGGTGTCTAATCATTACCATTCCTGAATACCACAATTTGCAGCAAGAGTAGGAAAGGTAAACATGGTGTAAAGAACTACATGGTTACATGCACACACCCTAGCACTGCAAGGATGATTACTGAGAGCTCATCATCATCTTTCGGCTTTTCCCGTTAGGGTTTGCCACAGTGGATCATCTCTTTCCATTTCTTCCTATCCTCTGCATCTTGCTCTGTCACACCAACCGCCTGCATGTCCTCTCTCACCACGTCCATAAACCTTATCTTAGGCCTTCTTCTTTTCCTCTTACCTGACAGATCCATCCTTAGCATCTTTTTCCCAATATACCCATCATCCCTCCTCAGCACATGTCTAAACCAACGCAATCTCGTCTCTCTTGCTTTGTCTCCAAACTGTCCAACATGAGCTGACCCTCTAATATACTGATTCCTAATCCTATCCATCCTAGTCACACCGAGTGCAAATCTTAACGTCTTTAACTCTGTCACATCCAGCTCTGACTCCTGCCTTTTTGTCAATGCCACTGTCTCCAACCCATATAACATAGCTGGTCTCACTACCCTCTTGTAGACCTTCCCTTTCACTCTTACTGGTACCTGTCTGTCACAAATCACTCCTGACACTCTTCTCCACCCATTCCACCCTGCCTGTACTCTCTTCTTCACCTCTCTTCCACATTCACCATTACTCTGAACTGTTGATCCCAAGTAGTTAAACTCGTCCACCTTTACCAACTCTACTCCCTGCATCCTCACCATTCCTCTACCCTCCCTCTCATTTACACACATATATTCTGTCTTAGCCCTGCTGACCTTCATTCCTCTGCTCTCTAGAGCATATCTCCACCTCTCCAGAGTCTCCTCAACCTGATTCCTACTCTCACTACAGATCACAATGTCATCTGCAAACATAGTCCATGGGGCCTCCTGTCTGATCTCATCTGTCAACCTGTTCTCCTTCGGCCAACAGTAGCTGCCTGTGATTAGTCCGACTGTCACCTGTTAATGTTTTGCAGCTGTCTGTGATTAGTCTGACTGCAGGAGCAATCAGACAATCAGTGTTTCACAGTCTCCAGTGTTTCAGGGAGAAGAGACTTACCAAAAAGTCTGAAAGCACATTGACTGTGTTAGGGCAGCAACTTTCCTAACATTCAAGTTCTGGCTTTAATAACCACAGATATTGCCCCTTACTCAGAAATGCTTTTCATATTCAAGGTAGTACATGAAATATTGATACAGAAAATATTTGCATTAGGATTGAGATAGAATTGCTGTTAAGAAAGCATATATAAGGGAACGAGGCACCATAAAGGAAGAGAAGAATACACCCGCAACATTTACAGTCTTTGATTAATGTGTGAATACATGGGTATCTGATCTGTTTTCAGTAATCTGATCATCTACACATTTACTATCAAATGGGACAGACAACTTTCATAACTAGTTTCTGTTGCACTTTCAGTATGACTTTGATACAATGTCACATTTTCAGTAGATCTAAGCATTTCTCTTCTTGCTAACATACGTCTTTGTCTGTGAAAAATACTCTTCAATAATTATTCTTAATACCCCGGTTTGATGGTTCAAATCCATACCAGTTCTTGTTGCAAGATAACAAATTTAATTAAATTTGTTAAGGGGCATCAGGTGGTGACTTTTCAGAACAATGACACAGTTCTTGGCTAGGCATGTAAGGGCCACAGGACCAATAGCTTAGTAACTTCCTATGATCTTTTGAGCCATGATTAAACATCAAAAATGTACATATAACATGCCTGTTTTCTTCAGTAGCAGTGAAATGCAGGTAAAAACTGACAAATTTTATTTGTACTGCCATCAGTAGTGCAATTGAATGTAACACTGTTATTCTTTCCTCAGCAGTCTTGATACTACTGAGTAAATACATTCACACTGTCACATGCATATCTATGTGGCATAATGTGTAAATGTATTAAGCTTAGAGAAACAATACAGCTGATGCAAAGTTTGAAACCAGTTCACAGGTCATTTTGGTGTATGAATAGGTTCATAGGTAGGCACTAGGCTATCTGCCCGAAGGCATTTATAAGCCTAGCCGGAATTGTGTTGGCTTTTGCTGCCCCCTTAGATTAGTTCCATGTTTCTCTGTCCAGCAGAGCCATTGAAATGATCCCCGGAGTAAACTTTCTATTTCCCATCCACTCATCAAGGTTTCTCTTGAAGAGTGTTAGCGAGGAGCTCTGCCTAATGTAGATTGGAATCTTGTTCCAGAGCATGGGAAGTCTCTGGGACAGGAATCTATCCCTCCAGCACATCCTATTTATTGTTGTAGTGAGGTTTAGATCCCTAGAGCGTGTGGCTCAAGGGGATATGGCTTTCTTTAGGTGGAGCATGTCCATTAATTCTGGGTTGGACGTGGCCTTGTATGTCAGGTATAGATCACCTCTGTGTAGGTGGTATGCAACTGAGTACAGCTTGAGATTCTTCAGTTGAGCTGCATAGGGCACCTGTTTGAGGCCAGTGATCCTCTTGGTGAGGTCCTTCTGTGGTCTTTCCAGCTGTTGCAGGTGTCTTGTAAGGTACATCCCAAATGGGGCATTGTACTCTGTGATGGGTCTGGTGAGTGATGCGTAGAGGGGCACAATGACCTCTTCTAATCTGGATCCAAACCCTCTTGTGATTAGGTGGGCCACATAGAAGGATTTTCTAACCACTTTGGCAATGTGATTATCAAAGGAGAGATTACTATCTACTTGGGTCCCCAGATCCTTTATTAAGTCTTCCGTATTTAGGGGGCTACCACCTATGTGATAGTTTGTGGGTACTTTTTTTTTTTCCAAAGGGGATGACTATGCACTTTTTGGCATTTAGCTTGAGGCCATGGTTTTGACACCAGGTATCTGTCTTAGTGAGACCCTTTTGGAGGATGTCTGTGTCAACTGGAGAGTCATTTATAGCCCTTAGTTTGCAGTCATCTGCAAACTTCGTCAGCCATAGACTTCCTGTGCTTGCCTGTACCTCTGAGACGTATATGCCAAACAGGAGGGGTCCTAGGACTGAGCCCTGCAGAATGCCACTTGTAACCGGTTTAGAGTCAGACCTAGCTCCCGCAACTCGTAACATGTGGGTTCTGTCTGTGAGACAGTTGGCAACCCATCTCATGATGTAGGGGTTTATGTTCAGGCTGGTGAGCTTGTCTATAATACCAGAATGGGGAATGGTGTCAAAGGGCTTTTATAGGTTTAGGTAGGCTATGTGGACCACCTTTCCTTTGTCTACAGCTTTGGTAACTGTCTCAAAGAAGTCCACCAGGTTTAGGAGGCATGATCTGCCCTTAACAAAGCTGAACTGGGTAGGGTCCAGTGTTTGGAGGTTCCCAATGTCTCTGTTAATGAGATTCATGATGATGCGCTCCATAGCCTTGCAGACCAAGCTAGTCAGGCTTATATGGTGATAGTTCCGGGGTCTGTTGTGGCTCCACCTTTGTGGACTGGAATAACCGTTGTTGTGTGCCACTCTATGGGCACATAGCCTGTGGAGAGGCTGAGTTTGAACAGTATGTTTAGGTGAGGGGTTAGTTCCTCTTTGAGTTCATGTAGGATGCAGCCTGGGACACCGTCTGGTCCAATTGATGCTCTGTTTTTCACTTTGGAGAGGGCTGTTTTAACCTGAGTACCTGTGATTTCAGGGGGACTACATTCTTCTGGTTTGGTTATTGGCCCTTTTGGGGGTGAGAGGCGAGTAAAGTTTGCACTGAACCTGTCTGCCAAGATGTTGGCGATATCAGTCATTTCAGTGTATTTTGTGCCATTCTTCACTAACTCCGAGCAGATCTGAGAATTGCCACTTAGATTCTTGACATAGTTAAAGAATGATTTGTGGTTATCTTTGGAGTCCTTGGCAATTTTTTTTTTGAAGCTAGCCTTAGATGATTTTATGAGGGATCGTAGTTTCTTGCCGATACTGATCAGGGATGTCTTCCCTTCTTGGGATTTTACTCTTTTCTTTACTAGTTTCCTCCTTCTATTGTATAGCTTGTTTATGGCAGGGGTCTAGCAGACTAGTTTCCTTTTCTTGGAAGAGTGAGTCTTGGTTTTGCTTGGGATAGCATGATCCATGTATTCTTGTAGGTGCCGTAGAGTGCATTAATCAAAGACTTAGCAGCTTGGGCAGCATTATCCTTTAGCATGGGGGCTTTGAAACTTTCCACCTTGGGCTTAAGTAATGTGAAGTTTGCTTTTGAAAAGTTTTTCATGGTGGTTTCTTTGACCGGGGGTGGGGGCGGAATGTGGATATCCAGAGTGATTCGTTTAGGGTCAGATCTAACCAGCGAGGGGTTGACCTCCGGTGTGGAACACCGGACGCCCATGTTGGTGATGACCAGGTCCAATATGTTGTCACCTCTGCTGGGGGTGTTGACCAGTTGATACAGGGTATTTGAGTTTATAAATTCTAGGAAATGTTGGGAAAGGGAGTTAGTACTTGAGTAGTTCTCCCAGTTAATGATTGGGTAATTTAAATCACCCAATTTCAGAGTGTTTGTTAGAACCTTTATGTTTCCCAGTGTTTCCAGAAATGTGGAATGGGGGTCCTGGGATATGGTGGGTGATCTGTAACAAGCTACAATTTGAATTGCAGTTTTGCCCATTGTTAGTTGCACATGGATGATCTCTGAAGCATCGTGTTGTGTCACTAACCTGGAGGTGTGGGTATCCTTGATGAATATGGATACGCCCCAACCTTTTGTATTTCGGTCTGGGTTTTGTGGCCAAAATGTATGGTATGAGTTATAGCCTGGTAGTGCTGATTTGCTCTCTGGAGCCTTAAACCAGGTTTCTGTTACTGCACAGATATCGATTTTCTCCATACTAAGGAGTGCCTCAAGTGTGTGCATTTTGAGGTTTAGACTTCTGGCACTGAGTAGCATTACCCTCAGTTTTTTGTTACTTGTGCTATTCATAGTGGTGGGTTTGTCTTTTGACCCTTGCCTAAAAAAAAAGGCACTATGGGAGTGGCAAGAGCCTTGGCCAGTATTTGAAAGCCTAAGGGTGACAGGTGCAAGCCGGCTCTAGCAAAGCAGCATGGCTTGTCGAGACTGTCATCCCAGGCTGATAGACACTGGATCCCCTTTGAATTACACCAGAAACTTAGCCAAATGTTGAAATTGATAACTTTTTTCTTTATACTGTGGTATCATTCTTGGTGAGGGCAGGATTCTACTCAAGGTCAGGGTCATACTGGCTTAGGCTATGTGATCAGAGAGCTCTTCCATGTCTCTTTTCATATAGTCCATGGAGGTACGGCTCAGGTCATTCACACCAACATGGACAGAGTCGTATTTGTACTTCTTCTGGAGTGACCTTAGTGCTTGTGTTATGTGGTGGATCCTGGCACCTGACAGGCAGCTAACAGTAACCTTCTCCTTGTTTAGCCTAGTTAGTGGGACGTCAGTGTGCCTGACTATAGAGTCATCTATTACTAGTGTGTTGGGTATGTTATTTTGCCTTAAGGGCTGTGATTGCATGGCACACTGGTTTTGTGAAGTATGTGTTTCATGGTTTGTATTGGGGGTTGAGGTTGCTTGGGTGTCTGCTTTGGAGGTCTCTGTTGCTTTTGCAGATTTTTATTTAGAGCCTCTGGGTATGTTTTCCTGTATTTATGTGTGTTTTTTTGCCGGTGCTGGTTTCATAGGTATATGTGAGACTGATGGTGTGATGCAAGCAGTTCCCTTCTCCTCTTGACTGTCTGGTCCAGTCTTGGGTTGAGAGAGCTTATCTTCCAGTTTTACTGTATAATTGCATGTATTAGTGTTTTGTGGTAGGAGGAGAGGGTTGTCTGTGTAAATGATGCCCAGATTCACCAGTTGGACAGGACAGTACACCTGAAACTGCCCTTTGGACATGCCTGGATAGGTACAGTGAATTGTTTTACTGATTGGCTGGTAAGATCAAATAGAGAGCTTTGTCCTTCTCTACAGTATGGGGGGGGGGTCTAGTGCTAAGATTTATCAGTGCTTGCTATGAGGTTAGAGCAAGTGCCAGGCTGAGAAGTGAATGGTTTGAGTGCTTAAGATGAAAGTTTGTCTAGTTCCAAGGGAAAAATTTAAGAGTAGACTTTGTGGAGCCATGAATAGTTATACCCTAGCTACCCAGCACTGCCAGGTGCACAAAACCCTACAAATGCGGGTTTTATATCAGGGGAAATTAAATGTGTTTGGGGGGAACTCATATAATGTCAATACCGACTAAAAGTGATAGGCATAAATGTCATTTGAAATTATGTCAATATTAATTGTGTTTTCTGTATGAAACCTGAAGCATGTCTGCTGTGCAATGTGCTCTTCTCCATTCCCATTTCATTAGATTACATCCTGATATTGTGAGGCATGCACTGCAGCACTGATGCGGCAAGGAGATGTCAAAAGGCTGTGTAAGCTTTAGTAGCTCTGCTTATTGCTAGGTATACATTGTGATACATTCCATGCTCCTTCAAATTGCTATCCCAAAAATGTTTGTGAATGCATCTGATAAATATTGCCTTATGCATTTTCATACTGTTTGGCAGAGTGAAATGAAGTTTCAAGGCTTCAGGAAAAAAGTGGAAAATTTAGGCTGCCTTATGTAGGGCAAACCAGCATGGTGGCATTGCACAGCCATCAGTTCTCATATTACACAGTGAAGAAAATACACGTCAGGTAACTTCGTCTCTGGCACAAGTTGAAAGTGCAGTAAGTTCAGAGAAAAAGGACAGCTGAGGCATGGCTTCAATTTAATTAACTGATAATTTTACAGATGGTGGTCTGAATACATATTGAGTCACATGTTGTGATACCACTGTATTGTTGTTTAAAAATCCAATATTGTCAGCATTGCTAACAGCATGTGAGCTGTTGTGTGTCCACTTTCACATTATTTGTAATTAACTGCAAGTCTGATAATGTGATCGACAAAGTAAATTTCTGAAATTGCAATGAAACATGAGAAGGATGAAAATGTCACTTGAATGCACTTATTGCAATGGTCACTGCTACACATACCCATTAACTGTGTTTAATTTACTGTCAGCTTTTTTGTCTATTATAGATTTCTTTTCTAATGCCTTTTACACTTGCTCAGCAGGTGTGCAAACATAGTTCACTGCCTAAGGAATAAAGTGAATAGTTTAGGCTGTCTTATGTAGTGCAAATATGCCTGGTATTGATGCACAGCCCTTAGCATCATGGATGCTAATTACCACAAGGAATGTACCTGACAGATGTCTGAATCTGTAGTACAAAGTGTAAGTGAAATGAAGTGAATTAAGGCATGTGATGCATTCTTTTATCCCATTTAGAGATCGCATTGCAATTATTCACAATTCCCAATATGTATATTTTTTCCTTTTAATTTGCATTTGCTGCCCACTTGGCAGCCTGCAAACATGGTTCACTACCTAAAGAAAAAGTGAAACATTTAGTGTGGGATGGCTTGTATAGCACAAACACACCTGGCAGTCATGTACTTTTCTTAATTTACACCATACTGAATTAAAAAAATTAAACCCCCATACCTATCACTGTGGCACAAGTTGTAAGGGCTGTGAGCTTAGATAAACAAAACAGCTAATGCTGGGTTTGAATACAGTGAAATGTTAATTTTAAAGAGGAGAAGTCTGGATACATATGTACACACATTCTGTGATATGATGGTGTTGCATGAAAATCAACTATTCAGTCTTGCTAATAACACATAAACTGTTGTATGTCTCCCTTGCCATTATTTGGCAGTACATACAATCCTGATAATGTGTGGCAGAAATTAAAGCTCTTATGTGTAACAGAGATGTGAGCATATATGTGTCAATGTAATGCACATTTCCCTCAAGTCAATGCTTGGTGTAATCTATGCTTCAATTGCGTTTTCATTTCAGCTGTTTTTCATTTACAATTGCATTTATTTTTTATTTATTGTTTCTCTCATACCTTTTGCATTTGATCGCTGTTTGGCAGCATGCAAACATAGTTCGTGGTTTAAAGAAAAAAGTGAACAATTTAGTTTGGGTTGCCTTATGTAGTGCAAACAAGCCTGACAGCATTGCATGACCATCAGAACTTTGGGAAGTACTCACTGAAGAACAGTCAACAGTTAGATACTTTCTCTGTGACACAAGATATGCATGCAATGATTTTAGATGAAAAACACAGGCGAATAACAGTTCAAATCTAGCTAACACATAATGTAAGAAAGGCTGTCAGAATCCCATTTCTCACAACATTTTTATTAGTATTAAATAAACTAAAGAAAAAATAGTATTATAAATGTTTATTGCAAGCAATGTGTCAGTAATGCTTACATAAGTAAACTTTTCTATTTAGGATATATCAATAATGCCAAGCGAATGTGTGAACATTTTCTTAAATGTGACAATGATATTTAATTTAAAATTAACTTGCATATGTATGCTGGGCACAATACTTTTGTTATAATTATTAATACTTATCACATATCCTAGGTATGTGTTTAGGGCAGTTATGTCCTCTGAAGGATGTGTGTAATATATCCCTACCTGCAGAACTCATATCATTCAACTGCATCCATCAGAAATATATTTGCAGAGGGGCGTGGCCAAGGATGAACACAGGATAGCAGCAGATTTCTTCAGCTCCACCAATTTCATTACATTGACAGGAATTAATTACTTAAAAAATTAATTCTTGAAGTAATTTTCTTTCTAAATATGTTTGTTTTATATAGTTCTTGAACTATATCTAAAAAAGAAAGGAAATCTTAATAATATTCCTGTCAGAAATTACTTTGGAAATTTTCCTGTCAGTTTATCAGTCTGAAATGAGTTCCAGTAAGACAAATTCTCAAGACTCCAGCATCAAGAAAGAACTTCAGTCTCTGATAATTATAGTCCAGCAACTTACTGCTAAGATGGATAAAATGGATACTAAAATAGACACTTTCATAGAAAAACTACAAAACAAATAGACTTGTTACATATGGACCTGCAACAACAGAAGATCCAGATGACAGGCATAGAAGAAGCTGTGAATGACATGGAAAATAAAATACAAGAAGAGGGAATCAACATTGAGTTTCTGCTGAAACAAAATACACATTTACAAACAAAGCTGGATGACCTGGAAAATAGATCTAGGCGCAATAACATTAGGATTTTTGGACTGCCAGAAAATATTGAAGGTAACAATATTACTTCTCTTTTAACAACATGGCTCCCTAAAACTTTAGATTTACCAGAAGCATTCTCTTTTGGTATCGAAAGAGCACATAGATCTATAGCTAATACTAACTCTAACAAAAACTATCCTAGATCAGTTATAGTTAGATTTCTATCATCATTTGATAAAGAGATGGTTCTTAAATCTGCTTGGGCTAAAGCTCCTGTTAAGTTTAATGAGACAACTGTGCGTTTTGACAATGACTATTCTTCCATGGTAATTGCTAAAAGAAAAGTTTTTCTGCCACTAATAAGGGAGCTTAAAAAAGCACAGTTTAAAACATACCTTCTGTTTCCTGCCAAGCTTAAAATCTTCCTTCCTGATGGTTCTAAGGTCTTCGATGATTTAGACTCTGCTTTACTGTTTGTCAAAGAAAAAAGGATTTTGGATAAAATAGAAGAAATGGAATGGGCTAGTTCTTCATTGAGGAGATTGGCAGCTGAGGCTTCCTGGAAGACTTCAGAGAAGAAGAAGAGACTAAAAAACAAATGATTTGTTATATGTTTTTTTCTCTCTCATCATTTTAGTTCATTATTAATCTTTTTGAATATAGTTCCTGCATTTCCAGAAAGCCACAAATATTTTGGAAAAGATTTAATCAAAGTTATTCTCTATGTGCAAAGAAATGTTTTGTTTCATAACCAGTCAAAATGCCTGAGGATTTAATGGCAGGCTGTGACTCGATTTGTTTCTCTTTCTGAAAAAAGTAAGGTTAGTAATTTGATACATTTTTTTATCTTTTCTTTTCTTCTTTTATTATTTTCTTTGTTTAAACAATGACATTCTATTTAGATTATGTAGTGGGTAAAGGGTGGGGAGGGCAGGAGAGAACAGTAATGAAAATATCATTAATAGAATAATAACATATTTATTTCTTGTAAAAGTTTATAAGTTCTTCAAATGCTATTTCTAATTATACTTTCTTGATTATACTGCTTATGCTTGTTTGTAAATAATCTGTCATGCTTTAACTAATAACAATCAGAACTAAATAAGAGTAAATAATATGTTTTATTTTTAACTCTATTAATATAAACAGTAAGTAACATTCCATTGTATATACTTCTTACAGCTTTCTCTTACATTTTTTATTTCTGCCTCACTCCCTTTTATTTTCTACTCTCTTTTCTTTTCTTTATTAATATATAGAAATGCTTTTGACTGTGTGGGCACAGTGAATAATAGGATTTGTATGAAAACTGAGTTGGGAGAAGAATGCTGAGTTTTATTGCTTGTTGGTAATTTTGAGTTTAATTTCACTTGCATAGAGGCTGTGATGATCTGTGGAATACATTGTGGAGGTTCTGTCATGTTTAGATGCATTTACACTGCTAAATGAATGTTTGTCACTAGTTTTTAATAAGTTTCCGCCAAAATGTTAAGAGAGACAATCTGGGATGTGGGCTGTCTCATGCACAGTGTCTGAGTTACCTCAGAATCTTCAAATGACAGAATTCTCACAGAGAAACTGAAAGCAGTTAGTATAAACATTGACAAGGTTATCACACTGACACACCACAGATTCAGGAAAAATACCCTGTTCATAAAATATGTCAGTTATAATGAGTTTAAATGATGTAGTTTCTTGTAGTAAGTAAATGTCTTATTTTAGAAGGCATAAAAATGAAACATTTATTTAAATGTTTTGGAAAATCTACTTAGCAGCAGGATAATAATCTGTGTTAAAAATTTGTGTCCCAAACATATACTTTACTATAACTCATTTAATTCATCTGATTGACAAACATAAATAATCTTATAACTCTATTCTGGAAGAAATGTCATGTGATATATTTTAAAGCAGTAGGTTAGCATGATTGTAAAATCTGGTTACTAATATGTGTTTGCTGTGCATTATTTTGTATAAAGCAGACAGATTTATTCTAGGAACAGCAAGTAGGATACTGCTCTACAAAGACATAACTCAGTGAGATCAGATATATATATATATATATATATATATATATATATATATATATATATGTGTGTGTGTGTATGTGTGTGTGTGTGTGTGTGTGTGTGTGTGTGTGTGTGTGTGTGTGTGTGTGTGTGTGTATGTATGTATGTATGTATATATGTGTATGTGTATATGTGTGTGTGTGTGTGTGTGTGTGTGTGGGTGTGGGTGTGTGATGGCTTTTTTTTTTAGGTAATAACGCAGGTGTTTCTGAGAATCTGCATAACTATGCAATATGATTTATAATAATTTTTATGAATACAATATTTAACTCTATTGACAATAATGAGTTTAAGTAAATGCTCATATACAAACAATTCAAGATTTTTTTGGAAGCTGTTGATAGAATTCACATGACAGAAAATAGATGCATCTTAATGCATGTAATGTCTGAATCATATTAGCCAAAGTTTTTGATTTAAATGAATGTTAGAACATAATTTTCTCTCCTCTTGATTTCTAACATTAAGATTATTTGAATGCTATTAGAATACAAGTGTTATATATTACATAGATCTATATAATAGTATGAACAGTTTTTAAAAAAAAAAAAAAAAAGTTTATTTTAGTTTATATGATGCTGTTTTACCAAATGTGTAGTTTTGTCTTGATAGATAATTGAATTGAAAACTGTTAACCTCAGTTAAATATAACTAGTATTAAATTGATAAGGTGGTAGCTGAGGTACTGCTGCTTAGGGTAGGGGGTTAACTTGAGTAGCAAATACTACTCTAAGTTGGAGTTTTTAACTCCAGGTGGGATGCAAGGTTTAATCCTTACATTATTTTCACTTGTTCATTGTTATATGTATATAGTTTTGACATCCACAATATATTTTGTACACTCATTGTCACTACAAACAAAATTGAATCCTATACAAAATCCCATAAGAGATTTAATAAATACAGCTATATTTAAAGGTACACCTAAAAGAGGAGATGTAACATTATTTATCTTGTTATTTGTTATTTCGATCATAAGATTCTTGAGTTTTAAAAATACCAAATGACATCTTTAAAAGGAATTTCTTTAAACATTAATGGATTGAATAATCCATGTAAAAGGGCAAGCCTAATAAGATACATTAATCTACACAAGGCCAATCTAGTCTTCCTGCAAGAAACCCATCTCTTGAAAAAGATATTGATAAACTAGCCACTAATAAGTATACAGTATTGGTTAGTTCAGAGCACACTCAGAAAAAAGAGGAGTGGCTATTTTATGGAATAAAAGTATGCCCATTCCTAAAACCATTAAGTCTTATCAGGATGACAAAGGAATGTTTTGTATGGTTACAATACAAATTAATGGGAAGACTTACACTTTAATTAATGTATATTGGATACCTGGAATTGGTATTAATACAGTGAAACATCATATTGATAAGATCATATCATTCTCTATAGGGATATTATTTTAGCTGGTGATTTTAATTGTATACTACATGAAAGTGATACTACCACTATAAAGAAAAGAAGAATTACATCTAATGCAAAACATTTAAATGATTTTGCTAATTCTTATCATTTGAATGATATTAATAATCAGATAGAGTCAAAATCATTACCATACACCTTTTTTTTCTAACAGATACAAAACTTATTCAAAAATAGATAGGGTCTTTATTTCTAACCAGATGGTAACAGATTTAATTAATTCCAAAATCATTTCATGTCCTATATCTGATCATAACTCAATTGTTTTTGAATTCATGATAAAAAATACTCATAATGTTCAGATCAAAAGGATACCAGCATACTTAACTCAGCTAAAAGACTATAAAGAATATATACTTTCAGAAGTACAACATTTTCTAGACATAAATAATACTCCTGAAGTCTCCATTGTCTATGTTTGGGATGCCTTAAAATCATATCTATATGGACAAAGTATCAGATGGTATAATAATAAAAGGAAATCTTGGGATAAGGAATTGTTAGATATTCAAAGTAAACTAGACTCTTATAAACATAATAATAAAGAAAATATTATGGACAAGAAAGTTATTGAAGAAATAAACAAACTAAATGAGAAATACAAAGAAATTTTAACTCATAAAGTTAAAATAACTTTAGAGAAATACAAGTTTTGTCTTATTCAATAAGCCCCAAATACTTACATAGACTTAAAAGTAAAACAAAAAGATTGAATAAACAAAACCATATCAAAGAAATCTTTTCTCTAAGGAAAAGAAGAATGTTTCTAGTATACCAGAAATACTGGATGAATTTAGAAATCACTTTCACAAGATTAACCATAACAACATTAACATGGAACCTAAAGATAAAATAAAGGAGTTTATAACCACAAACATGAATAAAAAGCTTAATAAACAACAGATTAAACTATTGGACAAGAGTATTTCATATACAGAAGTTATTACACAAATAAATAAGCTTAAATCAAACAAAGCACCGGGTAATGATGGTATTATACCAGAGATATATAAAATCCTTTCTAAAACTACATATTCATTAATACATAAGGTTTTTATTCTGGCCCAAACTGAGTTAATAACTCCCCCATCTTGGCAATATACATTTATTTCACCAATTTTAAAACCTAATAAAGATCCAACTAGATGTTCTTCATATCG
This sequence comes from Protopterus annectens, assembly GCF_019279795.1. Lineage (NCBI taxonomy): Eukaryota > Metazoa > Chordata > Ceratodontiformes > Protopteridae > Protopterus > Protopterus annectens. Next base: position 1,052,242,690 of record NC_056741.1, on the reverse strand, counting down.
ACCCATCTCATTACTTAATGTTGATTATAAAATGTTTATGAGTATTTTTGCTGATAGATTGAAGACAATTATCCCGGCATTATAGACATAGATCAGACGGGCTTCATTGTAAATAGAAATACTTTTGATAATATAAGAAGAACTTTAACATTAATTGATTTTGCAAATAGGAAAAAGAAAGATTTAACACTTATTAGTCTTGATATAGGTTCAGCATTTGATTCAGTAAGTTGGGACTATCTGTTTACCTTAATGAAATGCACAAATTTCTCTGATGCATTTGTAAATTTAATTGAACATTTATACAAAGGAACGCTGGCTTATATTAAGGTAGGAACATATGTTTCACAAAAATACCCATTCTTAAAGGTACAAAGCAAGGATGTCCACTTTCTCCACTATTATTCACTTTAGTAATGGAGCCTTGGGCTAATTTGATTAGAAACAGTACTGACATAGAGGGTTTTGAAATAGAAGAAAATACAACATCAAAATTCAACTTTTGCAGATGATGTTCTAATTACATCAGCAGGATCTAATTCTTCTATGCAGTCTTTATTTGATAAAATGATGAATTTTAAAAGTATTTCTGGTTTAATATTCAATGAAGAAAAAACTAAAATACTACCTATATATACACGAAAAAATACTCTCATTAGTGATTTTACTAAATATGTACCCAACTCAGGTCAGATAACTTATTTAGGTATAATACTATCTAAAGATATTAAATCTATTATATATAATAACTATAATACCTGTTTTCTTAATATACAAAATCTTTTTAATACCTGGAATAATATGTTTTTACTATGGAGGAGAGACTTACAATTATTAAAATGATAATATTCCCCAAGATTTTATACTTAATACAATCAATAATACTTTCACCTACAAAAATAACTATCAAGAAACTGAATACACTAATGTTAAATTTCTTATGGGCACCTAATAGACCTAGGATAGCATTAAAGAAACATACTAATAGCTGGACTCAAGGGGTATTTCTTTTCCAGACTTTAATTTATATATTATCTCTTCTATTATAAAAGTTATTACTTTATTAATAGATCGGTCATATGTCGCAAAATGGAAAGATTATTGGGAGCTAATTAGTATGCACTTCATGAAAATCTCCTTAACACATAAAAATATGATTATAAATAACTCCATGTTGTGGTTGCTAAAGGAATTTTGTACTTCACCTATTACACCTAAACATATGGTCTGTTACCCATTAAATATTATTATTAGTTATCGTAACTTTATATTCATGCACCCTAAGTATAGGGAATGGAATTTTATTGTATTCCCTATAATTTATACTCAGGGTATGCTTATGTCATCTACTTCTGAAGGAGCTCATTTAGCTATAGATAATAATCTAAAGTACTGGTATCAGCTGATATCTGATAATAAAGTTAAAAATCTAGATTTCTTAAAACAAGAATTTGATCTAAGAGAAACTTGCTGGTTAGAGGTTCAGATCTTTAGACAACATCTCATTGATAGAATAGATCTAATGTCTATAACAGTTAAAGAATCTATTCCAAAACTGATTGATTACTTGATAATAAATTTACAGCATAAAGTTTCTGATAAAGGTAAACTTTCATATATATATAAAATTATCAGACAAGAAACTTTTTACAATGTAGATTCATACTGGAATTATTTCACCTCTATTAATGGAGACCCACCAACTCAACAAGATAAACAATATATATTGGAATCTGCTTATAGAACTACATCTTCCATTGTCTGGAGACTTTATACATGGAAATTTTTACATAGATCTTTTTATACACCTTTGATGATGAATAAAATTAATAATAAAGATAATCTATGTAAGAGATGTAATGTAGAAATTAATGCTGACTGGGCTCATATGTTTTATGACTGTATGAAGTTGAAAGAATACTGGAAGTCAATTAATGAATTTTGCAGGCTCTTTTACAGATAATTTCATTATTTCTAAGTCTCTTATATTATTCAACACACCTGTACCTCAATGTGTTAAAAAGATTAAGCTTCCCTTGTTATGGTCTATCCTAGCAGTGGCTAGGAAAATAATAACTAGAAATTGGATTTCAGATACACCTCCTTCGTTCAATGAATTTAAAAATGTTATGAATATAATGTGTCATATGGAAATAAGCACAATTAGAATGAGAACAACTAGAAAAACATCACATTTTATTGTATGGGATAATTTACAAAATTTGTTAAAAAAATTCTAATTTCAATAGCACAGTATTTTAGTTTAATTAATTGATTTGATTGTAGTGGATGTCTTTGTAAATACTTTAGTTGTTTTGTTGAATATTATAATAATACCTATTTTTAATTATTTGTATAAAATTGTTATGATATTTCTCTTATATGTTAAAACAATAAACTTGTTTTGAAAAAAAAAAAAAAAAAAAAAAAAAAAAGAAATATATTTGCAAACAGAAAACTATATTTTATGTAGGAATGCATTCCTAAGGCTAATGAAAGTCACTTACATACAGGATTCTATGAAGTGTATCGCCATTCATTCTGAAATTGGTGTATATATAATTACTGTGCTTAAAAGGTAGTTCTCTTGTGGCAATGTCACTTAATAAAGTAGGTTTCTATTTTTGCATAATCTAATGTGTTCAATTCATAGGTGGTACAACAATGTTTTAACATTGTATAAGTCCCAACATCATAATATGTTACAGTTCATCCTCTGTCTCCTTCAAAACTGCAAGGATTAAAAGCCATGCATTAAGCATTCTATTGTTGAATATTGGAACCTGTGTCAATAGGTTGAGCATCACACATGGCAAAGCTCAACATCATGTCTCACACCTTTACTATTATGTGATGTAAGTAATGCTGATGTGTCTGCCAAGGAATCTATTTACTTTCAGTTGTGCAAATGCAGTTGGCAAGGCTGTGCATCTTTGTGCACAACCAATTACATGTAAGATATGAACTGGGTTTATGTACTGTACAGCTGCAGAGGAAATTGCTGAAAGCTGTCAGGTGTACCACGAGAGATTAACTCCCCTCAGAGAGGTATGGGGTAAGTATGACTCAGGTCCAAACTCAAGCCATAAATTTCTTTTCATTCCCTCAATTACTAGCATCTTGAGCAGGCATACCTCAACACTGATCTCAAGAGCATGTATGCTTTCTCCAATAACAGTCTCTTCCCTTGAGTCAGACTTATCTTGTGACACTTGAGAAAAATACAGTTCATGCATAACTAGATAGGTAGGAGATTCAAATCACAGCATGGAAAACTCATGTATGTGTAACCGGTTGTGCTGTATCTGCTTCTCCTGAAGGAGATGCATTTAACTTTGCACACAGCTTCCTTATTATACTTTTTACAGAAACATCTCCTCTGTAAAACACTGACAAAGTCATCCGGTCAAAAGTGCACTCTCTTCCCTGTAGTGTAATTATCTTGTGGAGCTTGCAACTAATACAAAGCTCTATAGACTATATAAATCGGTAGATAGGAGGTTTGATGCTCAATATGGGAAACTTGTGTCTGTGTGTGTAAAACTTGTTGCTGTATCCATTTCCCATAAGCAGAATACATTCAAATTTGCACACAGATCTCATACCCCACGTTTTACAGAAACACATCCTCTCTGATTTTCTACCCTTAAGAGTCAGACTTCACCTCTAATAGTGTGCTCTGTAGATCATGTAAATAGGTAGGTAGGAGATTCTATGCTAAACATTGAAAACTTGTGTCTGTGTGTTTAACACATCTTGCTGTATCTAATTCCCATGAGGAGAATACATTTAAATTTGCACACAGATCCCTTCTCCAACTCTTTACAGAAACTTCTATGACACACACTAATGAGGTCATCTGGTCCAAAATCCACACTTTTACAATAAGAGTCATACTTCACTAGTGGTGCTTTGAACTAATACTATGCTCTCTAGATTGTGTAAATATATAGATAGTAGGTTCAATATAAGAAATTTATATCTGTGTGAGGAGGACTTTGAGTTAGGTGAACATGTTCTCAATCACCTTCAACTCTGGAGAAACATTTTAAGCTTCTAGATGACTCCACTATCCCCTTATCTCACCTTTCACCATTACTTCTTCTTTGCAACACAAGGATATAGCTAAGCATACTCGTTGCACTCTAATCAGTACACATGTAAATGCATTACTTAAAAAAAATCATTTCTTTTTTAGGCCATACTATGTCCAGAGCAGTCTAAATGAATGCCTCCAATAAGAGTTTCATAGACTGCAAAAAAAAAAAATATCTATTTAATAGTTTTAGAGGGAAAATGATGCAAACATCTGTTAATTGTTGGGTAGAATGTTTCAACTTTTTAACTCACAGGTGGATTGGGGCAGCAATAAGAGCACATGTGTATAATATTACATTGTCTGGCTAGAACCCTGGTGCAATACACTGATAAGGTTATTATTTTTAAAGTGCGCTCTCACAATGTAAATGTCAGACTTCTCCTGAGGTGATTACATTTCTTACACTAGTCTCTAGAATGTGTAAATAGGTAGGAGGTTCAAATGCAGTCATGATTAACTTCTATAGCTGTTTGTGTGACTGTAAATGAATTCAGGATTGGTTTATGTGCATTTGTAGTGATACCTTGTATAACCCCAGATGGCTATAAAAGTAATTCTACCAGGAATAACCACTTGGCAATATACTGTATGCCTTACTTGTACTTAAAATTCCCCTGTGGCTCTTGCTGCTGATAATGTGCTGTATAGGTTGTGTAACTAGATAAAGCAGGTGGTTTAAGTCCATTTCTGCTTAAATAAGTGTGAATGTAATTACTGTCATATACCACTGGACACCTCACTATCACTTTCATGAACACGTCAACTTATTAGATTGATTTACAGTGGCAGTATTCCACTAGCAAATCCTAGAATTCCCAAAGAAAATAACTTTTTGGCCACACAGTGATGTCAAAATGCTACTATAACTGCAGTATCTCACAGTTGTAGAGTGATTACCTGTGTTGCATGACTTTGATGCTATGCTTGTACTATGTTTGAGGCCAGCTTTGAGTGCATCTTTAACTCTTATACTGTGTAAACTACTCTTCAAATACATATGTGATATGTAGCAGTATAGTGTTATTGTGCCCTTTGGTCGATTTTTAGAATAAACATCCAGCTAATAAACAGTGATGATATCATTCATTGCAATACGCACTGCCCCTGTTGTAGTGCAACATGTCTTTTGGCATTTGTAATTCAAGCACAAATCTGTAGCTTGTAATCTTAGGTAGTTAGTTCAAATCCAGACATTACTGCTCAGACTATGTTGTGTCACTCCTACTGTGACTTTACATGCTACTAACACTTTTGTCTAATACATGTGCTGTATACACATATAAATGTTTATTCCTCTTACAAAAACCTATGATAGTTTTTCACATATTAATTCATTATTCAAAGTAATAATGACATGTGATTACATTTTCCTTTAATAACATAACATACATAAGTGTTATCCTCTGGCATGAGGGAATGGCACAGCATCCTGTATGTTTCTTTAATATAGTAATTACAAGCACACATATCCTTTGCTGCAATAACATGATGCAAGACCTTGACAAACCTACATATGTCACAGCTGCAGTGACATTTCTACTGTGGCACATTCATTTTCTACAAAAGCATGCATTTTTTGTAGTCAAATGCTCAGACATTTAGCATCCACATTCAGTGACTGTTAGTATTGTGTGGCCTTATATTGTAACACATAAATGGCATCCACCATAGTAATAATGTGAACATTTACAATAGGAGAGGTTTCCAACATCCCTTTTATCTCAGAGAGATTGTTATAGCACATATATATGATATAGAATGTTAGCACAGAAGTGTCATACTTGTCTTAAGACTTTCCACTGTGGTGGTTCATAAGTTCATAGGTTCATAGGTAGGTACTAGGCTGTCAGCCCTGGTGCATATATAAGCCTAGCCAAAAAGGTTCCCTGGCTTTCTCCACCCAAGAAAATTATTTTCCTGTGCCCCTGTTGAGCAGTGCTACAGAAGTGATCCCAGGGTGAATTTTCTATTTCCCATACAGTCTTCAAGATTTTTCTTAAAGAGGGCCAATGAGAAATTTTGCTTGATATAAATTGGTAGTTTGTTCCAGAGTATGGGAAGTCTCTGGGACAGGAATCTTTCCCTCCAGCTTGTTCTGTTTATTGTGGTATCCAGGTTTAGGTCCCTGGAGCATGTGGTGCGGAGAGATTGGTATTTCTTTAAGTGTAGCATGTCCAACAGCTTTGAGTTTGACATAGCTTTGTATGTTAGGCAGAGATTGCCTCTGAGTAGCCAATATGTGATGGAGTAGAGCTAGAGTTTTTTGAGAGGTCTGCTTATGACATCTGTTTGAGGCCAGTAATCCTCTTATTGAGGTATTTCTGTGGCCTTTCCAATTGTTGTAGGTGTCTTGTGAGATACATGCCAAATGGGGCATTGTACTCTATAGTGGGTCTGATGAGGGATGAGTAGAGAGGAACAATGACCTCCTTTTTTCTAGAGGAGAACCCCTTTGTGATGAGGTGTGCAATGTAGAAGGATTTCCTGACTACTGTGGCAATGTGGTTATCAAAGGAGAGACTACTGTCCACCTGTGTCCCGAGGTTTCTTATCACACTTTTAGTGTTTAGTGACCTACTGCCTATGTGGTAGTTCATGGGTACCAAGATTTTCCCAAAGGGGATGACAATGCACTTCTTAGCATTGAGCTTGAGGCCATGACTTTGACACCAAGCATCTGACTCTGTGAGGCCCTATTGTAGAATGTCTACATCATTAAGTGATTCTATTATGGCTCCAAGTTTGCAGTCATCTGCAAACTTTGTTAGCCAAAGACCTTCTGTGATGGCCTGCACTTCAGAGAAGTAGATGCCGTATAGGAGATGACCCAGGACCGAACCCTGTGGTACTCCATTCGTCACTGGTCTGAAGTCAGACTTGGAGTCGGCTACTTTTACTGTGTGGGTTCTGTCAGTGAGCCAGTTGGCCATCCATCTTATGACATAGGGATGTTTGCCCAGTTTAGTGAGTTTATCTATAATTCCAGAGTAGGTGATGGTATCAAAAGCCTTGGCGAGGTCAAGATAGGCTGTGTGCACTACCTTTCCCTCGTCTATGGCTCTGGTGACTGCTTCAAAGAAGACAATCAGGTTTAGTAGACACACTCTACCTTTTACAAACCCAAACTGAGTGGGGTCCAGGGTTTGGAGGTTACCTATGTCTTTGTTTATAAACTCCAAGATGATATGTTCCATGGCCTTGCAGACCAGGTTTGTCAGGCTAATGGGGTGGTAGTTTCCGGGGTCCATGGTGGCATCCCCTTTATGGAGTGGGATAACTGTCGCTGTGCACCATTCAGTAGGCACATAGCCTGAGGTGAGGATATGATTGAACATGGTACTTAGGTGGGGTGCCAGTTCGTTCTGTAGTTTGTGCAGTATGCAGCCTGGGATGTTGTCTGGTCTCATGGATGCTATGTTCTTGGCTTTGGAGAGTGCAGTCTTTACTTGTTCATCTGTGATTACAGGGACTTTGCATTCTTCTGGTATTAAGATGGGCTCTTTGGAGGGTGAGAGGGGGGTAAAGTTAGCAGTGAACCTATCTGCCAGGATGTTGGCAATATCGGTTGGTTTTGTATATTTAATGCCATTGTGCTGTAGCTCCGAGCAGATCTGAGTGTTGCCATTGAGATTCTTGACATAGCTGTAGATTATCCACATGTCAATAGTCAGTAGAGTCACATAGTTTGTTTTTCAATTCACGAAAGGGCAGCATTATATGAATGTAATGACTTTTCACAACCACCATTGTATCTAGTTATTTTTATTGACTTTATTGAATTTTATGATAAGTCATTTAGGACACATAGCTTAGTTCAATTGCCAACAATGGTAAACAGAATTGCATGCATCTTAAAAGGCTGGCAGAGTATTTTATGAGTTCCATGGTGGTTCTAAGTAACACAGTATAGAGGTCAATATGCAATAGTTCAATATCCATGAATTCACCGGTGCTGGAACAATAGAGTCAGTGGGAGGGGAGCCCCCCACCCCCCACTTTTACAGCTGCAACACCTGTTGGGAAAAATTAATGAAGTGGAGTTTTCACCCTAACGTGGATTCGCACGCGGAAGTTAAACTAACTAAACCAGCTGTTCTTGTTCTCTTATTGCTCTGTGTTGCAGGAGTTATGCTGCCACTGTCCTGTTCATGCTTCCAGAGATAGAGTCATGCCGGTAAGGGAGTTTGTGTGTGTGTGTGTGTGTGTGTGTGTGTGTGTGTGTGTGTGTGTGTGTGTGTGTGTGTGTGTGTGTGTGTGTGTGTGTGTGTGTGTGTGTGTGTGTGTGTGTGTGTGTGTGTGTGTGTGTGTGTGTGTGTGTGTGTGTGTGTGTAAAATGCCCCAGGTAGATATACCTGATGGTTAGTGTTACTCAGGCTCAAACGAGAGCCTTAATTCTCTACCCATACCACCACTTGTGATTCAGGGAGTTGAGTCCATAGCTCTCCACTGTCCAGATTTTCACAGAATATTTGGCTCGTACTTTTGGTCTGTTCCTCTTAAAATTTGTGTTTTTCTGGAAAATTAGTGAGAATTGAATTCACTAAATAATGATAGCTCTTTATGTTTCAGTCTTTCTATCTTTCAGGAAACACACGGTAACATAAAACACTTTATTTTAGCAACTTTCCAAGATTATACAAGCAATATTTAAAATATGTCCCTGGTTTTGGGCCTTTGCCCCCCCCAAATAAATTTTGGCTTTTTCCAGATTTCTTGTGCTGCAAAGTTGAGAGATTTAGTTGATCATCAAGTGGATTTTACAAGGAGCTGAGAGTTTCAGGGGAAGAGAAGTTTAATACTACTTATTCTAAGTTGTTTGCATTGTTAGTAACACAACAGGTAGAATACTTGCTTTTGATGCAGGTGGGTACTACTCCCACAATATGCAGATGGATATCTGATACTGTACTGTGTTGTACTTTAATGGGAGTGGATGCTGCATTTCTATGAATGGCCTTTGGAGGAGTTGGAGTTACCTAGTAACTATGAACCCGTTATCAGTTTGCCATCCATTCCCCATTGCAAAATTACTAGCTTATCATTTTTTTAATGTAGCATCGACAATTTATTCTTCAAGGGCAACAGGTAATTTATTTGTAGATGAAACAATGAAATATAAAGTTGTTTGCTAGCAGCAACCTCTTTATTAGTTACAGATCCCTTTAATGTGGAATTATTTAGATGACTTACTTCTGCAGAGAGTTTGCATATTTCCTGATATTGGCGGATTGTAGTGACAGAAGTTTGAGTGGCGATTTATTTATTTTATTTATTTATTTATTTTTATTTAACATTTGTTGACCGGGAATGTCCGACTAGGTTCCACAGAGCCTGTTTTCAGCGGAAGCCCGGGGAGAAATGCTCCAGATGCATGTCTTTGGAATGTGGGAGGAAACCGGAGTACCCGGAGAAAACCCACGCGAACACAGGGAGAACATGCAAACTCCACACAGAAGGCACCCCAGCCGAGAATCGAACCAGAGAACCTCTTGCTGTGAGGTGACAACGTTAACCGCTGCACCACTGTGGTTGAAATTTTCTGAAATGGGTAGTTTTGTCATTATTGGTTCATACATTTTGTTTCATTGCTTACTAGAAGTTTGTTCCAAACTACAAATTTAAAACGCATTCTAACAAGTGGTGCTGTATTATATAAGCAATGTAATTTAATACAATCAGGTTAATACAATCAGGAAGGTGAATCAAAGAATGTATACATGTATGCTAGGTCACAGGATGCAGACGATCAAAATAAGGGAAGAGACCAGTCATCAGTGGTGTCCCCCAGGGTTTGGTGCTGACACTTTTTTCTGTTTGGCAATTGCATCTCAAAAGTAAAAGGAAATACCAAAGGGCTTTGGCCTACTAAGTCTGAGATGACTGCAAGCTAGGAGCAGTTATTGAATCCCCAAATGACTTAACCATTTTGCAAGAAGGTTTGTCCTAAACAATAACTGGTGCCAAAATCATGAATTGAAACTAAACTCCAAGAAATACATTATCATATCCTTTGGGAAGTCATCTACTCCAGGGAACTGCCAAATTGACAATGCCCCCTGAGACCTTACCCAGTTGTTTGGCATTTAGGAACTTGTGTGTACAGTAACCTAACTTTTGACCAACATGTGCCCAGAGTCATAAGAAAGTCTTTCTATATTGCACAGCTTATAAACAAATTGATTGTGACTAGATCTAGAGATGTTATTGTCCCCCTTTTGAACCTCATTAGGTCAATCATTTTGTATAATGCCTGCTTTGTCATGTATTTGTCCAGACCCATGCAACAATTGGAATACCTACAGAGATACCTTACTAAAAGGATACAAGTCCTAAACAATAGGTCTTGCATGGACGACCTCAAAGATTTATCACTATACTCAGTATCCTACAGAGTGCTTAGAGTAACGTGTCTGGCATACAAGGCATCCTCTGACCTAATACAGATGGACCTACTGAACTTCAATAAGTCAAATGGCATCAGAAATACCCAGTCCAGGTATATAAACTGAATGTTGTGGAGAGATGGATATATATACAGAACAGACTATCCATTCAGTAAAACAAAGCTCATCCCTGTCCATATTCAAATGCACCTTGGATCTAAGGATGGGTAATAGAAAATGTACTCCAGGATTGCCCCTCATGCCACTAATGGATAGAGACAGTTCCTAAATGCTGCATCCTTACATGGGTCCTCTCAAATTATCTATAGTGTGATCACATTTATTCTCCATAGGGCTAATATACAATTATCCGCCATGGGACTGATAAGACCAATCAGTAAATGTTAATTTAAGCACCAAAATGGAAATTGGCTAAGCTTAAAATGTCCTCCAAGTGAACCTTTGTTGTGGTAGTTAACAGTTTTAGAAAATTGCCCTTTTTAGATCACTAAGTGCCCATGTCACCCTCTGCCCCCCCCCCCCCCCAGTGTTCAACCTCTGCATGAATTTCTCCAAAAGGTTATTGATATTTGGTAAATTCCATTAGTACCATCACTACATCACAGGTAATTTTTGTCAACAACTTTATCCCAAATAGTGTTGCACTTTGCTTTCATGAGATCTGATATTTGTGTGGCAAACTACACTGCATGTACAATGAAATATTTTGTAAGCTAGAGCTCAGACTACCACCATCATTTTAAATATAAAGAATTATCTAAATACTTAAACTAATCCAGACACTTCAAAGTTCTATTTTATTATTTCACAAGGAAGTAAATTCAAGCTACTCCAGCATATTCTCCTTATAAGTGTACAATTACTCATGAAGTGGCATGGAGACTTTAGCAGAGTGTGTGTTGGAAGCAATCAGTAATCACGAGTTTGCCTGTGCATCCAATTCCTAAAAAAGAATATTATTTTTTCAATATTTTAAGTAACAAAATATAACAAGGTATAGATTATTTAAGGATAAGATACATCCTATATTCTTTTGATCAGTGAGTGTTTTTATCCATAGAAATTTTGTACACTGGACTGTTATATTTCTGTCTGAAAATGGGTTTACCATTAAAATAGAAGTAACACAGGAATAAATAGTAACACTGAAGATTAATAAAATAAAATGTGTTTAATACAGAAGGTATAATCCATATAATTTTCAGCATGTTTCCACTCTTAGCAGTCATATCTGTTAGAGATAGGTTCAAAGGTAATTACTAAGCATAATGTTTGGGAGACCACTTTGTTGCCTCATAGCAAGACGTTGTCCCGTTCGATTCTCAGCTAGAGCGCCTTCTGTGTGGAGACATACATGAATGGGGCATGCCTTTGTTGAAGGTTGTGCATCAGGGCTGGTAACCCGGTACATAAAAATCCACTACCATTCATTAGCAGACCGGAGTTCTGCTGTGGCAACCCCTAACCAGGAAAAGCCGAAAGATGCAAATACATGTTCAGGAGATCACTGAAGATCCTAGCACAATTTTGTTATTGCACCAAAGCACTATCTGATCAAGTCACCTTCTCAAGGTCATAAGACAGGCCACTAAAGGCCTAGGGAATCAAACCTGTACCTCAGAAAGTATTTCGCTGGTTGCTCATAGACGTAGCCCACCACACCAGCTGATAAAACTCAATAACAAATGGACATATACTTCATAATTCTTGTCATATGTTTTAAAAATTAAATTAGGCAAATTATGGAGTTTACAAAAATGATTACTAGAATGGTATGTTAAGCTGTGCCACCAAAGGTTGCTTATTTTGATTAGAATTTGGTGCAACTGACATATAGTAAAGTTCTAGTTTATTGGTTAATGTTATTATTAACAAACTACCAACAGTTCATGCAAGTAAGGCCAGGTGCAAGGCAAAAAAAGCCATTTGATATACACCAGCACAGGAGCCAGTACTCCTCACACTATCGTGACTGGATAAATAAATAGCACATTTCCTTACTAAGCAAACGTAGCTTTATTCCACCACAACAACATTCAGCTTAATTAGCCTTCATCAGTGCTTCAATACCAGCAAACAATATTACAAGTCTTAAATATACACCACTTAAAAATGATTGGTCTCTTACAAATTCTCATTAAGTCCAGGAGGAAACAAAGCTCCCAGCCCAATAATTGGGTCTACATCACCTTGTCGAATGATGAAAAGAGTGAATGCTCTTTCATCGATCTGACAAGGTTGAAACCCCTAAAGAGTGAAGCCATGGAACATCGATTTTTTTTCCCAGGGAAAATAATCGGTGGGCCGTCTTTGGGACTTTGCCATTTCCTCCACTATGGCGTGATCTCGGAGTTGGTATGCTTAAGTAGGGGGTGTGGGGGGCAGAGCCACCCCCCCTTTTTGTGTTTAAACTTTTTTTGTTTTTTTGTAGAGCAGCGATTTTTTTCCCCTAGGAAAAAAAAATATCGCTGTTCCGTGTCTTCGTTTTTTAGGGGTTTTGACCATATCAGATCAATGAAAGAGCATTCGCTCATTTTGGCGTTCGATAAGGTAATATAAACCCTAATGATCCAACATTTCTCTTTATTATTTATTATAGTGTGCCAGCCTCCTTTATTGTCCCTGTTTAACACAATCTTAACAATAATAAAATGAAACCTTGCAGTTTTATGCAGTAAAGTATGTTTATACAAAGCACTGGATCCCATGGCACATCTAATGTCACTAAGATGTTCCGAAATCCTGAGTTTCAATGAGCGTAAAGTTTGTCCAACATAAAATGCTGAACAACTGCATGTGGCCAGATATATGACCCAATCTGCATCACAATTCCCAAACATATTAATTTTATACATCTTTGATGTGTTAGAAGATGAAAAGCACTCAGCCTTAGGAACATATTTACAAAAACTACAGTGACTACATGGATGGCAACCTTTCACTACTGCACCCCATAAAGTCAACTGTCCCAAAGTTGGTTTAGCTAAGTTACCTTTCTTAAAGTGATTAAGCCATTCATCCAAAGTCTTTCCCCTTCTAAAAGAAAAAAGACATCTGCCAGGTAATACGTTTTTTAAATGATCCTCCGTCAGTAGAATGTGCAAGTATTTTTTAACCAAGTCCTTAAAAAATTTTGTGTTATAATCAAAATTTGTGATAAGCCTAGGGGATCCAATCAGATCATTTCTTGGTTGATAGTGTAGTAATTGTGCCCTACCAACTTGCCTTATTGAATAACAGACATTCTGTATATCAGATTGCTTAAATCCCCTATTCCAAAACTTCCTCATCATATCCTGCATTTCAGTTTTATATATCGATTCGGAAGAACAAATTCTTTTTAATTTCATAAACTGAGATTTTGGTATATTTCTTGAGATTTTGTTATATTTCTTATAACGTGGGAGTGGCAACTACTCACTTACAAAAGAGTATTTACCTGGGGAAACTTCCTAAAGATGCGACTACTCAAAGTCCCATATTCCTCCACAGTAACTAGGACATCTAGGAATGTAATCTGTCTGAGGTCATGATGTATGCTGAACTGGATACCCAATTTATTGTCATTAAGGTATTCTACAAACTCCAACAAATATATGAAATGAGACCTCCAGATCATCCAACAGTCATCCAAATAACGTCTCCAGATGTCCATAGAGTCTGAATAAATATTATGGGACTCATAATAAATTATCTGTTCTTCAATAACACCCATAAAGAGGTCAGCATAAATGGGTGCAAACGATGCACCAATAGCTGTACCCCTAAGTTGTAAGTAACATTCATCTCTGAAATAAAACACATTTTTGTTAAAACATGTTCAGCCAAACATAATAAAAATGTGTTGAAACCCGGGCCATAAATTAAAGCCCTATTCAACCAATATTCTAAGGCCAACAAGCCCACTCAGTGAGGAATGTTAGGATACAGAGCTTTTACGTCTAATGTGCACAATAACCAACCATGAGCTAGTTTCATATGTTCAATAATATTAAAAAATTCATTAGTATCTTCAATCCTAGAGCATACAATTTTCAACAAAGATTTTAAATAATACATAAGGAATTCAGATTATGATTCCTTCAAAGACTCCTTACCAGAAACAATGGGCTTGTCAGGTGGACAATATGAATTTTTATAAATCTTGGGTTAAAGACACAAATATTGTCCCATAAGATCCTGTACCATCAAATGACAAAATATTTCTCTGGAAATAATACCCTCCTCAAAAAGCTGTTAATATCCATCTTAAATGTTGAAGTGGGATCCAGGTACATTCTTTGATAATATTGGTGGTCTGATAACTGTTTTTGGGCTTCTGCAGAGTACATGGCCCAGTCCCATTCAACTACAGTACTACAGTAATAAAGGAGGCTGGCAGACTATGTTAAATAATAAAGATAAAGGTTGAATTATTAGACTGGGAGCTTTGTTTCCTCCTAGACTTTATGAGAATTTATAAGAGTCCAATCATTTGTTAGGGGTGTGTATTTAAGTCTTGTAACCTTGTTTGTTGATATTGAAGCACTGATGAAGGCTAATTAAGCCGGAACCAGTATGCTGTTGTGGTGGAAATAAAGCTATGTTTGCTTAGTAAGGAATTGTCCAATTTATTTCACCATTCACCATAGTGTGAGGAGTTCTGGCTCATGCGATGGTGTATATTAATGTCATTATTACTCAGAGTGCTGACTGTATGAAACATTTGGAATTAGCCTTACCCAAACACAGTACAATGAGCTAAAAGGCATACAGATGTTGTAGCAGGTTACTGTTAACATGCCATATCACAAATCTTCAGATTGAAAAGCTGATCAAAGACCTTACAAAATCTACAGTTGCTCAAGCAATCTGTCAGTATTTGTTTCATTATCTAAACTTAGGCAGTTAATAGAAAGAAGCATTATATTGAAACAATAAAAAGTGAGCAGTAAAATATGGATAAATAAACAATTTACTTCAGCTACATCACAAGAGACAATTTAAAAAGTTGAAGAATTTACAGCTATACATTTGCATTACAGTTAAACAGTTATTTTATCATTGAAGTTGGCCTTAGTTTCAGTGTCTTAATATTTATCCAGAATCAACATAGAGAACAGTATTCTGAGCTTCAATACTAAACATTCACTAAAGATCCTGATCAGATTAACAAGACAGCTATTTTCCATGCTCCTTTAGAAATTGCTGGTCTTATGTTTTCCTAGCTATCTACACTATCCTGCATGAATATGATGACCATAATAGAAAGACACTATCTAATATCATTGTTGTTATAGCCAAATCTATATCATGACTGAAACCTGACTTCTGCCCAGACATCACTCCAACCAAGATATTATATCTGTTTAGAAAATAACATTCATGGAGAAGAAGCTGCCATTCTAGTAGCCAACTATGCCAACTGTATCAAAATAGCTGCTAGTAATTGCAACCATATTTCTGCCAGTGTATTTGAAGAGCGCTTATAAAGACAGCATAAGCAGTTCAAAATAAATCGTATTTTAAATGTTTGCGCCACTTAACCTCTACTCAGTTACAGTTTTTTTTGTCTAAAATGTTATCCTTAACTAAAAAAATTCCTTTATAATGTTTGGGAATTTCAACATTAAGCTGAATCAAACTACAACAAACTAAACTTTCCTAGCTAAGTGTGCCCTTACTTGCTTATTTTAAGCCCAAAAGGCCAAATGTAAACAGCAGGCAAATATGTTGTGCTGAATGAAACCATTAAAGCTAGCTTCATTAATATTATAAATATTATTGACAAATTACCATTCACAAGCGATCAGGGATCATAACCCCATGAAAACTTCAAATAAATAAATAAATAAAAACCCAAACTATCAGGATGCGACCTCAGTAATTCCTAATAAATTGTACAGTGTTCAGACGTACTGCTGGGCTACTCCAAAATTGCCTTACAAGCATAAACTAATACTGCTCTATAACACCCATTCAATTTTTTTCTTTACACTGGGAAAGCATGCTGTCTTTTATAAAATAAAGATTAAAAACAACAATATTACCTGGGCTAATAAATTTAAAAATAAAATGTAAGAAAGGAAATGGACTGACCCATTTTTTTTAAAACCACCCAGAATTCTTCATATCATAACATGTTTAGTACATTAATTTAATTACCAAGCATTCATTAATAGACTAAAAAATGAATCCTTTATAAACATCTGAACCAAATGATTTTGTTAGTCTCAAGCATTTTGGAGTAATGCAAAATGTCACATAAGGTTACCTACTGACAACATCCTAACATCACCATTTCAAGAAACTATTTCCAAGACAATTTTTAGTTTATAAGATACAGAACTGGGTACATGTGAATACATTGCCAACAAGTTGGCTTGATAACTGGATATCTGTGAATAAATTGCCATCAAGTTTCAGAGGTCCCATATCACAACAGAATAGTCAAATCAATCCTTAACACTTTGGGAGGTGGGATGAAAATGCAGTAACAAGAGGAACAAATGCAAATATGAGAAGGATATGTAGACAGCCTATTGACAGCAACTTGTGCTTAGAACTGAACCTTGGAGATGTGAGCCATGTACCATAAACATTAAAATGCTGTTTAGTTCATAAGATTATACCTGAATGTACTGGCAAATTGTAATCCTTAATTCTCTAAATCTGTCACAAACTCGAAGCAAAACTGCTTTATGTCACAGCAAGTCCCTCCTTCCTGTTCATTTTTAAGATTGTAACCAAAGATATAAATATATTTCAGTAAACCCCACAAAGTAGCGTCACAGTACATAAGGATTCTATTTTGCATAGTATAATGCTGGAAGTACAGAATTGCCTTGCTTATTGGCTTCCATTTCCCTTACCACAGTATCATTTATCAATATGTACAGGACAAGAAGACAGATATAACTTTTAAATTTAAGATAAGGGCCAACAAAACATTTAATATTACTTGTAAATGTTAGAAGCGATCAAGCCTGTCACCCCAGGACCCGGAAACCAAGTGGCAAATACACTCTTAGTAGAAACAAAACTGCAGAGCTAAATGCTTAAAGCCTTTATTATAAACCAAACAGAATAAACCCAAGCGCTTTCGCTTGGTTAAATACCGAGCTTTTTCAAGGTGAAACAAAAATAATGCTTCACTTCCAACCATTAAATACTCACACAATTAATCACGTGTCATTTTTAATCAAATTAGTAATTGTTAATTAAAAGTTTTAAAAAATGATAAATCATTTAAAAAAACACCTCATACTAAAGTGGATTCTTTCCCTAAAATTAATAAACCAACTATCATAGTCTGAACCGCTTGTCGGATAACGTAAAGGCTAAACAGATGTTTTGAAAACAGTCTACACTAAACAGGCAATCCTAACTATAAGTACTGTCTTGAACCCTAGGAATGGTCCTGTAATGTAAATCTAAAAACTTCACTATTAATATATAGCACCCAGTGTGACCTAAATCAAATCTAAAAAATCTAAAAGCACTACTTTAACTGTTTAGATAAACCTGACAAATTGACCACTCCCATGACCATGATGACAGACTTAAAAGATTTTTTACACGCTCCATTTTACCCACATAGAACCCACCACATGTTGTACAGAAACCCAAATATACTACCCCCTTCGTTCCACAATTAAAATATTTAGTGGAAGTAAATCTAAACTTCCTCAAAGGGAGGTATAAATCACTAGCATTTAACATGGCGTGGCATTGTTTACTTAAGGAGAAGAGTGTATGAACATTTTAATGATGTTGTAAACCACAAAGAAAGTAATGCATTTTACAAACTTTCTGTACTCTGTGGGAATATGCACCTGAACTTCATTGTTCTTGAACAGATTACACCAGATATCAGGGGTGGTAGCTGGGAAACCAGGCTGGAATATCGGGAATTATTTTGGCAATTGAAACTTGATTGCAGCTGGTTTCCTGGCTTGAATGAACACATTAACATCAATATTGTTCTGAAGCTAAGACAGGCCCGTTTGTAAAAAATCTTTTAAGTCTGTCATCATGGTCATGGGGGTGGTCAATTTGTCAGGTTTATCTAAACAGTTAAAGTAGTTTTTTTAGATTTTTTTAGATTTGATTTAGGTCACACTGGGTAGTGAAGTTTTTAGATTTACATTACAGGACCATTCCTAGGGTTCAAGACAGTACTTATAGTTAAGATTACCTGTTTAGTGTAGACTGTTTTCATAACAAATTTATCTGTTTAGTCTTTACATTATCCGACAAATGGTTCAGACTATGATAGTTGGTTTATTAATTTTAGGGAAAGAATCCACTTCAGTATGAGGTGTTTTTTAAATGATTTATCATTTTTTAAAACTTTTAATTAACAATTACTAATTTGATTAAGACACGTGATTAATTGTGCGAGTATTTAATGGTTGGAAGTGAAGCATTATTTTTGTTTCACCTTGAAAAAGCTCGGTATTTAACTGAGCAAAAGCGCTTGGGTTTATTCTGTTTGGTTTATAATAAAGGCTTTAAGCATTTAGCTCTGCAGTTTTGTTTCTACTAAGAGTGTATTTGCCACTTGGTTTCTGGGTCCTGTGGTGCCAGGCTTGATCGCTTCTGTGATTTAACTTTTAGTTTTTGGATTTACTTACTTGTAAATGTTAGTTCCCTGTCTGCTGTATATCACTTAAAAGAATGACTAAACAAAACTATCATTCTCCATTCAGATTACCATAGTTTTAAGGGAAGTTACAGTACTGCCAAGGCTTCACTTAGTATCAATAAACCAATACAGGGATATATGAGTCTTGATGAGAATGCTGGAACTGTGTTCATTGACTATATAATCATACCTCTGTGCCTCTTAGCACCTGAATTGTAGACAAAGCCAAAAATAATGGGGGACAAAGGTCCAAAAGAAAGTTAATGCAATAACAGTTTTACTATTTACATGCATTTTCTGAATGATAGGAAGTCTGAAACTCAATTGTCTGTAATTATTTACTGAATGCAATCCTCAGTGATTTGCCAGAAAAACACAGACTGCATGAGGAACTGACGGAAAAAAATGAAGCAAAATTCTGGGCATTCTGCAAAAATATTGACAGTTGACAAGTATAATCACTGTGGACTTTTAAAGTGACTGTTTCCTACTTGCTTTTCATAAGCTAGATGCAGAGTTTTGGAAGAGCATGCATCCCAAAAATGGCTGAGGAACTGGCAAGAGAAAGAAAGCAACATTACTATTTAAGTCTCATATTCACTACTCCTTGTACTTATTGTATTTCTCAATGCTTTATTTTGGATCTCTATACTATCTACCTACTTTTTGTAACAAAGTTATTTTTGATAAATATTTTGCATACCATTATGGAATCTGAGTAAATGCTTCACTTATTCATGATTGCCAATAATGAGAAAATGTGAGTGCCAGAGTAGTAAGTAAATTAAAAAAAAAAGGGCCACTTTATAATCCCACCAAATAACAGAGTGCCATATGATTGCCTGCTTCTACTATCTTGTGGTTTACTTGCTATTATACATATGAGGAAGCCAGTTGCTTTTGAGAGTGTGTTCTTTTTAGGAGGTGCCTGTGTTTCCCTCACTCTGGGTTCTCAGTTCAGAGTTAATGTATTTCCTAATCAGTTATGTGGGAATGAAGCACCCATATCATGGGTGTATGAGGGGAGAGAGACCTTCCAGAAAGCTGTTTTTTTTTGTGTTTGATACTCTTTTCAAGTGAAAAGTGAAAGAGCTTAAACTCATTGATTTTTATTTCATGATTTGGCATGTTTGTTTATAGGGTCTCTATCACATAGTCAAAGTTCCATAACTCCGAACACCTAATGGTCGAACCATTATGTTCAAAGTTACAAAACTTCGACTATGGAAAAAAAAACCAACACACAACAAAATAAATTGTTGTAAGAAGGGGGGCAAGCCCCCCTGCACCCCCACACCCCCTGCTACTTAAATATACCAACTGCGAGATTGCACCACATTGAACAAAATGGAAACCTCTGCTTATGGAGATTTCCATTCAAATGCTCAAACTTTTACAAATTCAAACTTATGGTCTTGACCATATGTGGTTCGAACTTGTAGAAGTTTGACTATGTGATTGGAACCCCTGTTTTTACACAGGAAATCACTGCCCGTTCTGTTTCCTTATGTACTGTACATCATTATCAGTTGCAAGGGCTTTCTTTTTACTCTGTAATTGCATAACTCTGGATAAGGTATATATTAGCAAGGAAGGTATGTGTGAACTATGAAGCCCCCACATGAGTAGTATGTGTGAAATGTAAAGCCCCAACATGAAATTATAAGAAAAAGTTAGATGGTGGCAATAACTGTTTGCATAGGTCCACAGCTGATCAATATGTTAACGTTATACATATCAAAACGTAGGCACAAAAAGCTGTATCAATGAATCCAATGAACAACAACAATGTTGAGCAGAAAAGATCTTTATAACAACACAAAGCTTTCAGGTTATACACCCTTTCTCAATGCTTAATACAGGTTCGTTAAAAACAACAGTTTAAATAGGAGTCATTGAGAATCACATGACACGCAGCCCAAGCATCATATGATCATCAATTAAAACAATACATTATATACATATAATAACATAAAATGTACAAAAAACATATGGGATATATAATCATACATATCACTTTATCTTAGTACGCTGTATTTTAGCCAATACAGGCTTTAAAGAAACAGCGGAATTCAGACCAGGAGGACTGTCAGCTGATAGTCTAATGATCCATTCAAACTCTCTTATTTCCAATAGGTTTCCTATATCACCTTCCCTAATGGATGCATAGACATTATCAATCACCCTAAACCTAAAATTATGATCTACACCATGCACATTAATATGCTTAAATAAAGCATTGTTCTCACATGCCCTTCTTATCTCAGATTTGTGCTCTATTATATGCTCTTTCAACTTCCTAGTTGTTTTCCACAACAATCGAAGTCAACCAGTTGCTAATGTAATAAATCAGCTTTATTATAAAAAGTAAGCGCTTTCACATCTGCTAAGGATGCTTCATCAGACTTTAACAGACACATAACTTTCAAGCTCTTAAATACACACCTTGTGGTTCTTTGAACCAATGAAATCACACAAACAATTATCATAAAATTTTTGTTCAACATTAAACGTTTAAAACATATGTTCATAAGCAAAAAACATATATATACATGTACTCAATATTCATGTAAAAACAATGTAGCATTCTTACACATAAAAAAACTACTGCCAGAAAAAATTTTTGCCAAAAAAATTGAAATTAAAACCATTATCAGATAAAAATGCTGCTGTTCTTAAAAGACTACTCATCAATACACTAGTGCTTTAAAGGGCGGTCACTAAGGAATGGTTTTAAACTGACCCTATCATTCAGGCCATGTCCTGAATCTGCTTGCAATTTAATTATCCATTTCCCTTCTTCTCTTTCTGTAAAGCCAACAGTATTACCTAATCTCATGGTAGTGTATATGAGTTCTAAAACCATGAACTCAAAACTATGTGTAGTGCCATGTGTCAAAATATGTCTCGCTAAAGCATTATTTTCATTTTCTCTATTAATAGCATACAAATGCTCCCTGATCCTTTCTCTGAGAGTCCTGTTCGTTTTGCCCACATAAAAAATGCTACATTTTTTACAGGTGGCTAAATTAACTAAATTCCTAGTCTTGCAATCTGCATAATGACTAAATCTATAACACACAGAAGTATCTGTATGTATAAAACTGCCACTGCTGGTAATAAAAGTACACTGATTGCAATTACGACAAGGAAAAGTTCCCCTTCTCATTGACAATGACCTATCAAATGTATGTCTCTCATAACAAAGCATCTTTTTCAAAGATTTCGTGTTCTTATAACTAAAACTTGGTCCTGGACCTACTAAGGCCTTGAGCCTCTCATCTAACTGTAAAATACCCCAATTCTTTTTAATAACTTCTGTTATACTTCTATTCTTATTAGTATAGGTAATAACCATCCTCTTGTTCATTTCCTTTGGGGATTTTTTCTGTGCAGCAGGTTCTATCATACTAACCCTAATATATGGTGATGCCGCCCCATTGCGTTCTACTTTCTTCAAAGCTGTTAGATCTTTATCATGATAACCTCTACTCATAAAATCCTGCTGTAAATGTGTTAATGTTAGCTGAAAGTCTAGATCATTACTAACTAGCCGTGAGCGTTGTGTGACTTGATTCCTAATAATATTCCTGTGGACATGTGGTGGATGCATACTATCACGGTGTAAATAGGCATTCCTCCTACATGGTTTCCTATAAATATTTGTCACCAATCTTCCATTGCTTTTAGTAAGGGTGATATCTAAAAAGTTTATCTGAACTTGTGAACTTTCACCTGTTAATCTCAAAAATGTAGTAGTACTATTAATATAAACTATAAAATCTTCTAATGTGGCTAAGACACCATTCCAAACAAGAAAAAGATAATCTACAAACCGCTTATAATACTTAATAAACCTGGAGTAAATCTCATTTGTCAAAATATACATAGACTCCCAGTAAGCTAGTACAAGATTAGCATATGAATTGGCACATGACATGCCCATGGCCACTCCCAGTGTCTGTAAATAATAACCATTATCGTAGAGAAACACATTGTTCTCCAAAACAATCTCCATCAGCATAGTAATTCTCATCAATTTATTGGTAGTCATTCCTTTACTTAACAAAAATAATCTTAAAAACTCAATTCCTGTGTCATTAGGTATACTGGTGAACAAAGACTGGACATCTAGTCACCATGATGTCTGTGTCTGTGAACACTGTATTATCCAGTGCAACATCCGATAGAGATTCTAGGAACTGCTTAGTGTCCTTCAAAATAGAAGGCATAGAGTTAACAATGGGTCTAAGTTGCTTCTCATCAAAATCGATATACTCTCAATAAGCCACCCCTTCCCCGATACAATGGGCCTAAGGGGGGGATTCACCAAAGTTTTATGCACTTTAGGAAGGCCTCTAATCACAGGTATTAGCGGTTTCTCAATCAAAAAATATTTGTAGAGGTCATTTTCTATGATATTACACATTAACATATCGTACAACTCAGCATGCACATTATTAATGATTTTATTCAACTCAAACAGGTGTATAACCTTATACGTATCAACTTCAGATAACATTTCTTGCATGCTACTCTTATAGGAGTAGCTGTTAAGTAACACAATTGCTCCTCCTTTGTCCACTGGGCGGATCACTATAGTCTCTTTTTCTGTAATGATTTCAAAGCTAATACTTCGACAGAGGTCAGATTTTGAAATTCAGATTTAAAATCCTCACTTCTAAAAAGGACAAAAAAATCATTAACACAAGCTTTTTCAAACGTTTCAATAATAGGATTTGTTTCTAGAATAAAAGTAGAAGGTTTCCTATAATTACAAGAAACAATTCTATTATTACTATTAAAATTCTCAAAATGCAGATCTAACGCTAATCCCTTTGTAAAACTCTTAAGTTCTACAATTAAGTTGCTTATATCCATACCTTGTGAAGGTACAAAGGACAAACCTTTATTCAAAATTCTACTTTCAACTTCAGATAAAATATAATTACTTGTACTCACTGCAGCCACATCACTAGATGCTGAAACCACATCATTAATAGCTCGCAACACCACCATTGGTGTTTGGTCATCTCTCTGCTGTGCCTGATCACCTTGACTCCGCCTTCTCTCTTCCTGTTGATCCTCCGACATATTCATAGTGGTGGGAGATGTATCACTGTGGCACTCTCCCACCACTGTGGGTACAAGTAATTTTGGTCCTTTAGTGAGGAAGAAGATTGTTACATAGTCGAAAACAAGCATAGTGCCTTGTGAGCACGTTACCACCGATTTATCTTTCCCTTTACCCTATCAAGGACTGAAACAGAAGGCATGGAGTCCAAGTACAAGGGAAAGAAGAGGAAGCAATCAAACGAGTTGACAGAAGGTTACAAAAAGATACACAGGACATTTCAAACGAACTGGTAATTAATTTGTCTAATTATATTTTATCTGAAGTTGAAAGTAGAGTTTTGAATAAAGGGATGAAGTCAGTGCTTGACGATGAAACCTAGGTCATTGGTGAACTGCTTGTTGTTCGTTTGAGTTTGTGCATTGTGCAATAAACCTGGTGGATTTTTACATCTTGGACATCGTTTTTCTTGTACATTCAACGGTTATGTGTCCGTTAAAGTCGGATGAAGCATCCTTAGCAGATGTGAAAGTGCTTACTTTTTATAATAAAGCTGATTTATTACATTAGCAACTGGTTGACTTCAAGTGTTGTGGAGTACCTGCAGTTTCTTCTTTTCTGTTGGATTTTTTGATTTGGATATAGCAAGTACCTTACCCTCAGAG
This sequence comes from Protopterus annectens, assembly GCF_019279795.1. NCBI lineage: Eukaryota > Metazoa > Chordata > Ceratodontiformes > Protopteridae > Protopterus > Protopterus annectens. The sequence goes on along the minus strand of NC_056741.1, from coordinate 1,052,217,822 downwards.
GATTTTGTTTTAGAGATAATTCCTAGTTCTTTTCCCAATATAGAATGAAGAGCAGACTGTACAAGTTGCAAGGTATACTACATTATTAGTAACACACGTAGATGATACATGAAAAGTGTAGATCCTGTGCGTTATCGGATGCACAGATATACTATTCCCATGCATGTCGTTGGTGCCAATATTCATAATGTCACCACAACAACTACAGTTACTACATGCAAATGTACCTTTCTTCTTTCTAGTACACCGACTCTGTGTTTCATCCCTAAAATCTTTATAGCACAACATGTTCTTTAATGTCTAGAGTCGGTGCACTATAAGGAAGAAAGGTACATTTGCATGTAGTAACTGTAGTTGTTGTGGTGACATTATGAATATTGGCACCAACGACATGCATGGGAATAGTATATTTGTGCATCCGATAACGCACAGGATCTACACTTTTCATGTATTGGCTATTTGTGTTACTAATAATGTAGTATACCTTGCAACTTGCACAGTCTGCTCTTCATTCTATATTGGGAAAACAACTAGGAAGTTGAAAGAGCGTATAATAGAGCACAATTCTCAGATAAGAAGGGCATGTGAGAACAATGCTTTATTTAAGCATATTAATGTGCATGGTGTAGATCATAATTTTAAGTTTAGGGTGATTGATAATGTCTATGCATCCATTAGGGGAGGTGATATAGGAAACCTATTGGAAATAAGAGGGTTTGAATGGATCATTAGACTATCAGCTGACAGTCCTCCTGGTCTGAATTCCGCTGTTTCTTTAAAGCCTGTATTGGCTAAAATACAGCATACTAAGATAAAGTGATATGTATGATTATATATTCCATATGTTTTTTGTACATTTTATGTTATTATATGTATATAATGTATTGTTTTAATTGATGATCATATGATGCTTAGGCTGCGTGTCATGTGATTCTCTATGACTCCTATTTAAACTGTTGTTTTTAATGAACCTGTATTAAGCATTGAGAAAGGGTGTATAACCTGAAAGCTTTGTGTTGTTATAAAGGTCTTTTCTGTTCAACACTGTTGTCTTTCAACGTTATACATATCAACAACAATAAATATTTTTCAAGCAATTCTTTAAGTTAAAGCCAAGATTTATATGACTGTGTAATATTAGAATTTCTCATCTTTATAGTATGCAGTTCACTACTTCAAATATTTTTTTGCCATACAACTAAATTCAACACTAGTGGGAGTAACTTTACTTTTTCAGTTTTTAGTAATTACTTTTCTGTTTATAGCAAGAACTGACCAAAAAAGAGTCACTTTTTTGTTTTGTTTTTTTTTTTTTTTTTAGAATTATCTCAGGAAACAGACCATTCTATAAAACTAAAGATTTAGAAATATTACATCTATTTGACTATAGATCTTGAACAAAATTATTAATTTCTTTCCAAAAAGAGGAGATAACTTCAAATTTGTGTACCATATGTGTCCAATCAGGTATTGTTTCTGAACCACATATCTAGCATTTAATTCTATTTCATTTATACGCAATTGTAATTTTGTTATGAGTGACATAAGTTGTGTGTAAGAATTTCCAAGTGAAAATTTCCCAATATAATGAAGATGTAGTTTCATCTGTATATTATTTTCTTACATTCTTAGAGAAGTCTTCATTATTAGTTCTGAAGGAGTAGATCCAATAGGAATTGACTAAATATGTGAAATTGAACTTAAGAATTTTATAAATTTGTGAGAGATATGATTTGTTTTTCATTGAATTATTATTGATATTTATTAAGAATTCTAATAATTTGGGGAATGATTTCTTGTCTAGGTTAAATATCTAATTAATCTCTGTGTTTACAAAGTTTCTAAATGTTTGAGAAATTAACCAGGTCTCAGAATCTTGATTGTAGTTGGACCTTACATTTCAAACAGAAAAGCAGCATGACCTAGAAGCTATAGATTTATCAGACTTCTTTATTTCTAGGTTATAAATGCTACAATGTAGCCTAGATGCCTATGACAGCAAATTAAAAAATATAAAAAGCCGGAAATTTGCAAGAGACTTCCAGGACTTTAAACAAATAAACAGCTTTGACTGGCCCAGACAAAAAGATGGGACTCATGACAAGAAAATATTACAAAAAGAAACAGCTACTGAAACAGTGAAATCCCTAGGGAGTAACATACTACAAGCAAAGCGGGTAGTGGAAGATGTAATTTTAACTCGTTCTGCAAAGACAGTCACACCCTTTATCTCTCAGCAAATGAATACCTTAGATAATTTTATGAGTGCTAAAACAATGGAGAACAGACAAGAAGGTGAAGAATTGGTTAATAACAATGCCTGCTCATCCACTGATTCTAACACATGGCCTAAGGAAGGTGCTGTTCACATACCATTTTTTCAGCAATTACCAATATTAATAAAGCATAGACAATCGTAGAAGTACAGATCTCCCAGTCAGGAAAGGAAAAAGAGAAAAGTGACTCCCTAATGGTACCTTGTCAATGTAATAAGCTAGTCATTAATATTTTGAAGTGTCACCTAACTAATGAACAGATGAGTGTTATGGAGAAGGGGTTGTCCTTTATTCCCTCTCTAAACTCATAGTTAAGTGAATTTGTAACTGATATAAAGTGCTCTGGGAGAACTGTGACTTTGAAAACTCTGTTTGGAGCTACTAATTCTAGACCTCCTGAACAATACAAACAATTAAGCAGCTTTGTTCCAGTTCCAAATCCAGCCATGGAGCTATTTGAAAAAGAAGTAGTGAATTTAAGGCAAACCAATATGAAAGGGAGTTATAGAATTATTACATTCAAAAAAAAAAAAAAAAGGAAAACACTACAGGAGTTAATGGATAGAGATGATTTAGTAATCAAACCAGCAGATAAAGGGGGGGGGGGGGCACTGTGGTCATGGATTCCTTTATGTATTGCCTTAGGATGAAAGAGCTATTAAAGGATGAATACACCTATAGAAGGATAAATAAAACTGAATTGAATAAAATAATTTTTACTGTTCATGGAACTCTCTTGGAAATGCTTGCAACTAGAGTTATCACACTGGAATTATTTGACTTTTTTAAGATAGAACATCCTCAGATACCACAGATAAGTGGTCTTCCAAAAATCTACAAATATCTAGAAGTTCCCCAGATGTGACCAATAGTGGCAGAGAGAGGATGGATTACTGAACCCCTCTCCATCTATCTAGAGGATCAACTAAAAAAGTTCCTGGTCAGAGCACCAGGAATATTAAAAGACACTTCTCATTTTCTTGAGTCCTTGTACTAATGCATGGGATGTCATTCACACTTTAGAAATATAATTATGGGGGTCTATATTAGAACATCAACATTTTAATGGTTTGAATCACTAAAGGTCCAGCTTTAATGATTGAACCATTAAAATTTCAAATGTTCAGAAAAAATAAATAAAAAAAAAAGAAAAAGCCCCCCTGCAACCCACACATGGGTGGCTGTGTCCCTCACACCCCCCACTACTTAAATATAACAATTCCGAGACCACACTACTTTGAAGTAAACAGAAATCTCCCCTTATGGAGATTTCTGTTTACCAGTTCGACGTTCTGCACTTTCGCTATTCTCGTGTCAACAATGTTAGATTCAACATTGTCGGCTTTCGAGAATATAATAGGTAAGCAATTATGGTAACAATGGATGTATGTAGCCTCTTTAGAGTAATACCTAATGATTATGGAATAAAAGCAGTGGTGCAATTTATTTCTTCAGAAATGGAAGGACCAGCTTTATGAAGAATACTTATGTTATGGTGCTAAACAACAATAGCTTTACTTATGGAGATGAACGCTATTGGCAAAAGTGGGGGGTAGCCATGGGCACCCCCTGCATGAATATTTATTCAAACCTAGTGCTAGCCCATTGGGAAGCAAGTTATATTCTGAGTGATGATAACAGGTGGAAAAACAGTATCCAATATTATGGACGTTTTGTGGATGCTATATATATGGTGTGGCAAGGACCTAGAGTCCCTTTTTGAATTTATATCTTATCTTACTACTACCACTACATTCTTAAAATTTAAAACCCATATGTCCACCACTATGACTGAATTTCTAGTTGTTAGATTAACCCTAGATAAGAGCAAAGACATAACCATGTTCATATTTAGAAAACAAACACGGAGGAATCACTTACTCCATAAAACTAGTATGCACCCTAGACAAGTTTTTTCCTACATCATGGAAAATCAACTGGTAAGGATCTTCAGACTGTGCACTGAAGAAGTTTTTAATCATGAACACCATGCTTTAGAACAACAACTCAAGAATAGAGGTTACATGAGAGATTTTAACATGAACATGGAGAAGATACATGAAATAAGAAGTTAAAAAGGACCCCGCTACACTTTGAAAATAGGATTAATAAAACATATCAAAAGCAGAAAAGGACTTTTGATAACTTACAATGTATGCTAACTTACAGAAATGACACCTCACAGATCTGTCAAATAGTGAGAAAATATTGATCAGTTTTAACTGTGGATGAAAATATAAAAAATATTGTAGGTGAAACACCTAAATTTGTCTTCAAGAATAAGAAATATCTGAAAATATTATTGCGCAATAAAGATGGAATAAGCAAGAAGACGATTAGCTCCAAAAAAGGTACTTATATATGTGGCTGTTGCAAAGCATGCAGTTGTATCAACACAATGAACTTTCTTCATCCAGTTACAGTAGGTCTTATAGTTTTAAGAGGTATGCTGGCTGTAACACCAAGAACCTTGTATACCTAGCAGCTTGCCAAAACTGTTCAGCTTTTTATGTAGGTAAAACCAATAGAAAATTTAAGTAACAGATTTTACGCCACATAAGTGATATAAAGAACTGCGTGAAAATCAGTGCCTTAGCAAATCATGTTATGAGCATGTTGGCCATTTGTTTAACTTTATGCTTCTTGAGTCTCTTCAAGAAAATATAACAGAAGGTGATATACATAATAAAACAGAGATCGATGAAGTTAAATAGATAGTGGATTTGCAGGCTGATCAAACGCTCGGCTTGAATGCAGTACTTTCAATAAAACCGGTGTTAAAGGGGCAGCACCCCTATTAAGAAGTACTAGAAAAGCTTTTGATTGGTTGATTGCTGTACTTAATTTCTTGAAGCAGAATAAACTGAAGATCTGAAGAAGGCTATTAAGCTGAAAGTGCTTATCTATTTTCTCTGCTGAAGCTGCAACTTATTTTTCTGTTGTTTTATGGTTCTCAAGTTGTTTTATTAAAAGGAATTTACCTCCGTGGTGGTCCACTGTGGATATTTTGTTTGCTGTGTTTTATCTAACATTTTAACTGCATCGTCCGATAGTATGTTTTATAGTTGTGGTGCAAGACCATCTAAGCCTGGCAGCTTAATATTTTTTTAAGTTTTTTATTTCATATTTTACTTCTGTTAAAGTGAATGGTCTATCAATTTTTTTATTTGCTCACTTGTTATTCTATTATTTATATTTTCCCTTAGAAAAGTTTAAACTACTTCATCCTTACCTAAGTTATTTGTATTATTATTTATTTTTTCATAAAATATTTTAAAACACTCACAATACCTTTAATATCTGTTCTTCTTTCTTTTTATTGTTTAAATGTATTATCATTTTTTATATGATTTAGTTTATTCATTTTATTTGATCTAAGAGCAAGTTTATGTAAGCTTAAAGGGTTTACTGAGTATGCCTGAAGTTTAGGTTTTTCCAGGTTTATTGAAACATTATGATGTAAAATTTCAATATATTTTATATTTAAGTTTTTAAGTTCAGACTGACTGATAATGTCATTTTGTTTTAAATTTGACTTTAGTGTGCCTATTTTGACTTGTAGTATATTCACGTCCTTGTCTGATTCTCTTGTTTTACTAATATACCAGCTTCTAAATCTTCCATTTAAGTAAGTCTTTAGTGAATCCCACAGGACAGTGTCAGATACTTCACCATTCATGATTATTTCTATGAAATGTCTGATCTCTTTAACATACCAGTCCTTGCATCTTTTTATTTTAATAATGTATTCTAGTAATCTCCTGTGATATATTAAATTGTCGGTTTTTAAAATAATGTTATATATTATAGCACTATAATATGATAATGGACATGAAATTATTGAAACTTCTCTGATCTGTGATAACAGATTGTATGACACAAACATTTTATTAATATTTGTTTGTGTTCCATATTTATATGAATAATGGGTAAAGTGAGTTTATTTTCCTTAGCTCATATATATCCTTTACATTCATTAGATTTACAAAGTTTGTTAAGTATTTGGCTGAAGATGTGATTCTTAGCATACTCTTTGCAATGGAATCTTTGCCTGATAAAATATAATTAAAATCACCAGCCATTATGACTTCACCTTTTATGTAATAGGCTATAGTGTTTAAGTAATGTTTTTGCATTTTTAGCTCCAACCTCTGAAATCTAATAAGAGTTCACCAGTGTATGCAATTTTCTGTTCCACTCAGTTATAACAATGCTTAACATACCATTTTTTATCAACATCGGTATATTTTACTTTGAGCATTACTGGTGAGTTCTTCCATAAAATGTGGGTGGCCCAACTTTTAGCTCAAAAGCCAGAATCTGTTAAAATCAAGTAATTCTTTAATGAAAGTTTATCTATATCTTTAGTGAGTAAATGTGTTTCATGTAGAAATACTATTTGAGCTTTATGTAATCGCATGTATATGAACACACTTCCCCTCTTTAATGGATTATTCAATCCATTAATATTAATAGATAGGCATTTAAAAATCAGATATTTATATAACAGAGAAAAAAACACAGGTTTAATAAAATCACATTTATATGCAGAACCTATTATATACTTATAAAATCTTCAGCTATGGTCAAAAATAAAATCTTCAGCTATGGTCAAAACCTTTGAAACAAATAAAACATTATCTAATTATATAAACCTAAAACAGTCTACCATGGAATAACATATTCTTAGTTTGTTGAAAAACACAAACAAACTACCTCTCAATCGCTCATGTTTCTGATTCATATTAATGTGTCTCGTATTTTTAGTCTTAAAAAAGCCTGTCAGTGAATTATTATGAATAAGAAAAGTTAAACAAGTGTTCTGAATCTTTATAAGTTGACCAAGCTGAATACATCTGCAAACATCTTTCCCTGTACCTCACATTATTTCCCTGGTCTATTATAGGCAGGATGTCAGTTGTTGTTTTCATATTTATTAATTTATAGGTCAGATGATTTATATTTTTTCTATTTTATTTATTATGTGTAAAATTGTTCACAAGATCATAAGTTAGTACCAGACTAGCTGTCCTTTTGGGTCATTCAAAGCCCATTCAAATACCCCATGCTACAATAAAACCCTGCACCTTGTGCCTATAAAGGTGAACACCTTAACTACTCACCCAACCTTCCACACTAAAAGCTACTTTTACCTTCTTTAACTATGTACATATTTAGGGTCTATATCATATACTCGAACTGTGAAAACACTGAATACCACAACATAAAACTCCAAACCTCAAAATGTAATTACTCCGAAAACTGACAACATTGAAAAACAGAACTCCAAATAGCAATGGTCGGCCAGCTTCTCACCTGTACAACAATGTAACAACCCACAAACACTTCACAGCTGTGCCCCCCACACCCCCCTACTTAAATATACCAACTCCGAGATTGCACCACAGTGGAGACAAACATCAGGGTACAGAAGGGCCAACTATGACCATTCGTAGTTCCGATCTTTGCAGTTTTGTGTTTTCGAACTTCTTACACTTTGGTGTATTCTGTTTGATGTTTTGGTATTTGACATTCACAGCATTTGACTTTATGATATAAACCCCATATTTACTTATTCTGATCTCTTTCTATTACTGTTTGTATTCTGTGTCTTGTACTATTACTATATTCCTAGGTTTTATATTTTACATATAATCCTAGTGTTAAATATCATGTAATAGAACATTTACATTTACCCTTACATAGTTGGTACTCTTTAATCTTGTACTGCTGTTAGAATCAGTCCTATATTTTCCTTAAATGTTATGTTTAATAGTATCTGAAAAGAACAACTGAAAAATCTTCCCTTTTAAGATTAAAACTTTCCATAATAAATTGTTCTAAGTTATTAAGTTTTGTTATCATTAAAAAGAGACCATAACAGATAAACACAATCCTTAATAGCTGACAGCCAGTTAGCGTTCAATTCATTGTCTTTTGCTTATTATCTAGTGTTTACTTATTGACATCTTAGCATATGATTCAAAGTCTTATGATTATTTACTTTTACACAGGAAGAAGTCACCTGGACAGTTCTTAGAACTTTCAGAACTTCCACAGCATCCCAAAAGTGCTCGTGAGTCTAATTAAGCTGCTTCAAGCTGGTCCGCATGACAAGGGCTTGCAAATGAACAGTTTGCCAACTACAGTTCTCAGGAAATTTTTCACAGGTGACTCCATGCCACTTCTACATTATACATCAATCCCTGAAACCCTTCCAAACCACTAAAAAAACAACAAAAAACATTTCAAAGTATGTTAACCACTGAAAAGTGATTGTAGTTAAAGAAGTAACATGCAATGATTCAGTAAGCATTATTTGTATGAAATGTTTAATTTAAAGCAGACTGTTATTTTTAAAAGGAGACATAACACTAGAAACTTGCAATAAAAGAATGACAGTTATGCATGATCCAGGTTTAACTTGTAAAGGTGTGAATGTTACTCTAATTATTTGATAACTTTCCAATAATAACTTTCATATATGTAAGAAACTATATTTTTTATACTTTGTTTATAACACAGCATAACTTTCCTACATGCTATTGCATGTCAAATACACCACCAATAGCAAGCATTCAGAACTATGTAATAACTGACTGTGTTTTAGAATGCAATTCACTGTCTTTTGCTTATCATCTAACTTGTATTCTTTGACATCTTAGCATATGATCCAAACTATTATGATTATTCACTTTTAGACAGGAAGAAGTAACCTGGATAGTTCTTAGAATTTTCAGGAACTTTTATATATGTAAAAAGCTATGTGTTTTATACTTCATTTATAATATAGCTTGTCTTTCCTGGGTGCCATTGCATGTCAAGTATTCTATCTGTGGCACACTACTGGACCATTTTAAGAACCTAGAATGTAACTTAACATGCCTCTTGATTGCCATTTGTTGCATCTTGTATTATAATTAGTAGTACATTACTCAACTATGCCAAGATACCAGAAAATGTGCCACCAAACATAAGTTTCATCATACTAATGATTAATTTTTAATAAAATGAATAGTTTAACCTAGTAAATTCTAAATGAAAATAAGTGGATTTAATTTCATATATAGCTAAAAGAATCAAACTTTAACTTTTTATAAAAAGGGAACTAGTAACCATCTGAAATAGGGAAAGAAAGAAAGAAATTATTTACTTTGTAAAAAGTAATATTCAGCACCTGTTCATAAGTATTCAACCACTTCTGTAAGTTAATAAGAATTCCTAACCATGAAATATGTTGATTTTCTTTTGTCCTTCATTTTTTTTTACTTTTTTTTATCTTTTATTAACCAGCCATCAAAGAAGTTGATAAAATCCAGTACAATTATTCTTTTTTTTTCCTAGGATTTAATTTTTCTGTATAATGTCCATAGCATCTTCTAAGGTGTTAACAATCTTTTTTTCCTTCTGGAAGGTGAATCTTTATTTTTGCTGGAAACAATTTGTGCTTTAATATTGTTTTGCCTTTAACAAATGGCACACGTGCTTTTCTCTTTGATATCACTATCGTTGAATAGTCATTGTCAAATCTTAAAAGTATTTTCTTTACTTTTAACTGGATAATTAGTCCATGCAGCTTTAAGAATAAATCCTTATCTTGACTTGAGAAAAATCTTAAGATCGCTGAACTTGGTGAAGGTTTTTTTTTAAAGATGAGATAGAAAGTGATCTATGTGCCCTTTTGTGCCAAAGAAAAAAGCTTCAGGCAGGTTCAAAGTTTTAGGCAGCCCACTGTTAAGGAATTGAATCATACTTTTTTCAGAAATTCCATAAATCTTGATGCGATTCCTTCTAGATCTGTTCTCTAAGTCTTGTTTTTTTTTTTTTTTTGCAGAATAAGTTGTTTTGTTTCAGAAGAAATTCAGTGTTATTCTCATTTTCAAGTAATCTTCCATCAGACATTACCTCTTCTATACTCAAGATTTTTGATTGTTGTTATTTGAGATTTACTCAGCAGCTCAACTTGTTTTTTACATTCTTCTTTAAAATTGACCATTTTGCTTTCTAATTTACCCATCTTTACAGATAACTCATTGATGTTACTTAGTAGAGCCTGCATGTCTTTTTTCATTGTACTGTCCTGTACACCAGGCTTAGAATGGCTAACTCTGAAACAATTAGTTCTTTCTCATTTTCTTGACAGGAAAAATCAATTAAAAGTGGTTCAAACTTGTTATTTTTTGTAGTAAATCTTTCAGCAGAGTTTCAACTATAAATTATATATACTATAAATACATCAAGTTCTTAAATGTTCTATTTGAGGTTTTTTTTTTTTTTAATCCTGTCAGTGATGTTAAAATGAAGCAGAGCTAAAATCAGTGCTATTAACTGCTCATCATCCTGGCCGTGCACCCAGCTTACTATTCATTCTTGCAATTAGACTCTGCATCCGTAAAGTGGAACTCCTCTGTTAGCTCTTACATCTGTCAACAATATTTTAATGAGATATTAAAACTGCAAGATATGCAGAACTATATAAATATACATATTTACTCTCACTAGTTGAATAGCACCATTCTGACACCAGCCAAGCTCAATGCATTTCTATACATTTTTGAACCTAATGCTATTTAGTCCTGCTAATCTGCAGAGTTCCTTTCCTTATTTATTTCCATCTTTTACACATGACTGCTCTAAAGGCCATTCAGATCATCTACTCTTTCACAAAATGCACAGTGTGCCTTTTAATGCAGATAACATATGACATTAAATGCCGTATCCATTACATGTCCAGTACTCTAGAATATTCATTCAGTATCCCTGAAATGCATAATGAACCCCAGACAGTTGCAGATCTGCTCAGTGTGGCAATGTTACTTTAACTTCCTTAATAATTCTTGCTCTAACCTCCTGTAGTAGCCACACACACACATCTATGTATCTACATATATATATATATATATATATATATATATATATATATATATATATATATATATGTCTATTTATATATAAGTATCTTGGTATAAAATTAGAGCACTATGTTCAGAGGAAGATTTCTTCTCTGTTCTTCTAATATTTAATAAAATTAACACACACCGCTATTATACCAATCAAATGGTGTTCTTCAGCTGATTGCAAAATTAGAGTCCTGACAAAAGACTATTGGCTAGCCATATGCAGACATGCAGAATGTACAAATACTATCAAAACTGCCATCACACTTTACAACTTAAAAAATATTCAATAGTATTTTACAATGTGTGTTTCCGAACATCATCTTTTTTTTTTCTGCCCAGACAGCTAGACGTTGTTACTGCCTGTTTTTTAAGGAATGAGGCATGGCACAGAGTTTTGAATCCTAGGGTATGGGCACACCTCACTGTGATGTAAGGCACAAGGTAAACATAGAGCATACCTGAGATGAGATGATACTGTGCAGTGCCTCACTGTCTGAACAGGCTTAACTCTATCATGCATCTACCATAGGTATCCTCTTTCTAGTGTTCTCCATGGACCTGCTGTAATCTGTACTCCACTGACAGTAGATATCTTATTGCTGTAACATTGTCTCGACTGAATACTTCAACCATATGAAAACAACTGTATACTGTTCTAAATAAAACTGAATTTCCAAGACATACTTTTTTATAATCATAATTGTTTATCCACTGGCTAACAATGTAAGCAGCACAAAAATTATTAAAATCCATATCTAGTCATCTATATGAGTATATATATATATATATATATATATATATATATATATATATATATGTATAGGTTTACAATCAAAATGTGAAACTGCAGTTTGATGGAAACAGGTTGCTCAAATGTGTGTTCTACCAATGTCTGTAATGTCGAACTGAAAATATATGTCTTCATATTAACGAAAGAGAGTACACATTTGCTAATATAAAGTTGATGTTTTGAATTAAGATTGTGGTACAGTGTGGATCAAGAAATGTTCCCTTTTCCTCACTGTAGTGCGATCTCAGAGTTGGTATATATAACATGCAAGTGGTGTTGGGGGTGCAGCCCCCCACAAGGGTTGCAGGGGAGTTTGACCCCCTACAAAAATATTAATGGTAACACAGACTTTCAGCACTGGAACTGGTGTTTGAATGTCAATTGCTGTGGTTACCAGTTCCGATATTTTTGGTAATTTGGTATTACGAAAGTCGGATAAACGAGTCGATAATTTTGTTAAAAACAGTTTTCAGTTTCAACATTTTGATAGAAAACTATATTTCTCTCTCTCTCTCTCTCTCTCTCTCTCTCTATATATATATATATATATATATATATATATATACACAGATGATTGAACTTCCAAAAGGCCGACTTTCATATGGCTGAGACCATATGATCGACTTTTGGAAGTTTGAACACCTGTTAAAACAGAAACACAAAAAAAACATTACCTACATGTTGCAAGCAGGGGGGCAAGCCCCTCTGCACCCCCCATAGGGGGCTGCACCCCCCACACACCCTGTTATTTAAATATACCAACTCCGAGATCGCACTACAGTGCAGAAAATGGAAATCTTCCTGTTCCTCACTATAGGGAACTATCTGTTCAGAACGTTCAAACTTCCAAAAGTCCATCATATGGTCTTGGTCATATGAAAGTTGGCCTTTTGGAAGTTTGATCATCTGTAATGGACCCATATATATATATATATATATATATATATATATATATATATATATACAGATATATAGATATATATATATATATATATATATATATATATATATATATATATATATATATATTCTTTCATTGTGACTGTACAACACTTTATCACATATTTAAACATATAGCAACTCACAGAATGCAACAAAAGTAGTCTTACGAGTAGAGCTAATATCAGATGTTGTAAATCATTTTGTGAATAAGAAACAGGTCATGTAGTTCAACCAAATGAAGTTAGAAAGTTATCAGTGGCATCGGGTCTATATCATATATTCGAAATTCCAAAATATCGAACACCATATGCTCAAACTTGGCATTTCGAAATATGATGACATCAAACACTCAGAATAGCGAATGTAATACCTTTAGACTTGAAGATAACAGGAAGTTTGGAAACTGATATCCTGATCTGATTTAGCTGCTTAGCAGGCACTTTTATTTAAATAACCAGAAATTTCTTATTTCATCATTGTAAAGTTTTTCATAATTCCGATTATGTGGTACATCCATTCGGCATATAAAAGAGTAAAAAGTCTTAAGGATTTATTGTTTATGATAATATTATCATTATTAAGCAAAGTTGTAACAGTAGGACTTCATTAACAGATTCAGTTTCTTTAGGAAATTATATTTATGAGACATTAGCGCCTTAATATACAAGGGGAAATTACAAAAAAATATGATATTGCTGAAATTTTAATTAAAATGACATGACATGCTATGTAGTTTATCTTGAAACAGATTAGAAGAGTAAGGTTTGGTGCTTTTAAGACTCTTTTATGTTTCTGATCTGGTAAATTACTTGCTGATTACTTTTATTCTAGAAAACTTAAAAAAAATTGTTTGAAACTGTAAAAAGATAAGTTGGAATATGTGTCAATGAATTATTGCAGAAGTAAAGGATTCTAGGAAATAAATCCAGGATTCAGAATAAATCAATAACATGGCTGCATGGAAAAAAATAGTGCAGTCAAAGTTAAAAAGTATGGCTGACATTGATTAAGTATGCAGAAGGAGTGATGTGTGGCTTGGATGGCATGAATTCACAGGCAAAAGAGAACCATTTGCACAAAGATGTTAACAGTGTTGCAACGGGCCATGGATTTACCTGGGCTGAGTAGCATGCATGTAGAGGACACACAATGAACTACAGCTACACATGCAATGACATGCCACCATGGTCACAGCTGTGAACCCCAACTAAGGCTACACACAGCAAAGTCACTACTATAAAATGTGAAAAGTCGGGCAGATCAGGTTCCATAATGAAACACCAATTAGATAATCAAAAAAAATCAAATCCAAAACTCCAAACAGATAGGAACACCAACCACAGAGATGGTAAATAATTTTCCTTTATTAACGTGTCCTGGTACCTCGGCAATTCGCCTTCAATGGAACTGTAGAACCAGTGCTGTCAGATATCTAATACCAGTTCTTGTTTCCTCCTGAACTGTTTCCCTTGAAGGTGATGAAGGATCCACAATACTGCCAGTGGCCATGGAAAAGACAAACTGTAGAACCAAAAGGCAAGAAGCAAACCACAAAATGTGAAAAGTCTGGCAGATCAGGTTCCAACAAGCACAAAATCCAAAGCATGATGATGTAAAACAAAAGTTTTTAATGTAGAAAAAATATAAACGATGTAAGCGCTTTCATTTAAAACAGTGCAAACTTCTTCATTCAAAGGTGTAGAACAAGGCAAACATTTAAATAATACACAGATGCATCTAATTGGGCACAGGGAAAAACTACACAAACATGACTTAAAAAGTAACCCTTTAGTCTTACAATTCATACTGTTGAATATGTGTTAAAGTACAATATTTAAAAACATTATATTTAAACCAAACCTTGTCAAATAAGAATGTTATTATGACACACTAAAATTCCGGTGTTTACACTTTGAAACTTAATGTTTGTGAAGGTGTTATTAGCAACTTACTCTGAGGAACAAACAAAAAGCATGTTACTTTGCTTCATGCAATTTTCTTTCTTTCCAGAACCTTAAGCTTTAAGACAGGAGTGATAGAAGTTCTGTCATTAATGCCAGGCCATTTATCTGTGTGTAGCAAAATCTGCCATCTAAGTTTTTTTAGTTCTAACTGTGCTCCCAAAGGTTTTTTATCATTAATGTCAACATGGTGTATGACCATGAACTTAAAAGTGTGGTCTTTATTCTCATGAATGTGCCTAGCTAGAGCATTATTTAAGTTGATCTTCCTGATGGCTTAGTCATGCTCATAAATCCTACTGGCAAACTTTCTCTCTGTTTTTCCTATATAAAAACAGAAAAGTGGTCACATAAAGCAATATAGACCACTGCCTTCGAAAAACAATTATATCTCCCTTTGATGTTATATTTAATGTTATTTATAGTAAACATGGCTCCAAGTTTAAGCTTGTGGCACCAATTACATGAACCACACTTGTGAGCACCTGGATGGCCTGTCATGTTCTGAACTTGTCTATTTTAAAGGAGATCTTTTAAGTTCTCCCCTTTCCTATATGTAATGATAGGTTTAACTCCTAGATGATATCTAATACCTGTGTCTTCCATTAAAATGTCCCAATTCTTGTTAAAGATCCATCTTAAAGTGGGAGAATCAGAACTTTATGTGATGTTCAAGGATTTAAGGAAAGGAATTTCTTGCTAAAGTGATGTTCTAATGTCTCCACATGCCAGGTTGTTATCTGGAATATGGGCACCTAAAATAAGTTTAAAATGATCTGTTCTTTTTTTCTGTAACCTCATTTATAAGTTCATTAAGTAAATCTACTGGGTATGCGCTCATGAGAAACATAGATTTTAAGTTTGCACACTCTGATTTAAAATCTTCCTCCCTCGAGTTCATGAGGGCAGTTCGAACAAGCTGCCCCTTAACCACTGAACTCTTCTGATGTTTCAGGTGGCAACTAGTATAGTGCAGAAAAGAGTCTGAGTATGTTTATTTTCTGTATATTCTTACAACATACATTTCATTGGGCTTATCTTTAAACAAATGAACATCCAAAATGTTCATGTGATCTAAATTTATAATCCAAGTGAATTGTAGAAAAGAGATTGCAGGGTTAATATATTGTAACAATTCATCTAATATTTCAGAAGGACCCTTCCAAATAAGGCTGATGTCGTCCTGGTACCTATGATACATTTTGATGTAAGGGTAGTAATGGGAATGGAATACAAAAACTCTTTCCCAGTGGGCCATGACCATATTTGCAAATGCTCCTCTACAAGTTGACCCCATGGCCACTCCAGTTGTTTGTAAATAATATTTGTCATTAAATGAAAAATAATTGTTGGTTAGGACTATATCTAGCAATTCTGAAATTAAGTTGATTTTCTCCTGGTTAACTTTGGACTCTAATAGTAGGTAACTAACCCATTCTAGGCCAATGGACTGTGGGATGACCGTATACAAATCCCGTTTATCAATAGTTGTCAATATATCATTCTCATTGTACTCCATTCTATTAACGTGTTCCAAGAAGGTCCAGAAATCTTTGCATATTTGGGATTCCTTTTGTAAAATTCCTTTTAACTCATGCTCCAAATACTGAGCACAATACATAGTGATTGAGTGCCTTCCATCCACCAAGGGTCTCATGGGGGGATCCACAAGGCCCTTGTGGATTTTGGGGATGCCAAAAAACATTGGAACCCTAGGAGTGGTAATATTTAAATAATTATACAGAGAAATATCAATTCTTCTCTCCAAAAAGATATCCATTAATTGCTCATGAATATTCTTATATGCTTTATTTAGTTAATTAAGGGAGACCTCTCTATAATTCTCCGTGTCCAAAATCTTTAACATCTTATCTGAGTATGTAAAGAAATCCATCAATATACCACCCCCCCCTTATCCGGCTTCATAACCCTCACATCCTGTTTTTGCAAGAACAACAAGCTGTTACGTTCATCCTGTTTAATGTTAACCAGGTTGTGGACTCCCTTCTGGTAACTCTTGCTTAGGTTATAAAGGTCTAATTCACATCATTTTTCATATACAGCTAGTTTAGGATGTAAAGGGGGGTTGTATGCAGAACTAATTCTAAAGATGTTCCTAGAATATGCATCTGTGTGTGATTCAGTCTCATACAATAAACTTAGACTTAATTTCCTTAAATACATTTTAAAATCAATTATGGTATCAATAAAGCTGAATTTTTTGGTTGTCACAAAGGTCATACCCTTAGAAAGCAAATCATCTATGGTCTCATCTATGTTCAATTTAGAGTAATTATAAACAGCAAAATCATTTTTATCATTTAAAACCACAGTGCAGGTATTTCTGTTTTGTTCGAGCTCATTAATTATATTTAAAAAGTCAAAAGCAGACAATTCAATACTTTTTTCATTGTCACTAGAAAAGCCTATAAGGGTACTCATGTTCTCCAATTCTTGTTCTTCGGCCGAGCCCCTTGAAACCCCAAGGCATCAAACCACACTTGGGCTTGTTGTCTGCTGTTGTGATAGGTCTTGTTTTTAATCCTTTCACTCCTCCTGGGCTCAGGGTACTCTTCCTCATAGTTAAGAACCACGTCATCTGTTCTTTCAGGCAAGATTTCATTATTTCCTGAAGGACTAGGAGGAATGTGGGGAGTATTTCTTGTTTCCCCAACAGTACCTTTAAACGTTCTGTAGCTACCAGGAGGTTTAGGATAGGCCACACCATTGGCATAGTCATGTACATCTCTGTCTATTTTGTTTAGTTTTCCACTCTTTAATTTGCTTATATGCTGCTCTATACCAGTGTATATTCTATGATGTTCATATCTCATCGAATCATATTCTGTGTCGTCCCTAATAGATTTATCCAGGGTGTGAAGTTCCTTAAATAATCCTTCAATGTCTATTGTGTTGTACTTGACTAGCAACTCGAGCAGCTCGAGCCCACATTTATCAAACAGTTTTAAAGTCTAAGTGGAGAGCTGAATTGTGCTCAAGCCCTGTGGGAAAACGCCAACCCATGAGACCTTTTGGAATAATGTTGAGCCTGATACATTCCTTTAAATAGGCATTTTCTAGCTGTAATTTATTACACTGTAACAATTTCAAATCAAACTCATTCAGCTTACCTTCTATATGGTGAGCAGCATGCCCGGAATCTTTGATGAATGATAATCCTGCTTGCAGCCACTCACTGAGATGTGGTATTTTATTTTTTGAGCTCTGTAAACGTCCATTTAGTAAAGCTCCATTCCGAAAGCTTCTGCTTTCAGTCTCTCCTACTTCTGGGTTTGACGTGCGTGTATCACTCGCCTGTCTAGGTTCAAGATCAGTCCGTGAACCAAAAGCAAGACACTGGGGAGTCAGGTTAAAATTAACAGACTGTTCACTAGTATCCCTGTGTGCATTTAAAGCTCAATTTGTAGTAGATATGTTGGCAAGACCAACATGCAGGTATAAGTTGTCGATCCGTTCAGTTAACTGTAGAACCAGTGCTGTCAGATATCCAATACCAGTTCCTGTTTCCTCCCAAACTGTTTCCCTTGAAGGTGATGAAGGATCCACAATACTGCCAGTAGCCATGGAAAAGACAAACTGTAGAACCAAAAGGCAAGAAGCAAACCACAAAATGTGAAAAGTCTAACAGATCAGGTTTCAACAAGCACAAAATTCAAAGCATGATGATGTAAAACAAAAGTTTTTAATGTAGAAAAAATATAAACGATGTAAGCGCTTTCATTTAAAACAGTGTAAACTTCTTCAGACAAAGCGGTAGAACAAGGCAAATATTTAAATAATACTCAAATGCATCTATTTGGGCACAGGGAAACAACTAGCACAAAAACCTGACTTAAAAAGTAACCCTTTAGTCTCGCAATTCATACTGTTGAATGTGAATGACATTCTTATTTGACAAGGGTTTGGTTTAAATATAATTTTTTTAAATATTGTATTTTAACACACATTTTTTTTTTTTAGGGATAGTTGACCGTTTTTGTTTAAGAAGGGTGGAGGGGAAGGTAGCATGGGTGAGGCATGTGTAGAAAGGAGGATAAAGTAAACATGGCATTAGCAGACAAACCATACAGCTAGGGAGGAGCAAAGGTGGGGGGTGGCTGTTCTGGATGCATGATGTTAGGGAACGTGATCATCATATGATGATGGGGCATGAATATAGTACCTTCAAAGATTTAGGAAGCCTTGATGATATTGCTGTTATTGCATTCCTGGTTCCAGCTGAAAGACAGTGTATGGCAATAAACACTAACTGGAGCAAGATGATTGCTTCAGATACAGGAGAGTACACTTTTGGAGGACATATTATTTTTTTTTTGTTTATTCCTATACTCCAGTATGCCAGATGACCTAATCACAGTTCTAAGACAAACCAACACAATAGACAGACAAAGACTGATATGTCAGGATAGAGAGGGTGAATGGTAACAAGAAGGATGGACAACAAACTCAAGAGGGAAATAAAATTCAAGGAAAGGAAACACAATACAGGATGACAGGCTGGAATAATGACTGACTGGCAAGCAACACCTCCAACCAATAGTCTGTAATGTCTGTGACTTCCCCCATGGTTGGTCTCAGCCACTGCTGGCCCAGTGATTGAGGCCATGCAAGTGAGTGACTCTGCAAGTCACATAACAATTTGCTCTATGCTACCACTCCAAGTGTCTAGCCATAAGTCCATCAAATCCATTTCTAGGACTTCCAGCTTCCATTGGGAGATCCTGTTATATCCCACATCAAATATCATCAATGGATAGCCCACACTACATTCCCTCCAGAGAAACACCACCTAAGGTCACTAGCAGAAATGACTTTCATCATCCTACTGAAAACTGAGCTTGGGGACTGCTGGGGGTCCAGCAGGTGCATCACATCAGCTCCATGGCCAACACTGCATAAAATATCAATACAAATGTCAAAAAAAAGGGCAAATAATAAAATAAGTAAGATAAGGGTGAGAAAGAGAAAATAAGAAGTATAAGCAGCTGTCATTAGGCTGGCTGTGCTACAATGGTTTGCAGTACAGGCCCTAGAGGAATAAAATTTAGTTACCTGTGCAATGGCAAAACAACACTGATACATATTCCTGGCACACACATACTGCAGAACTATATGTGCTTCTGGGTGTGACTTGATGGTAAGTGTGTAAGATACTGGTACAGTGCATAAGTGGCAGCCATATGAGCCCAAAAAACATTGAAGGTAGGCTGAAACAGCCCCATTTAACAAACTATGTGCAGTGCCCTGGAAAGGTTATGGTCAGGCAGAGATGTGGCCAGCAATTCTAGCTCCCTGTGCCAGTCTGTATTCTGATCTCATCCTCAACTTTGAGTTTAGGAGCCAAAAAATAAATAAGTAATTAAAATAAATAAATTAATTAAAATAAAAAAGCCCACAACCTTGTATACTTGATTTCCCTGTGAATTCTGTATTCCAGAAAAAAGAACACTTTTGTTCTTTTAAAATGTAGGAGACCACTTCTTACATTAGTAGAAAGTGGCTTATCCAGTTTGTACCACTCATGGAAAGCTAAAGTGTTTCAGTCCTGACCCCAAAAACAATACTGGCATTCAGTAATGAATGCTAGCAATGTTCCAAAGACCAATCGACATCTGCAGATCATGTCCTCTCTAATAATCTGCTTCTGGGATGACTGCCCTGTTTGGTCCACCCTAGCTATGCTTGTTTGATTAAGTGGAATTCACCAGTTGGCCAATTTCAATTTATGTGGGAAAGAGTTGTAACATGCCACATACAGTCTGCCTCAGAAAACCATTATAAATCTAAATGTAATACCTAAACACTGTGGTAATACTGCATTCTGACCTATATCAGCCATCATACAGTACTTGACAGTCTGATATTCAATTGACCATGGTATGCTGGGTATAACTGACGTAGGATCATAGATTACTAGGTTATCGATGCAGAAGTCATTTTAAGTCTAGCCATTTCAAACCAATGTAATACCGTAGAAGTACTAGTCAATATCCAAGATTGCATTTAGTGATGACTGCTCTTGTCCAGGAGGGCTGTTGGCACTATCTTAGGTAAGAATTTATGGTGCCACATCCACTTGTCCAGGTTCCTCTTGAACAGTGTTATAGAGCTGCTCTGTTTTACATGACTTGGTAGCCTGGTCCAAAGACGAGGCAATCACTAGTAGATAAATCTGTCTCTCCAGCATGTCTTATTTAAGTTGCAGGTCATATTTAAGTCCCTAGAATGGGTAGCCCTAGTCCAATTTGATTTACTGATATGCAGTAAACTCATTAGGGTTGGGTCTTGGGTTGCTCTGTAGGCCAGGCATATGTCTCCCCTAAGAAATCCATATGATATGGAGTATAGTGACAGGGACCTTAGTCGGTCCATGTAAGGCACATGCTGGAGCCCCTTAATCTTCTTTGTTAGAAATTTCTGTAGTATCTCTAATTGCTACAGGTGCTTAGTACAGTACAAACTGAATGGGCCATTATACTCAATTATGGCCCGGATACGTGCCGAGTATGGGGGGGGGTGGTGTTATAACTTCTTTTGTTCTCAAGGCAATGCCTTTACTAATCAAGTGAGCTAGATGGAAAGCTTTTCTTACAATGATAGACACATGGTGGTCAAAGTTAAGTCACGGTCAGCCTGTGATCCAAGGTCTCTTACCACTTCAAGGGTACTTAGGGTATTGTTTTTGATTTGATAATGTGAAGGGACATTGTTTGTGATGAAGGTAATGGTGATGTATTTCTTTGCATTCAGTTTGAGACCATGATTAATACACCAATCTTTTGTCTGTGAGACCATCCTGCAGTATACTGACATATGTTCATAGGTAGGTACTAGGCTATCTGCCTGAGGGCATTTATAAGCATAGCCAGAGTGTGTCAGCTTTTGCCGCCCCATTGATTAATTAACTGATCCTCTGTAAAGCAGAGCCAATGAAGTGATCCCAGGGGTGCATTTTCTGTTACCCATCCACTCGTCAAGGTTTCTCTTGAAGAGTGTTAGTGAGGGACTCTGCCTGATGTAATTTGGAATTTTGTTCCAAAACATGGGGAGTCTCTGTGACAGGAATCTATCCCTCCAGCATGTTCTATTTATTGTTGTGGCGAGTTTTAGCTCACTAGAGTGCATGGCTCACAGTGACTTGGATTTCTTTAGGTGGAGCATGTCCATCAATTCTGAGTTGGACATGGCTTTGTAAGTCAGGCAGAGATCACCTCTGAGTAAGCGATATGCCACTGAGTACAGCCAGAGTTTTTTCAGTCGGGCTGCATAGGACATATGTTTGAGACCAGTAATCTTCTTGTTGAGGTACTTTTGTGGTCTTTCCAACTGTTGGAAGTGTCTTGTGAGGTACATCCCAAATGGGGCATTGTACTCTATGATGGGTCTAATGAGTGACAAGTAGAGGGGTACTATAACCTCTTTATTTCTAGATATGAATCCTTTAGTAATTAGATGGGCCACATAGAAGGATTTCCTAACTACTTTGGCAATATGATTGCCAAGGCGGAGATTACTATCTAACTGGGTCCCCGGATCTCTTATTACCTCTTTTTTATTAAGGAGGCTGCCACCTATGTGGTAATTTGTGGGTGTTTTGTTTTTCCTTAACGGGATGGCTATGCATTTTTTGTCATTTAGTGTGAGGCCATGACTTTGACACCAGGTATCCGTCTCAGTAAGGCCCTTTTGGAGAATGTCCGTGTCAGCCAGAGAGTCATTTATGGCTCCCAGTTTGCAGTCATCAGTGAACTTGGTTGGTCCTCCTGTGTTTGCCTGTACTTCTGAGAAGTATATGCCGAACAGAAGGGGTCCCAGGACTGAGCCTTGCAGGACACCACTTGTGACTGGTTTAGAGTCGGACCTGGAGCCCACTATTCTTACCGTGTGAGTTCTATCTGTAAGCCAATTGGCAACCCATCTCATGACGTAGGGGTTTATGTTCAGGCTGGTGAGTTTTTCTGTAATACCCGAGAGGGGAATGGTGTCGAAAGCCTTGGTGAGGTCAAGGTAGGCTATGTGAACCACCTTTCCCTCATCTATGGCCTTGGTGACTGTCTCGAAAAATGTCAACCAGGTTTAGTAGGCATGATCTGCCCTTAAAAAAGCTGAACTTGGTTGGGTCAAGTGTTTGGAGGCTCCCAATGTCTTTATTAATGAGTTCCATGATGATGCGCTCCATAGCCTTGCAGACCAGGCTAGTCAGGCTTATAGAGCAATAGTTACCAGGGTCAGTTGTGGCCCCTCCTTTGTGGAGAGGAATAACCATTGCTGTGCACCATTCTATGGGCACGTAGCCTGTGGAGAGGCTGAGGTTGAACAGCGTGTTTAGTTGGGGGATTAATTTGGAGATTAAGTGATTGCACCTAGTTTGCAGTCATCTGCAAACTTGGCCAGCCACAACCTTTTAGTTTTGACCTGAACTTCTGAGAAGTACATACCAAACAACTGGGGTCCCAGCACTGACCCCTGTGGCACTCCACTGGTAACAGGCCTGCTGGATGATGTGGAGTCATCCACTTTAATAGTGTGTGTCCAGTTTGTGAGCCAGTTGGTAACCTATCTTACAGTGAAGGGGCTTACATATAGTTTGCTAAGTTTATTGGTAATGTGTGCATGAGTGATTGTGTTGACAGCTTTTGCCAAGTTGAGTACATAGACACATAGACATGGAAGGTGGCCACTATAATAGTATGCCATGGCAGGCTAAAAAGGAATTGTGCATTACAGGCATGGTATACAGACATGGTATACAGATAGGTATGTGGCACTGAATGATGCCAGTTGCAGATGTCCTAAAGTGATCACCTATACCCATGACACTGGTATCATACCCAGTGTCAGTTTAGTCTACGTTTCTCAGTCATGCTTGTGAATAAGGGAAAGTAGTGTAACAACTGACCATTTATTGTTACAAAGTATATGACAAACAAAGTAAAACTGTAAGCAACAGTGAGACTAATTAACCTGGAAAACATGAGCCGCAAAGCAGGCAAGCAAGAAATACACAGGTATAACTCCAATCACATATACATACCCTAACACCTGCATAGGCATTCATGGCTACTCTTCATGTCAGCTGACAAAATAGCCAAAAAAACTCTGCCTTTATCTCACTAACTTCTTCTTTCCATTTGTAGACAAGATCAAGATGACATCACTTCTGGTCAGGTTACTGATACCAGCATGGCTAATGAGAGTAAGTGACAAGCATTGCATCAATCACTCCCATGACAAAACGTGTGAGGCATCCACCTTGCACTTGGTGTCCTCAAATGAGGTCCCCAATGGGTTCACATGGTGGTAAAGATACACGAGACGGAGAATATTTTTTTGTTCCTGCGCCATATGGCAAACATCTGTAGTCTAGTAGATGTACAGCTGAAGGAACAGTGAGAGATGTAATAATACCATTGTTAGGTGACACAGACAGAGAAGGATGTGTTGGACTACACATACACTGCTACAGTGGTTCAATTATGGCATGTAGTAGAGTGTGTGGGCTGGGATGCAACACATGCTAACTAATAAAATATGTGTGCATGCATGTGGGGAATACTTTGGATTGCTTTGTTGGGCACATCATCTCAGTCTAGGTCTCAGTTTTTTTCCATGCTGTCCCTAATGGACTGCTGAGGGAATGTGGCCTGTGATAGTGGACATGGCAGGCTTGGGATTAATTGTTTCTGTCACTGCTCCATATGTGTGGGAGTGGTACAGTTGATGTTGCACAAACATATGCCTGGGCATTGAGGCTAGTGTAGATCTCTCTGTGCAAGAAAATAGATACCACAAAAACAGTGCAAGAGGCTTATGAATTCTCTAGGTTTAATTGTCTTTTGGGTTTCTAATACCATGATGGGAATAGACCCAATTTCTAAGTCAGGGCACAATTAGCGTTCATGAAGTTAGTATTGTTTCAACTCAGCACCTGGAGTATGTGCAGGATTGCCTACTTCTGTAACTTATGCAGGGTTATATCTAAGTATGATCATAAATTCTTTGTTATCAGACCCTTTGGTTCTAATACTATTGGAACTGTCTGGGTATCTTTCTTCCACATTGCTACAATGTCTGCCTGAAAATCCTGTTATTTTATGACTTTGTGTCTCTTTGTACAAAAGGCAAGGTAGTTACTGTGTGTATCAATTTCAGTGATTAATGCTACCTTTTTTTCATGACTTCTATATCTGGTTTTGTCACATCTATTAATTGCTGATAATGAGTATCCCATGTGAGATATACTTCATCATTCTCTATAGTGCCTTGTGTTTCAAGTTTCCAATGCTTCTCAACTACTTCTATATTGTAGTGTTTGCCCAATCCCCAATGCAACGTCTTTCCATATTATTCTGACTTTCATTATATATGGCCTCGGCTTTGAGGGTATCACACCCATCAACAAGATGTGCAACTGTTTTCAGTTCTTTTTTACAGAACCTGTTTTTGTCTGTTTCTTCCATCTTTTCAAAGGATTTTGTAAACCAACATGTATGTAGTGCGATATCTTGCACTGCCATTATTAACCTTTCATCTTTGGTTTCAATTCACCTCTCCTTAACCATTTCTGTGTAAAACTCTGGTCAACATCAGTATCCTCAAAGATATCTCAGTATATACTACTATATTTATGCATTTTCCGCATTTCTTTCCTTCTCATCTGATCCATCTCTTTATATAGTTTCTTTTATGTTTTGGCACATTCAGTTGCTGTCTGGGTTGATTTCTATTCCCATCTGACATAGAATGGTTCTGCTAATCTAAGCCAAGTTGGCATCTTAGACTTCTTCTCCTCATGTTTAAAACTTTCACTATATTAGTATCTGATGAGGTCAGTAGATCTATATGCATTCATACAACTGCAGCTGTATAAAAGTAATCCATTTTAAAAAGACCCATACCTCATTCAGAGAGAGGAATAGATAATGTTGGTATACACTGATTTTTATAAATCATTTGAAAAGCCAGAAACATTTTTCTCATTTTCATGTCCAATTGATCCATTAATTTTGGGGCCAGTCAATCACCCCAAAAATGTAAGAGAACGGGAAGACCAACTAGATGTCACTTTTAGTATTCTGAAGTATATTATACTAAGCTTTATTCACATTTGATCATGTTTCACTGGTGATCCTTCATTTTTCCCAGATACTTACACACTTCCTCCTGCTCAAGCTCTTTTATATCACATTCCTGTCCCAGGTCATTTTAAATGTTGCTTTCATATATTTATCAAGACCAAAAATCATTCCTATATCATCTAAGAAAGTGTTAACCATTTGCAGTTTTGCTTTTAGCTCCTTATCTCATGGGTTGTACAGTTTTATCTAATCCACAAAAAGTAGATGAGAAATCCTTAAGAAAAGCTGTGTTTTGAGAGACAAATTGTAACCATCACCTAATATGTTAATTAAACAGCAGAAGCAAAAAGGAATCATTCGAGAATACCCCTCTCTGTATTTTTATCCCTGGGATAATAATTTGGCCATTGCCATGGCTCAGCTGTAAAAGTGGTAAGTCACTGTTTCATGGTCACTGTAATTTAATTGACCAATGTAGCATCTATCTTGTACATCTATAAGCATTCCTTTATCCACGAATATGGGATGCTCTCAAATGCTTTTTTGTAATCTATCCATGCCATACTTAAATTATTCTCCTTTTTACAATTCTCTGTTATGTTTTTATTTAGCAACAAGTTATCATTTGTTCCATATGTCTTTTTTGGTACTATTTTGCTCTATTACCATAACTGTTTTTTTTCTAAATGAATATAAACTCTGTCTGCATCAGTTCATTTCGGTTTGTACAATTTGTCAGCATTACACACGTTATAGATGATGTTGTGTTCTGATCATCATCCCTCTGTAAATCACTGATTTTAAGTAGTAATTTAAGAAAAGTAAAAATTCATATAAAGCTTTTTGATGGAGTTGACCACATCCAACTTAGTAAATTAACAATAACAACTTCACAATCATGTCTATTGTTCATTTACAGTAGAAACTAACTCCAAGCTATAATAGTAATATTTAAATCTAACTAGATGTTTAACAGGTTAAAACAATTGTCATGGCAGTCTACTAAAATGTTTGAAGTTAAAAATACACAATTTTATGTAAAACAATTATAAGAAAACATTGTGGCTCATGTACCCATATGCACAATTAACAGTTGTCCACAGCCAAACAATTGCACTTAGAATTCTCCCAAAATGGTTATGAGAACACTTCTTACTGTAAGTGCATAACGATATATTCTTGTGTTTGCAGACTAAATCCTTTAATAATACTGTAGGAAATGACTTTTGGGTTCCCATGATACAGTCTAGACTTGAGTAGTTTATGCTTGTTAATATAATTATTGTGATGACAAATCCAGTTATCTTAATGCAGTCTTCTAAGATAAGCTGTCTGAATATGAAAATGGGAATAGATGCAGATTGCTGATAAGATAGATTTATTGTACTTGTGTTGACAGTTTAAAAGACTATGGTAGGTTACTTGATGTCACCAATATATTGGATAAGTGCTGCTTTACATGAAAAGATAAAAAATATTATCCCATAATGTACTCAGTTGCATAATACTGCAGAACACATAAATATGTTATTAGAAGCTATCAAACATTTTATAATAGAACAGCTACACAATATCCATCAATAATAGTTCAACTTGTTGGAAGTATAATTAATAAAAACTCAATATGTGAAGACAGGGCTGGCCCCAGCTTACCTACAGTTAGTATGATGTTGACTGTCAGTTAACATTCTTTGCAGTATAAGGAATTATTTGTCTCTACAAAGTCAGCAATAATAGACAGCATTACTAAATTATAATTAGTGTCAAGTTATTCCTTTCACTGTCAGTGGTTTGGGCGGAACAGTCAACACAAGATAAACTTCTTAAAGTTAACCATTTGCTATAAGTGACTCAGATGTGAGACTTATGAAATTCTACTTTGGAGCAGAGCGACTACACAGAGCTATAATAAGTGGACACAACATGAATAAGCAATTTTATAGGAGGTGTAATTAAACAGAAAAAATACCTGCAAATGATAAGCTGTGCCAGAAACAAAAGTAACAATGTAAAAAGAAAGTCAGGCACAGTTCCATGACTGGTAACAAAGTCAGTCACTCCCAAGACTTAAAACAAGATACATTAATAAAATAATGTGCAGGAACCCACAAGCAAATTAACACAGAGAAAGGCAGTAGTATTGCTTCAAAACAGGCCATGTATCTCCAAAAATTTAAAACTTTTATTGTACAATTGTGAGCACTTTCACGGTTATCCAAGACCACTTCATCAGACAACAATGCAATGAAACCCAACACTTCATATACCTCACATTAACATCAATTACTCAATTAAAATAACAAAATTTCCCCCCAAAATTTTTAAAAAGACATTCCCCGGGATTCATGAAGCTCGGCGCAAGGCCGGTGTAAGGCTTGCGCCGGCAGTGCAGTGAATAATCGGCGTAGCAGCGCCATATGCATAGTAATGAGTGCGCGCCGCAACCACAGACACGTGCGGAGGGCACGTGAGCGAGCCCAAGTAGGATGCGGCCGTAGGCGTGGCCAAGCCGGCAGGCAATGAGCAACCTAAAGTGCTGACTTCCACAGGCCGCCTGCAATAGTAACCGCACCAGCCAGGGTCCGTGGATAATGAAACGTACGCAGAGTATGCAACATAGTACCCGTTCACACAAAACGGAGAACCAAACATTAACCCACGAAGTCCAAAGTGTACCCGTTCAAGGAACAAAGTATACGCGTAATACCGTGTCCGTCACGCAATGCACTGTCAGTGGGCATACCCAGTGAAGGTGTACCGCAGCATGTCAGCACGCCGCACCTACATAGAAGTAGCCACATGGGCATGGACACCAGCAGTAGTGAGAGTACACAGCCGGGTAGCCGTGTCGATATAACAACAAGAAGGAAACCAGATACCCTAAACACAGACAAACATGTGCATAGCAACATGTACTACACACAGCAACGTGCTGCCGCATACACATAGGACGGCGTATGCCTAAGCATAATATCCAGAAGCAGAACCCATGCATGCAAATGTAATACACAACAGCCCCGTCATAGCATGTAACCCGCACCCATGTACGACCGTGCACCCAACCCACCTAGCAGCCTTGCGCAGCTGCACACCTACACACAATGGGTATACCTGAAATGTAGTAAAAAGTATTGTCCTAGGCAGTGCCACACGGGCAAATATGTACCCCACATGTTAACATCCCACCTCAGGTACAGATATTCAAATGGCTGCATGTGAATGTGTCAGCAGAATGTGTACATCCCGCATGTGGTATGAACCTGTCGAAACCCCATAGGTGTGCACATGCCACGGTGCCCATAATTGTACACATCTGGACAAGGCAGTATGTTCAGCCACCGTACTGATGATTAGCTATGCAGACATGTCAAACACAACACATATGGCGGAACATCTGCCCACCAAGCAGGACGCCCCAACAGGGTGCCACAGGCACAGAAGGTGAAGGTGGGACATCACACGTTGAGAATAGTGTTGCCGGATGGCCAAACACCCACGGCCAATGCAAAGGATGGAATAACATGTATATGCCTGGATGAATGGGTATGTCATAGCATGGGAATAGGCCAAGCTATCCACCATAATAGCCATGTGTACCAGATACAAACAGCCAGTAACATGCAGTAGTAATGCAGGAAGGCATACACGACTGTGGGAATAGCACAGGACATATGGCATGTGCCAAGTGTTGACGCATGACACAAATGTCCAGGATGGGGCTCCCTGCAAAGAGGAACATGTGCCAACCCCACCCCCCACAGATGTACCGGCAGTGGAAACACATCCCAAACACACACCAACACTACCGTCCATCCCACGATAGCAACAGAGGCTGGTCAAAGACCACCATGACGTTACGACAAACAGGGACACGTGTAACCGTTGCCCTAACAACCCCCCTCAGGCCAAAGAATAATAGTATGGACATATGCATGTAATGCTGTGAAGGATGTGTGGTAGTCCTCAGTATCACAGAGGTAGGTACACAGATACACTGTAATCAACCGTGACGTATGTGCACTGTAGACAGCATACCTGCAGGTAATACATAGTTCAATCATGTGCCACAGAAATATACACATATGAATGAGGATAGGGATAGACAAGTGTGAATGGGACAAACTATGAACATAGGTTCATAGGTCCATAGGTACATAGTAGGCTATCTACCCAAGGGCAGCTATAACCCTAGCCCATAGTTATGTTTCCTTTGCCAACCCTCCAGTCCGGAGATAAAATGCCTATTATATTGCTGTACCTCTGTCAAGCAGTGACAATGATGTAATCCCTGGGGTATATCTGCAATCTCCCATCCATTGGACAAGATCCCCCTTGAACAAGGCCAGCAAGGTTCTCTGCCTCACATGTACTGGGATGTTGTTCCACAGCATAGTGAGTGTCTGGGTGATGTATCTGTCCCTCCAACACATTCTATTAATGACCGTGTCAACGTTCACGTCACCTGCCCCTGTGGTTCTGAGGATGTAGATCCATTAGGTGAAGCATAGTCATCAAATATGGGTCGACATGGCCTCGTATGTCAGGCACAGGTCACCACTGAACAAGTGGTATGTGACTGAATGGAGCAGGAGTCCTTACAGTCGGGCAGCATAACACAAATTCCTGACACCCTGCATCCGTCTGACGATGAACCTATGGGGCCTTCCCAGCTGCTGCAGGTGTCGGGTCAGATACCTTCTGAACGGGGCAATGTACTCAATCATAGGTCTAATGAGTGATGAGTACAAGGAGACGATGACCTCCCCTGATCTAGATGTGAATCCCTGCATGATCAGGTGGGCAATGTAGAAGTTCTACCGAACCACGTTAGCAACGTGTGTGTCGAACGAATGGTGACTGACAACCTGGGTCCCCAGATCCCTGGTAATTCCCTCTGTGCTCAGTGGATTGCCACCCATATGGCGGCTAGGGGTGACCTTGTTCTTCCCGAAGGGTATGACTATGCATTACCCGGCATTTAGCTGTAGGCCATGTCCCTGGCAGCAGATATCCATATCTGTGAGGCCCTCTGAAGGATATCTGTGTCAGATGTCCGTCCCACTATGGCACCCAGTTCGCAGTCATCTGCAAACAATGTCAGCCATAACCCCCCTGTGTTTGCTTGTACTTTGGAAATGTAGATGCAGAAAAGAGTGGACCCAGGACAGAGCCCGTGGGACACCGCCTGTGACTGGCAGTGAGTCTGACATGGTGCCAGCAACTATGACCGTGTGGGTTGTGTCACCTAGCCAGTTTGCAACCCATCCTGCGATGTACAGGTTCACATCCAAGCCGATGGGTTTATCAATGATACCCGAGGGGGGTATTGTGTTGAAGGCCTTTGCCAGGTCGAGGTAGGCTGTATGGACTGCCTGACCCTCATCAATGGCCTCGGTGACTGTTCCTAAAATGTCAACCAAGTTTTAAACGCATGATCTGCCTTTGACCAAGCCAAACTGGGTTGGATGCAAAGTATGCAAGTCCCCTATGTCGTCATCTATGAGCTCCAGTATGATCCTTCCCCATGTCTTTGCAGATAAGGCTTCTCAAGCTAATGGGACGGTAATAACCAGGGTCAGTGGAGGCACTGCCCCTGTGAAGTGGGACTACAGTCGCCGTGTGCCACAACTTGGGTACGTTACCTGAGGTGAGGCTAAGATTAAACAGCTGTCCTAACTGTGGGTCTAATTCCTCAATGAGATCATGGAGTACACAGCCGAGACACCATCTGGTCCCATGGATGCTGTGTTCACTACCTTGGAGAGAGCATGTCCCACCTGTGCGTTACAGAACATTCAGGGGCCACAATCTTCTGGTACAGACATCTCTCCATGTGGGGGGGGGGGTGGAGATGTCTTCACCGAACCTGTCAGCCAGTATGTTGGCAATGTGTGTATGTTCAGTAAACTTCACATCATTGTGAACCCAGTCAGAGCATATCTGGGAGTGTCCTCCCAGGTGTCCAACATAGCTAAAGAAGGCTGTATGATTGTCTGTCGAGTCCTTGGTGATATATCTGTCGGACCTGCCCCGGATGATGTCATGAGAGCTTGTAGTTCTTCACATATAATGAGCAAGGGTGTCATACCTCACAAGGAGTCTGCTCTGTCTTGTAGTAGCTACCTCCTCTCATTGTAGAGCTTGTGTATGGCTGGGGTACACCACACTGGATGCTTGGCATTGGTACAAAGACTCACAGTTGTGTAAGGGATTGCCTGATCCATGCAGTCCTGTAGGTGCTGGTAGAAGGCATATGTAAGTGATTCAGTGGCTTGAGTAATGTTCACCACTGGCTCAGGGGCCTTAAAGGAGACCACACTAGTGTTTAGAAATGTGAAGTCGGCTTTTGAGAAAGCCATATGTATGGTAACCAGCACCACCCACAGCATTGTATGTCAATAGCAGAAGCTATTGTCCAAATAACATATTATTAACTTTATTATTAAAATATGTATTATGATTTATTTAGTTATATGTTTCAGCTAATTACACTTGAAAATGCCCGGTAAGACCAGGCAAAAGTGCTCGTGATCTACCTGTTATGGTGGTGTCATTCTGACAATAAAGTGGCGATACTTCCCTATTGGGACTTCAGGGGATTATTGAAAGCAGTTGCTAACCTGCATCTTTGGATGTACACCATTTGGTTTCAGTTTTGAAAAACCTGGTTTTCGTAGCACTACATAATATGGGTAGTCAAACAGACATCCGCGATTGGGGAACATACAGCAGCAGTCAAAACCACTGGCCACATGGACACAGTCCAACAAGTTCTACACTTTACATATGCACATTGGTGTCCATTGTAGGACCCAAAAATTGTTCCGTACGGAATACCATCCAGCCGTTATCGTTCTACCAGAAGAAGCGACAGTCGTGAGTACGGCACAGCTAGACATATGCACCACCAGCGTGTTTAAGGTTGATGACAAGTGTCCATGAAATGCAGGACATATGAACAGAAATCCCCAGATTGTCGAGTCCATAGAAGTGCATCCACATCCCAGTCCCGCACAATGGAAGGATGTGTAATGGGTACTGTCGAGGGTTGCAGCCATGGGATCGTGGGTATGCAGAAATGGGGCTCGGTGTTGTTTGGCAGATAATCCGTTGTCCCACCCCGTGGGAGGGATGTGGGTGTAGCACATGCCTCACTCCCCACTAATAATGCAAAGCATCCACTGGATAATGCTAAATGCAGGTGTGAAATGTATACAGCCCTATACCAGTGTCCAGTAGGCAATTCCCATGGATGGACAAGCGTACGACCAAGATGGCACCCATAACTGCAAACCCGGTGGAATTACACAGCTGCAGTAAGGCATAACACAGGAAATACAGATAGGGACTACAGTAGACACTCCCCATACAAAGTCAGACCGCCGTGCAAATACCGGCGTATACAGCACTCAATCTGCCAGCAACAAAATGGGGATTACTCGCTTCCATACCGCGGAAGAAATGGGCGACCTGTGGAACACATACTAATGGCACACCAACAACGTCAACTAGGAAGGTCATAGGATGGTTAAACTATGGCGTTCCCACTTATAAAGAACATGCTTCAATGAATTAATAGGATCTACATGTTTTGGTGGTGTTATGTTGACAATACAGTGGCGGATATTTCCTATTGGGACTTCTGAGGATTATTTAAAGCAGTTGCTAACCTGCATCTTTGGATGTACACCATTTGGTTTCAGTTCTGAAAAACCTGGTTTTCGTAGCACTACATAATATGGGTAGTCAAACAGACATCCGCGATTGGGGAACATACAGCAGCAGTCAAAACCACTGGCCAGATGGACACAGTCCAGCAACATCTACACTTTACATATGCACATTGGTGTCCATTGTAGGACCCCAAAAATTGATCCGTACGCAATATCTACCAGCTGCGACCGATAGACCCAGAAGAACTGATAGCCGTGACTACAGCACAGCTAGACATATGCACCACCAGTGTGTTCAAGGTTGATGACAAGTGTCCATGAAATGCAGGACATATGAACAGAAATCCCCAGATTGTCGAGACCATAGAGGTGCGTCCACATCCCAGTCCCGCACACCTGAAGGATGTGTAATGGGTACGGTCGAGGGTTGCAGCCATGGGATCCTGGGTATGCAGAAATGGGGCTCGGTGTTGTTTGGCAGATAATCCGTTGTCCCGCCCCGTGGGAGGGATGTGGGTATAGCACATGCTTTACTCCCCACCAATAATGCAAAGCATCCCCCGGATAATGCTAAATGCAGGTGTGAAATGTGTACAGCCCTATACCAGTGTCCAGTAGGCAATACCCATGGATGGACAAGCGTACGACCAAGATGGCACCCACAACTGCACACCTGGTGGAATTACACAGCTGCAGTAAGGCATAACACAGGAAATACAGATAGGGACTACAGTAGACACACCCCATACAAAGTCAGACCGCCGTGCGAATACCGGCGTACAAAGCACTCAATCTGCCAGCACCAAAAGGGGGATCACTCGCTGCCATACCGCGGAACAAATGGGCGACCTGTGGAACACATACTAATGGCACACCAACAACGTCAACTAGGAAGGTCATAGGATGGTTAAACTATGGCGTACCCACATATAAAGAACATCTTCCAATGAATTAATAGGATCTACATGGTTAGGTGGTGTTATTTTGACTATACAGTGGCGGATATTTCCTATTGGGACTTCTGAGGATTATTTAAAGCAGTCGCTAACCTGCATCTTTGGATGTACACCATTTGTTTTCAGTTTTGAAAATCCTGGTTTTCGTAGCACTACATAATATGGGTAGTCAAACAGACATCCGCGATTGGGGAACATACAGCAGCAGTCAAAACCACTGGCCAGATGGACACAGTCCAACAAGCTCTACACTTGACATATGCACATTGGTGTCCATTGTAGGACCCAAAAATTGATCCGTACAGAATTCCATCCAGCTGTTATCGTTCTACCAGAAGACGCGACAGCCGTGAGTACGGCACAGCTAGACATATGCACCACCAGCGTGTTTAAGGTTGATGACAAGTGTCCATGAAATGCAGGACATATGGACAGAAATCCCCAGAGTTCCGAGTCCATAGAAGTGCATCCACATCCCAGTCCCACACACATGAAGGATGTGTAATGGGTACCGTCGAGTGTTGCAGCCATGGGATCCTGGGTATGCAGAAATGGGGCTCGGTGTTGTTTGGCAGATAATCCGTTGTCCCGCCCCGTGGGAGGGATGTGGGTGTAGCACATGCCTTACTCCCCACTAATAATGCAAAGCATCCACCGGATAATGCTAAATGCAGGTGTGAAATGTGTACAGCCCTATACCAGTGTCCAGTAGACAATTCCCATGGATGGACAAGCGTACGACCAAGATGGCACCCATACCTGCAAACCCGGTGGAATTACACAGCTGCAGTAAGGCATAACACAGGAAATACAGATGGGAACTACAGTAGACACTCGTCACACAAAGTCAGACCGCCATGCGAATACCGGCGTACACAGCACTCAATCTGCCAGCACCAAAATGGGGATTACTCGCTGCCATACTGCGGAACAAATGGGCGACCTGTGGAACACATACTAATGGCACACCAACAACGTCAACTAGGAAGGTCAGTCAAAACCACTGGCCAGATGGACACAGTCCAACAAGTTCTACACTTTACATATGCACATTGGTGTCCATTGTAGGACCCAAAAATTGATACGTATGGAATATCATACAGCTGTTATCGTTCTACCAGAAGAAGCGACAGCCATGACTACGGCACAGCTAGACATATGCACCACCAGCGTGTTTAAGGTTGATGACAAGTGTCCATGAAATGCAGGACATATGAACAGAAATCCTCAGAGTTTCGAGTCCATAGAAGTGTGTCCACATCCCAGTCCCGCACACATGAAGGATGTGTAATGGGTACCGTCGAGTGTTGCAGCCATGGGATCCTGGGTATGCAGAAATGGGGCTCGGTGTTGTTTGGCAGATAATCCGTTGTCCCGTCCCGTGGGAGGGATGTGGGTGTAGCACATGCCTTACTCCCCACTAATAATGCAAAGCATCCACCGGATAATGCTAAATGCAGGTGTGAAATGTGTACAGCCCTATACCAGTGTCCAGTAGGCAATTCCCATGGATGGACAAGCGTACGACCAAGATGGCACCCATAACTGCAAACCTGGTGGAATTACACAGCTGCAGTAAGGCATAACACAGGAAATACAGATAGGGACTACAGTAGACACTCCCCATACAAAGTCAGACCGCCGCGAATACCGCGCATACAGCACTCAATCTGCCAGCAAGAAAATGGGGATCACTCGCTTCCATACCGCGGAACAAATGGGCGACCTGTGGAACACATACTAATGGCACACCAACAACGTCAACTAGGAAGGTCATAGGATGGTTAAACTATGGCATTCCCACTTATAAAGAACATCCTTCAATGAATTATTAGGATCTACATGTTTTGGTGGTGTTAGTTTTGACAATACAGTGGCGGATATTTCCCATTGGGACTTCTGAGGTTTATTTAAACCAGTTGCTAACCAGCATCATTGGATTTACACCATTTGGGTTCAGTTTAGAAAAACCTGGTTTTCGTAGCACTACATAATATGGGTAGTCAAACAGACATCCGCGATTGGGGAACATACAGCAGCAGTCAAAACCACTGGCCAGATGGACACAGTCCAACAAGTTCTACACTTTACATATGCACATTGGTGTCCATCGTAGGACCCCAAAAATTTAACCCTATGCAATATCTACCAGCTGCGAGCGAGCGACCCTGAAGGAGTAACAGCCGTGACTACAGCACAGCTAGACATATGCACCACCAGCGTGTTTAAGGTTGATGACAAGTGTCCATGAAATGCAGGACATATGAACAGAAATCCCCAGATGGTCGAGTCCATAGAAGTGCGTCCACATCCCAGTCCCACACACATGAAGGATGTGTAATGGGTACCGTCGAGGGTTGCAGCCATGGGATCGTGGGTATGCAGAAATGGGGCTCGGTGTTGTTTGGCAGATAATCCGTTGTCCCGCCTCGTGGGAGGGATGTGGGTATAGCACATGCCTTACTCCCCACTAATAATGCAAAGCATCCACCGGATAATGCTAAATGCAGGTGTGAAATGTGTACAGCCCTATACCAGTGTCCAGTAGGCAATTCCCATGGATGGACAAGCGTACGACCAAGATGGCACCCATAACTGCAAACCTGGTGGAATTACACAGCTGCAGTAAGGCATAACACAGGAAATACAGATAGGGACTACAGTAGACACACCCCATACAAAGCCAGCCCACCGTGCGAATCCTGGTGTACACAGCACTCAATCTGCCAGCACCAAAATGGGGATCACTCGCTTCCATACCGCGGAACAAATGGGCGACCTGTGGAACACATACCAATGGCACACTAACAACTTCAGCTAGGAAGGTCATAGGATGGTTAAACTATGGCGTTCCCACTTATAAAGAACATCCTTCAGTGAATTAATAGGATTAATGTCAATTGACCATGGAATACACCTAATCAACATCAAAGAACCGCTGGCACCTGATGGCACACAATCCAAAACACACATAGGTAGATGAAACAGTCAACGTAGACATTGTCCAGGACAGGTCACAAATGGTATACAAAGGTTCATTCATAGACATGTAAGCGCTTTCACCCGTGGGCTCTGTCAGACTTACACATAACATAAAAGCATCCATGCTTTAAATATCCCCCCTTACACTTTCATTGGTCAATTTCTCAGCAAACAATGAACATTTAACCACAGCATATAAAGCACAGACGCAATGTTAGCTACACACACATATATTAACATCTCCAAAAACATCCTATTAACACATGTATTATATGATATTGTACTATGCCTAATACTCATCAATCAAAGATCCAACAATATATATAGAAGATATGTATATCATATCAATGTAATACAGTGGTAAACAACTGAAAGAGTGGACTAATGTGTGTTAACTGTATATCTGTACATAAACTACATTCCTGTTACGGGGGTTTAAGCCACCTGCTTCTCAAAAGAGGCTTCATCAGTGTTTCATCAGTCAGCCCTGGTGTGTGGTCAACCCTCCACCTAATAATCCATCTAAATCCGCATTCTAAAGCATAGTTGATGAGGTCCCCCCTCTGGTATTATAACCTAGCCTTCGTAAAACACTGAATGTAAACGTATGCCTTGTGATGTGCTCATAGCCGGCCGTAGGCATACGCCAATCCTGCGGCTGCCTAGGGCGCCGCACTAGTAGGGCCACCTGTCTAGTAGGTATGTCATGTAGGTACACCAGGATGGGGGCACCATGTGTTGAGGTGGTGTGCGCCATGGAGCCCTATAGCCTAGGGCAGCGGTCGATCTAAGGCCGCTGCCGTAGGGGGGTAGTACGGTCTGCAGGTATGTGCAGAAGTGCACATGAAACAGCGGTTCACAAGGATTACCCATAGTGGCGACACCTGCACAGATGGCTATAGCGGGACACACACACGACCATGCATACAGCACAGTTAGACATACACACACCATAAATAGGCAATTATACACAAGGTTTATGGCGTGTACGGGTACAGTGTCAGTACAGCAAGGATAGCTGTCTGCCACGATATCCAGCTGATGTCTCTAGGGTGTTCTGGAATACGGACGTTGTATGGACAATGAGTGGATATGCATCGTACCACAGTTCTATGTGTCAGCCATGCAAATATGCGATACATGGGACAGACAGCTGTCCATGCAAGAGCAGCGCTATGGGCACAACATAGGTATGTAGATATACAACGACAGAGATACAGACGGACACATGTGGCAAGGCCGTGAGTGTAACGTACACAGCACCACCCCACCACACCATAGCAGGATGCACGTGGAGAAC
This sequence comes from Protopterus annectens, assembly GCF_019279795.1. Lineage (NCBI taxonomy): Eukaryota > Metazoa > Chordata > Ceratodontiformes > Protopteridae > Protopterus > Protopterus annectens. The sequence continues at coordinate 1,052,178,943 of NC_056741.1, read as the reverse complement.
ACGCTACGGAGGTCGCCAACCACAGCAGGCACACAGGCAGTCCACGAGCTGCATCTCACCATCCACAAACACAGGGATGGCGGCAGGATATGAGTGTTCTGCGGAAACTCTAAAGCCATACCCTATGAACCCATGCGGCTGGGAGCATAGACACACACACACATCTGGCAGGCATGGTGATTGACCACACCCCACATACCCAACCGCACAACAGTATGACACAGGTATGGAATGCGCTACGTGGACCACCGAACACAGCACCGTCAGAGGCACATGTCCAGGTGGGTGACAACATCCGTAAAGGAATAGCCGCAGATAGCCAAGGTATGTGTTGCCAAGCGTCTAAAATAACTACACTCTACTAGGGAAGCTGTGAACACACACACCCCACACACACACACGGGAAAGGGCCGGGAGTCGAACCTACGCCTACCTACATGTACTCACTACAGCATGATGCATTTACAGAACGCGCTACCGAGATTACTGAGCACAGTGCTGTCAGAGGCATACTTCTAGGCGGGTGACATCATCCGTAAGGGAATAGCTGACAATAGCCAAGGTATGTGTTGCGAAGCGTCTAAAAGCATGGTCATCTGCAGAGGCAGCTGGAAACACACACACACACACACACACACACACGGGGAAGGGCCAGGAGTCGAACCTACGCCTACCTACATGAACACACTACAGCATGATGCATTTACAGAACGCGCTACCGAGATTACTGAGCACAGCGCTGTCAGAGGCATACTTCTAGGTGGGTGACATCATCCGTAAGGGAATAGCTGACAATAGGCAAGGTATGTGTTGCGAAGCGTCTAAAAGCATGGTCATCTGCAGAGGCAGCTGGAAACACACACACACACACACACACACACACACACACACACACACGGGAAGGGCCGGGAGTCGAACCTATGCCTACCTACATGAACACACTACAGCATGATGCATTTACAGAATGCGCTACCGAGATTACTGAGCACAGCGCTGTCAGAGGCATACTTCTAGGTGGGTGACATCATCCGTAAGGGAATAGCTGACAATAGCCAAGGTATGTGTTGCGAAGCGTCTAAAAGCATGGTCATCTGCAGAGGCAGCTGGAAACACACACACACACACACACACACACACACACACACCGGGAAGGGCCGGGAGTCGAACCTACGCCTACCTACATGAACTCACTACAGCATGATGCATTTACAGAATGCGCTACCGAGATTACTGAGCACAGTGCTGTCAGAGGCATACTTCTAGGCGGGTGACATCATCCGTAAGGGAATAGCTGACAATAGGCAAGGTATGTGTTGCAAAGCGTCTAAAAGCATGGTCATCTGCAGAGGCAGCTGGAAACACACACACACACACACACACACACACGGGAAGGGCCGGGAGTCGAACCTACGCCTACCTACATGAACTCACTACAGCATGATGCATTTACAGAACGCGCTACCGAGATTACTGAGCACAGTGCTGTCAGAGGCATACTTCTAGGCGGGTGACATCATCCGTAAGGGAATAGCTGACAATAGCCAAGGTATGTGTTGCGAAGCATCTAAAAGCATGGTCATCTGCAGAGGCAGCTGGAAACGCACACACACACACACCTCCACACACACGGGGAAAGGCCGGGAGTTGAACCTATGCCTACCTACATGAACTCACTACAGCATGATGCATTTACAGAACGCTACCGAGATTACTGAGCACAGCGCTGTCAGAGGCATACTTCTAGGCGGGTGACATCATCCGTAAGGGAATAGCTGACAATAGGCAAGGTATGTGTTGCGAAGCGTCTAAAAGCATGTTCATCTGCAGAGGCAGCTGGAAACACACACACACCTCACACACACAGGGAAGGGCTGGGAGTCGAACCTACACCTACCTACATGAACACACTACAGCATGATGCATTTACAGAATGCGCTACCGAGATTACTGAGCACAGCACTGTCAGAGGCATACTTCTAGGCGGGTGACATCATCCGTAAGGGAATAGCTGACAATAGCCAAGGTATGTGTTGCGAAGCTTCTAAAGCACGTTTTTCTTCAGAGGCAGCTGGAAACACACACACACACATGTCACACACACACAGGAAGGGCCGAGTCGAACCTACGCCTACCTACATGAACACACTACAGCATGATGCATGTACAGAACGCTACCAAGATTACTGAGCACAGTGCTGTCAGAGGCATACTTCTAGGCGGGTGACATCATCCGTAAGGGAATAGCTGACAATAGCCAAGGTATGTGTTGCGAAGCGTCTAAAAGCATGTTCATCTGCAGAGGCAGCTGGAAACACACACACACACACACACACACAGGGAAGGGCCGGGAGTCAAACCTATGCCTACCTACATGAACACACTACAGCATGATGCATTTACAGAACGCGCTACCGAGATTACTGAGCACAGTGCTGTCAGAGGCATACTTCTAGGCGGGTGACATCATCCGTAAGGGAATAGCTGACAATAGGCAAGGTATGTGTTGCGAAGCATCTAAAAGCATGTTCATCTGCAGAGGCAGCTGGAAACACACACACACACACACACACACATCAGGAGTCGAACCTACGCCTACCTACATGAACACACTACAGCATGATGCATTTACAGAACGCGCTACCGAGATTACTGAGCACAGCACTGTCAGGAGGCATACCCCTAGGTGGGTGGTATCATCTGCAGAGGCAAGGCAGCCGATAGGGAATGAAGACAGAGTGCGCAGTCACACAGCATGTTACCATCCCAAGGTGGCCGTACAGTAACACGGTAGTGCTGCAGTCGGGAATACCAACTAACTACGGAGCAGTACATCACGACATGAATACGGGATGCACCACATACAGTATACCCTATGAGAGGGCATCCGCGCAGGATGTAGGCAGCCATTGTGGCATAACAACCACATATGAGTCACCTGGATGGTCACCATGGCTATGCAGGATGTCATTGGCCATGGCTACACGCCTAGTAGCAGACATCGGTGCCGACTGTAGTGTGTACCCCTGAATGGTGTACTGGCCATGCCCTCACACCTAGCGGTTGCGAAGGGGAGACAGACATGCTCACGGGGTATCAACGCAGACGGGCGCGGTGTGCACTGTACTGTGTGTCCATCTACACAGCTGCTTACTGGGCATGCTCAGACACTTAGAATCTGCACAGTGCAGACATGCATACACATGGGGCGACGGCATGGGAGGCAGAATGTGGACCATCATGTGTGTCCACCCACACAACAGCAACCCGGCCATGCCACAGATGTGGCAGTTGTGAAGGGGAAACAGGCATGCACACGGGGTATCAATGCAGACGGGCGCGGTGTGCACTGTACTGTGTGTCCATCTACACAGCTGCTTACTGGGCATGCTCAGACACTTAGAATCTGCACAGTGCAGACATGCATACACATGGGGCCGGCATGGGAGGCAGAATGAGGACCATCATGTGTGTCCACTCACACAACAGCAACCCAGCCATGCCACAGACGTGGCAGTTGCGAAGGGGAAACAGGCATGCACACAGGGTATCAATGCAGACGGGCGCGGTGTGCACTGTACTGTGTGTCCATCTACACAGCTGCTTACTGGGCATGCTCAGACACTTAGAATCTGCACAGTGCAGACATGCATACACATGGGGCGACGGCATGGGAGGCAGAATGTGGACCATCGTGTGTCCACCCACACAACAGCAACCCAGCCATGCCACAGACGTGGCAGTTGCGAAGGGGAAACAGGCATGCACACGGGGTATCAATGCAGACGGGCGGTGTGCACTGTACTGTGTGTCCATCTACACAGCTGCTTACTGGGCATGCTCAGACACTTAGAATCTGCACAGTGCAGACATGCATACACATGGGGCGATGGCATGGGAGGCAGAATGTGGACCGTCGTGTGTGTCCACCCACACAACAGCAACCCGGCCATGCCACAGACGTGGCAGTTGCGAAGGGGAAACAGGCATGCACACGGGGTATCAATGCAGACGGGCGCGGTGTGCACTGTACTGTGTGTCCATCTACACAGCTGCTTACTGGGCATGCTCAGACACTTAGAATCTGCACAGTGCAGACATGCATACACATGGGGCGACGGCATGGGAGGCAGAATGTGGACCGTCGTGTGTGTCCACCCACACAACAGCAACCCGGCCATGCCACAGACATGGCAGTTGCGAAGGGAAACAGGCATGCACACGGGGTATCAATGCAGACGGGTGCGGTGTGCACTGTACTGTGTGTCCATCTACACAGCTGCTTACTGGGCATGCTCAGACACTTAGAATCTGCACAGTGCAGACATGCATACACATGGGGCAACGGCATGGGAGGCAGAATGTGGACCATCGTGTGTGTCCACCCACACAACAGCAACCCGGCCATGCTCACACACGTAGTATGTGCTACGCGCCGTCCGGCATGCAGACGGAGTGCACACACTGCAAGTCACGGCCAGGTAAACCCGTACACACGCACAGGGTGGACACACATGCAGTCACACGTACACACACAGATGACAGCACAGGCGTCACGGGTGCAGGCTGAACATGTACACACTGTAGTGAACACTGTAGCTGCTATGCCAGCACCATGTCATCGGTGCAGCAGTATGCCTCACGGTCCAGCAACTGCATGTGACATATGTCCAGAAGACTATGTGGCGGTGTACGTCCGTCGTGCAGAGTACACATGTACTATCAATGATCCCACAGGTGTGATGTAGTCCACCCATACCGGTATACACGGACAGGCATGCTCCACACATACCACGGGCCTGACACAGATATGACACATGACTGCAGCTGTACCACAGTGAAACAATGTCCGGATATGTCACATATGTGATTTCCTGGCTGTGTGCATGGACTGCACGCAGGACACATACGAAGCCTGTGATGTACCACATGCATAACACAGGCATACGCGGTAATACACACACGAAGGGAAGGCGGACACATGTCTGTGGTATGCACCCCCTACAGGGTGTAGCGGTGTTCACTGGGACACATACCCTTGTACAGTTTGCCTGTGACAGCTGTGATACCATACCACAGTCCATGTTCCATGTATGTTGACACACATGTCACAACGTAGCAATGCATACACACATGGCAACAGGGGATACATGTGACACGTGTACTGTGCACGGTGCAGCCGTGCATGAGCGGTGTCCGGTGTCCGTAACACAGTTGCAACCCCTACCACATGCATACCCATCATGGGGGCCATCATATGGTGGCATAGTAACAGCACGCATGGCAGTCTGTGTGTACACCATGTGTTTAAACACCTGTCCACATGCATGTGTGCAGGCGCTGGTCACAGGTGTGTCACACACCATCCTACCCTGCCATGTGCATACAGTCTGCTATGTCGCCTTTACATGACAGCGCTGCCATGATGCATACCCATCGGCCATGCGTCATCGACCATATGTCACATTGCCACTGTAACCCCTACCACCTCCCAAGTGCAGATATTGGCACAGCTGCCAGATACAGTGGTAGTACGCAGGATGCACCACATACCGCTGCACGCCTGCACATATCCCATGTAGCTGTGGCATTCCTAGCACCAACATGTGTGCAGGAATGTGTGCCCATGTATGCCACAGATCGGGGGGACTATGTGCCATGTGCCACACATCACTGTACACCATGGTAGAGATCTGTACCTACATCAGTGTGGGGTGCATCGATGTGGATGGTGCAGTACATGCAACACGTCATCCCTCCGTAGACATGTGTGGCCACCACCATGTCAGTGTGTCAACATGTGTGTATGTCTGCTGCCTGTTGTGAGGGTGTATGCAGATATAGTGTTGTGACTGGACACTGACCACACAGGGTGACCATCCCGTACTGGTGCTGCATTGTACAGCCCTGTCAATGCCATACCTGTGAGCCTTACTGGCCACCTGTGCAAGATCACCCGCTGTGACATGGCGCTGGGTGCATTGTCTTGTGAGGGTGCTGACCACACAGACAGGTGTCCCCATCTGCACACAATGGTGTGTGTGCCATAGAGGTGTACGCACCGCGATTGCGGCATATTCCTGTACCGGTACAGCATCCGACTGCTGCACACCGTGCACCACAGCTGACAGGTGACACCTGCGGTCAGTAGCCAGCACACCGCGCATGACACCTGCAGAATGTCACCATACCTGTACCGTGTCATGCCATGTATGTGATGTCTCTGTCCACCGTAGCCTGTGGCACCGACCACAGGCGCCAGGTGCAGTATATGTGTGGACATGTGCGCCATGTACCGTGTAAGCACCGTTACACTGTATCCAGCTCCGTGCTCCGCAGGTTTATGTGTATAACCTCTCTTCTTGCAATCCCGACTGTCTGTTCTCTATATCACAAAAGCTCTGCACCTGCTCCCATAGTATTCCTACATAGGTAAAGTACATGTATACTAAATGGAGTACTACACTGGCCTAGAATCCCCTTGTGTACCCACTTCCCTATAGGTGCCTTCTGACCCGGTTACACAGCAAATGCATTCACGTTCTCTGGCATGTCAAAGGGTCAATTGCTAGTGACCTCTCCTGTTCAGATGGTGAATCTGGGCGTCCTGGGCACTGTTACAGGTGCCTCATGGACACGGACAAGCCGCACCTCCCCCAATGAACATAATACATGTGACAGATGCAACTATATAGCCAGACAGGGGGCTGTGCTCTCTCAAACCATGACCAGCAAGACCAAGCGGGAGGGGAAGGACACCATGCACACCACAAACCCAGTGTCACATGTGACTATCGCAAATGCTAATCGAACACATGAACACACTAAGACATACCTGGAGGCACTGTTAAAACATGTCACGAACCTAACGAGCCCTCTGAAGCAGACACACAAGCAACTGCCTCCACAAGACATAGGACATGCAACACATAGTTCTCAACGTCAGTGTGCTAAACTGTCAGAGCCCCAAAGGCAACACACACACTGCCAGACACACTTGTAATGGGTGACGCCACTGTCAGACACACCGATGTCCCACCCACCAGACTGAACAAGGGAATGATCACAGTAGGCTGCCTGCCGGGCGCTGGAATCCGCCACATAACACACGCACTCAGGTCACTCCGCAGCATGTACAGGTATGACGCGTCATTGCCCATGCTGGTGTCAACGACTGGAGACATACCACCCTGGGATACATTAAAGGAGACATAGAGGGCCACTCAGATTGTGTAGCCCAGGCCGGCATGTCCCTGACCCTGGGCAGTATCCCACCCTCATCAGGTATGATGCCACTATACTGGCTCCAAGTGGTCACCCTTGATAATGTGCCTGGTTACCGATGTCAGTCTGAGGGGATCCAGATTCCTCATACCTGGGATGACATGCTTGGCACGCCACGCCCCTTCGCAAGGTATGGCTCGCACCTGTCGCCCCTGGTCTTCAAGGGTTTGGCTAAGGCACCTGCCGCCCACACAGTGCCCACTGCAGGCAAGGCTGGAATGATAAACCTACCACCCTACACTACAAACCGGGAGAACAGACAGGGTAATACTGCTCAGTGCCAGTGGTCTACGCCCAAGCTGCACACCCTCAAATGCCCTCCTCAGTATGGAGGACATCAATGTCAGTGCTGTGACTGAAACATTGATCAGGGCTGCTGAGAGCACCCCAGTACTATCGGGTCATATCCCATATCACGCGTTCAGGACCATAACCCGGACCTAACACAGAAGGAGGGGATGTCTCCATTTCCATGAAGGATACACATGCCTCCAGGTTGGCAGACATGCACGTAGCAGCGGGGAATATCCAGGTGCAATTAACCATGGGTAGGACTGCCCTACAGTTTGTTGCATGCTACAGACCACCCTCCCAAACCCAGGATACCTGCACAGCCTTCCTGAAGACACTGGTGAGTGTGAATGCTCTCACAACACCGTCATATTGGGTGACATCAACCACCCATACATAGACCGGGAACATTACCCAGGACACAACACCCTACACCAAAGGTCCCAGGTGTTCATACACCTGAATGCTGTGGAACAACCATGCACCATACCCACAAGGGGGGGAAGTATACTAGTTCTGATCATCACACATGGGGACGATATGCTCCACACAGGATGTACATCCCTCAATGGTGAGGTCAGACCATATAGTAAACTCACTGGAGATCCGCATCCTGCACCCAACACCGCATGGGAGACCACAGTGATGACCTCTCCACAGCGAACCACACACGCCATAATGACCGGTGTGGTACCCTACAAGGCCTCCATGCCAGTGGTAAACACAGGCCACACTGATGAAACCCTTACAAATGCCTTCTATGAGCACCCCCAGGAATGTTTGCACCAAGCGATCCTGATAACATCAGGACCTTGTCCACCGAAGGCAGGCACATGGTCTGTTGGACCCCTGCCATTGGCAAACCGTACAACAAGAGTTGGGAGCTAATACATGACAGAGCAATATCAGTACCAGGGAAGGCATCACTGATTAATACCGGTGTTAACATACGATCACTCATACAATCATCCAAGGCCGCCTGTGGGACTGGTACTGCAAAGGACACATAAGACAACCATAGGGCCTTCCTTAGCTATGGTAGGAACATGGGTGGAAGCACACAGTTATGCCCAGAATTACTCCAGAATGGTACAATGATCACTGAACCCACAGACATTGTCAACAAACCAGCGGACATGTTCCATGCATACATCTACCCCCCCCCCAAGAGGGGACGTATCCATCCCACCAGAGTCTAGCCTCCCAAACATCCCGTATGCCCAGGAGAGAGCTGATATCAGTTAAGCAGTGAACACAGCATCAATGGGACCAGATGGTGTCCCCGGCTGTGTGCTACACAACCTCATTGAGGCCCTCACCCCGCACATAAGGCTGCTGTTTCATCTTAGCCTTACTACGGGCTACGTCCCCGATGGATGGCATACGGCAACTGTGGTCCCACTACACCAGGGTAGTGCTCTTATGGACTCTAGACATCCCTGCCCTATCAGCTTGACAAGCCTTGTCTGCAAAGCTGTGGGGGGTCCATACTGGAGCCCATAAATAAAGACATTGGTGTACAGCAAATACCGGAACATACCCACATCGGCTTAGTCAAGGGCAGATCCTGCCTCCCAAACCTGGTCGACCTGTTTGGAGGAGTCACTAAGGCCATTGATAGGGTACGCCGGTTTGCACAGACTACCATGACCTGGCGGGAGCTGCTCAAACCACACTCCACGTGGCATCATAGAAAGGCTCACCAGCGTAGATGTGGAGACATATGTCACACGATGGTTTGCCAACTGGATGGAGGTCAAACCCCACAGGGTTTGTGTTCCTGGTGCCATGTCAGACTCCAAGCTGGTCCCGAGTGGTGGCCCACAGGGCTCAGTCCTGGGCCCCCTCCTGTTCGGCATTCAACTTTCCAATGTGCATGCAAACATAGGGGGATTGTGGCAGACAAGGTATGCAGATGACTGCACACCGCCACCATACTCAACACCCCATCAGACACGGACATCCACCTGGGGTCTCATAGAAATGGATAACTGGTGCCAGAGCCATGGCCTGATGCTACATGCCAGGGAAGGTATAGACCTACCCTTTGGGAAAGACATGTTCACCCCGACTTACCATATAGGTGGTAATCCATTAAACATGGTGGACGTGATCAGGACATGGGTACCAGACCTGTCGGTAACCTCTCTCGACACTCACATTGCCAATGTGGTTGGGAAGACATTCCACTGTGCCCACCTGGTCATGAAGGGATTCACATCCACATCAGGGGAGGTCATTGTACCCCTGTACTCTTCACACATCAGACCAATGATTGCATACAACGCCACATTTGGAATGTACCTAACCTGACACCTGCAGCACTCGGAAGGACCTCAAACATTCCACAACACAGGGATAAAGGTGCTGAGACATATGTCACACGCTGCCCGACCGAGGGGACTCAAGCTGTATACCTTCTCAGCCCGCCTGCTCTGAGGTGATCTGTGCCTGACATACACGGCCATGTCCGACCTGGGTGACATGGACATGTTCCACCTCCTAGGCTCCAAACAAACACGGGCACAGAAGCAACTGACAGAAACCTCAACACGGACATAAATAGGAGGTGCTGGGGGGACAGGGTCATCGCCCAGAGACCCCCTACAACATGGAAAAGATTCCCAGCCCATGTGAAGCAGAGCCCCCTGACTGACTTTGTCCAAGAGTAATCCTGACGTGTGGATGTGTGATCGTAGGTATGCGCCAGGCATCATCTCTGTGTCACTGCTGGACAGAGGGACAGCGGACCGATGGATGTAGTATCCTCATCCTAAGGGGTGGTGAAAGCCACACACACTCTGGCTAGGCTTACACATGCCGTAGGGCACATAGCCTGGTATGTACCTATGCGCCTATGTACCTATGTCCATGCAGGTTGCGGGTACCTGTGGTATGCTGATATTGCCAGATGTGCCTGTGGGTAACCCACAGATACACATGGGGACTGATAACAGTGTTCCCAGTAGGCACATGCAAGTACACCATATTTGGCATACAGGTTAACAGAACCAACATGGTGCTACACATGTAACCGCCACGCATACCGTGTACACAGATCAATGTATGCTGCATCTGCACTACATGGTATGTCTGCTGCATGATGTCAGTAGACAATCCACGCCACATACGCACCTGTCACCTGTCATACACAACCACTGCAACATACACATCACGCACTATGCGGACACAGGTATCACATACACCTCTCACTACCATGTCCACCCTGTGCATCAGAATATGTTTGCATAACCGGGCACCGATGGTGTGGATGACAGTGCTGCGGCAGAGGCTTCATCATATGCACAGGGTGATATGTGTGCCAGGGGCATAGGCTGTACCAATGGATGACATCATGTGTGTGTGTAAGGGCCGGTGCATTTACTGGGCATGACTGTGCAGAATGCATGTGGATGTGGTGGAGCCCTACAGTTGTGTCTGCTGTGTGTGGGTATGTGTGTACACAGTTCAGCCATCTGTGATGCCTACACGGGTATACTTGGCAGCCCCAGATTGTACAGTGCAGGTTGTATGGCTCACTGTGTCCGCCTGGCCACGTGACCCGTGCCTGCCTGGGGTCGCACGGGCACTACCGGGTGGAGGTATGGAGTGGCCACTCCGATGACACATGTCCGCTGGAACCGTGTCCACGCTGGGACCGCCAGGGCCACGCCCACGTGGCCTGCTGTGTCCTGGTGTGGTTGGTGTAGCACCAGCTGCACTGCTGCTGCTACCAGCACTGTGTGAGTGGGCATGAGAGGTGGCACGCACACGCCGACCTGCACTAGGTGGTGTTGCTGGCCCACGGCCACGTGTCCCACGCCTCACCCCTACCAGGTGTTCCAGCACAGACAGCTCACGCCGCTGATTGACATGCCTCGGTCGAGGATTCCAACCATCTCACCTAATCGCTTATCCAGAACATCGGCAAGCTGCTGTTGAGCATTCGCCAATGACTGGATGTTCTCATTTAGGAATGGATTGCGCCCTCTGCAGCCTCTGCCCTTCTTGGTTCTGCCGTTCAGCACGTGCCTGTGCCGCCATTACAGTCTGGAACATGCGCCTGGTGATACCAGCTGCTGCACCCTGTACGGCAGGTGCATGTCTACCAGAGCTCCTCCCACGAGCAGCACCAGCCACATGCCTGTGTGGCACATCACCAGTCATTACACTGGCAACATGGTGTGTACCCGCACCTTCTGTAGCCACCACACATTCCTGCTCAATGCCAACAGACGCTGACTGTCCTTCCTCTATGGGCAACGGTGATGTGGTATGTGTCGGCATCTGAACCGTGTGCGGAGATGAAGGGGACATAGGTGGGATGTTAATCAATGGCACAGCTTCTGCCCGTGACGACCCTGCCTGTGCCTCATGCATATGGTCATCACCGCTAGTATCTGTGGGGACACTAGCATCAGATGGACCGCAGGAGGGGAACGCACCTACACCACCTGTGAATACAAAGACATACTGTAAGATACATTACACACACGCAGACACACACACACACGCAGACACACACACACACACACACACACACACACACACACACACACACACACACACACACACACACACACACGCATGCAGACACACACATGCGGAGACACACACACGCTGACACACACGCAGACACACACACATGCAGACACATCATGCATGTGATATTGCAGATGGCATGCAGCATTCCCACACCACAGCTCAGTGAATGCAGGCCAGACATTAATAGTGGTAGTATGCATACTGCCCTGGGGTGCACACTACATCAAGCAGGTGTCATTTCAGTAGGCATGCAGTACACACATTCATGGTAGTTTGCATGCATCACCGTGATACACCGTGTGGCCACAGGCGGGTTAACAGTACACATGGCTGGCGCCACTTTGTCATGTACTCCGCCAACATGTGCGATAACATGTGGACATGTGACAATGGTGTCCCACCACATGCACCACATCAAACTGGACGTCACAGTGCAGTGTTATGTGTACAGGCTACAGATAGAATGCATGTGTAACAAGGATGTCTGTGCAGGTGTGGTTGGTGTGAGCTGTGTACATAGCTATACAGTGGGGAGTACGGGCACTGTGCCACTGCATGGCAGCAAGACACAGGTATGTTTCTGTGCGATGCGTAACATGGACGCATTGCATTGCCATGTCTGCAACACAGTCATGCTGTTCCACAGCACGTATCTGGTAGACATTGGTGGCACCTCCAGTGGCTGCAGACAGGCATTTTGTTTGGTGTACCACATCAGATGTACAGGGGGTCCACTACAGCTATGATCGCACTATGTGTGGACAGGGTGCAACGGTGACTACCCACTGCAGATGTACTGTGTGGCAACATGCCTGTGGGTATCACCCATGGCCATGTTTGACTGGGTCATGGACAATTGTGTGTGATGGGCATCGTGTACACATCCCTGTGGTGGCCCATGTGACATACACCCATACTAGTCTGAGGTGTCACAATCCCGAAGGCTATGCAGACATTGTGGATGTCTGCTATGTCATGAGGTCATGTCATGGTGTGACAATGTTGCAGACAGAACACCACGTGCATGGGACATGTCATGTGCCATGTCACAACGTGCACACAATGCAGGGGCATAGGTCACATTGGTAACACCTGTGTGCTGGCCAGATCACAGCTCACTATGTGGTACTGTGTGCATACCGCAAATGGCATTCCGATGCATACTACACATGCAGCCATTGTAGAACACCTCCACCATTGTATGCATAGCTGACTGCACATATCACACCGATGGGTTATGTGGTGTCATGCCGGTGTATACTAACGGTTGTATCTACTGTACATGGGTGGCGTGTGTGTCGGGTGGTGCAACCTGTATACCGTGACTGGAGCAGACCCAGGTGTGCATGTCATACCTGGCCACATGGGGAATATCTATACACTGTAACATGCCTATTACTAGCAACAGTCTCACCTGCGACGGACCCATGGCTGTGCGACACGCCAGAGGTACCTGTATAGAGGCGACACAACAGTATACACATTATCCATTACTGTAGCCACATTAAGCACTGTGCATGTCACATCATGTACCTGTGTGGTAGCATGTGTTATGCACATGTCTGCAAACACAACGTAGCATACTGTAGTATGCAGCTTGTGTGGCCATATACCTGGCATGTGTTGGTACATTATGTGGTGTACTATGACACCCACACCTACGTCAGTTATCACACACACATGCAAGACTGACTTACCAGGCAGCTCCAGGCTCGTTGGTTGGGAGACACCCACCTCCACGATGGCAGCGAGTGTTTCTGCATGGTGTTCCCTGGGTGTCCCCAGACTGGCCAGGAGCTCCTCCGTGTGAGTGGGTGCTGGGTTGGTGGCCCACCACCTGTCCCACCTTGTTCTCTGGCGATTGCGGTGGCACGCTGTTTCGCGTGCCGTATTAGGTCTGTGCAGTGTCGGCGGATCTGCTGGTAGGTGCGGTTGTTGCCACCCACGTTGTTCACCCTCCTGCGCATATCCTGCCACACGTCGTCCCGCTGCTGTGCTTGTTGTGGCACATGGCTGAATAGTAGCTCGTAGTTGTCGTGGAGCAACGGTATAATCACGTCATCCTCCTGGTGGCTGAAGGCTGGCAGCCGGGAACGTGGCATTATCTGTAAGACATAATGATGGTGACAGGTCACATTTACACTGATGTACTGGCATACTGCTGGACATACATTGCTATGACATGTACAACATCTGCACAGTAATCTCTGCGATGCATCATGGCAGTGACACAGCTGACGTGTTGCCGTCACACCATTAAGCAGTGGGTTTCATATCATATCTGTGTGTCAACTCATCACACTGTACACACACCATGTTGATGGTAGCCTGCTGTGGACATGTGTACCTGCCTGCACCTGTGTTCATAGCAGTTGGCACGTGTCCCAATGTGCACACAGTTCTACTGTTCACCTGGATGCTGTGTATATGTCACTAGGCATCACGTACGCGGCCATTATGAACGCCAGCGGTGGCACTGCACACATACACATGGACACCTGTACATGCATGTGTTGTGCCATGTACATCTACACAGCACTGTACGGGTGTTGGCCAACCTGCCACGGCTCACCTGTATTGCACATGTGATACACATGGGACATTGTGTAACCATGTGACATTAGCAGGAAAGGTCATGCATAGCATGTGCGCACGCACGTTGTTCACACCAACACACAGCACCTGTGACACCACAGGGTGCATCAGTGCCACATTACTGCTGTGGACGGTTGATAGTGCAAGTGCCATTTGTCCATCGCACCATGTAGGACTGTGATAGCACGTGCAGCCTTGCTGGGCAGGGCTGCATGGTATGGCAGGGTATGTCACATACATGGCACAGGGATGTGTCCCACCTGGGGGGTACTGATATTGGCAGGGTGGCTGTCCATTCCATATGTCATTGCTGTGTGTATATGGACATTACACATGTCTATCATCATGGTGTGGACAATGGCCTTCTGCAAGGTAGGCTGCACGCTGCTTGGTGGGGTGTGTATGGTGCATGCAGGTATCGCACATCCATGCATACACATTACCCCTGACAGGTGCTATGTGCTGCGATATTGTTCAACACAGTGCTGTATGTGCCCACACACTGCTATCCCATGCACATGGATGGTTGCCTGGCCTGACATGGGTACCACATATGTCTACATCCAGTGCCTGCTGCCACCCCCATGTCAGCTGGTGCACCACACAGCGCCATCCCTCCCACAGGGAGCGTGGTGTTGGGCACAGCATAGGTATCCATGTATGGGGACAGGGATGTTCACATAGCAGGGGCACTGATGGTATCATCCATCGGACCATACACGATGACGCACACCTCACACACACAGCCCATTCAGTATGTTGTTCGCAACACTGACACAGCTATACTGCTAGGCCAGGGACATTCCCAGACGTACATACACAGATGCGTGAACATCTGTCTGTGGCATGGGCTACAATAATGGTGGGGTTCGACACATAACGTGTTTGAGTGTGGCTGGTGCAGACCTTCTGTGCACATGTCTACACAGTAAGCCTGTTCTACAGTAGCCAGCGGTGATATGCTGTGCACATGTCAATTCTGCACATTGTGTTGGTGTCTGTCTGTCCACAGGCCAGTGGTGGGACACACAGGGGTATTAGTGAACATATATGCATGCCACCCTGTACTGCTGTACTGCTAGCTTCTCGGGTGCTAATGTGTCATGGACATGCACACCTTACCCGAACAGGTGGTAGTGGGTTGCCACCCGCACCCATCTCCTCTTGTGGGTTGCTATGATCCAACACCCTCTTTGTATTGTATGTTCAGGCTATGCACCTGTGTGGGGCATGTGGGCATGCAATGCACTACTGTGCACCTTTGCACCCATTGCAGAACATGTCACACAGGTACACTGGCAGCCATACACTTCACAGCTTGATGACGGTACAACACGTGTTGTACACACGTAACACATATCCTGTGGGACATGGTCATATGTACAGGCATGTCCAACAGTCACGCACCACTGCTACCCCTACATGACGGATATGCAGTACATGTGGCGGTACAGCAACTGTCACATGTAGTCGCAATGCCCCCTACCTACATGGCGTGGTACTGCCTGTGGGGGATATGCATCTGCATCCATGCTATGGCCATAGCTGACAGTTGTACATCGATATGTGCAACATACCTCATTTGGTGTTCTCATGGGTGCATGTTCAACATGGCTCCGCATTGTTTGTGTCTGTCACACAGTCATTGTTGTACATGGTTTACATGCCGGCCATGGCGTACTGTGTGTGATTCCATGTACTTCATTGGGATACCGCATTATACATTATAACGGCGTATTCCAGCCATCACATAGCCTTCCTAGATGACACTGTTAGCCAGCCAGTAGGAGGTGTTCCGCCATCTGCACATAGGTCACACAGTACGAGGGCGGCTGACACCCATTCTGGGGACAGGGTTCTGACAGCTGTGGATGGGTGTGATGCTGTCGACAACCATGACTGCGCCTGATGGTCACATCTGGATGGGTAACATTCACAACACACACCTACCTTCACATAGTAACACATCATCCACAACAATGGACATTCCTGCCAGAACAATGTGTGCAGTATGTCTGTATGACCACTGCAGGCACCACTGGTGGCCCCCAGCATGGCAGCCAACAGCACCAGTGTATATCCCGTGGAACCATGGGTTACACCATTCACAACACACCTGTCTCAGATGACCCTGTTGTGGATCACAGTGCAGTTCCACACATCATGTTACACTCGGCATCATGCACTGATATGTTGCGGACGTGTGAACGGCTGTGCAACTCAACATATGCACACATGACACATCACCTGGTACAACATGTCTGTCATACCACATGTTATTGTGACCGCCCTGTGATGGCATTATACAGGCTACGTGTACTGGGACATGTGATGGCTCACCGATATATTCACCCTCTGGGTGTGTGTCTAGCCAGGTGTACAGTAGGCAGTGGTCTGAACACAGGGACACTGTACATTGACCTACTCTGTCACTGCAACTGTTGACTATGCTCATACTGTACTTATACAGGCATGTGGTATCTGACCACTATGACAGTCCTGGTCGACCACACTGCTGTGGCACACATGACCTGCGGACATCTGCCTGGGGTGTGGAGCACACATGTACATCTTCACATGCTATACTGCCTCTGTGGCGGTGTCACATGACTGTCTCCAGCAGGGCTGTAACAGGCAGGCATGGCATGGGGTCATGTGGGACAATGCTTGCACCTTCCACTGTGCTGCACACAAGCAAGGCACACACACTAGTGCACGACTCACATTTATCTGCAGTGCCTGGGACCTGCCTCCATGCTCTGCACAGCACACCTGCAAGTACAGATTGTACACGGATCATACCTCCCAGGCACATACCTGGACTGCAACACACACAGGTGAGGGGATCCCACATCACACAATGTTTTGCACACATACTGGATATTTGACGAACACAATGCATCGTAGGTGCTCCATGTTCAGATACCCATGTTTGTGACCGCTAGACACATTGTAACATGCAACAGAGCTTACACTGTACACCACAGGTTACATGCTGTCTGTGTTGTCATACTGTACATTGGGCCTCGGACAGCTGCTACTGCCATGTGCTGACAGCAACCCACACTTCCCTAGAATGGACACCCATGTACCCACACATGCTTGGGCATGCACTCCACCTAGCTGGGTGACACATTACACAACACATACCATACCTACACTACCCTCAGCATGCACGATACCTCCATGTGTCTGGTGTGTTAAACCTGGGGTTATCCCGCCTTTGGTAGATGAACATATATGCTTCACGGCCCTGCTAGCCACACCCTGGACACACACCCATCGCAGCATACATGGTACATGTGTTCTACAGCCAGTACTACTGACGTCTGCTGACAGGGGTTGTTAATGGCATGGCACCCCGGCAGATGGACAGTGTACATAACTATGCTGACACATATCACAGTGCACTTCCGTAGCATGTACGCAATGGTAGGGACCATGCTATTCCACACAGAGACATGGCGGTACTGGCCTTTTCACAGACGCCACGGTGGTGGTCATGTTCCATGCACATCTGCTGTATGGGCACATGTGCAGGCTGTTGCACGGTGGGTATATTCACATGTGTGGGGTGCATCACTTGACAGCCATGGTGGGTCCTCGTGGTCCATCACATGCTCCAAGGCTAGCTACCTACACATGACTGCCGCACAGTGCAGTGTGGGTCCTCAGGCAGTGTGGTGGTATGTCTGTGTTGTTTGGCTACATCCACATTCGATGTCACGTACAACAGTCACCCAGGCATTGCAGACTGAGATAATGTTGGCAACATGCCAGGCAATGGTGTACCTACCAACAATACACACTCTCACTCACTACAGGGTTGCAATCCATACATGGACATCGTAGTGTCCCTGTGGACACATACATGGTACTGCCATGCACACGTTGTGTCCTAAGACACTGTCCCACTGTCACCTTCCGATCTCCCTAGCTGTTATGTCCCGCCAACCTGTTTGGTATGTGTCTCCACACCAGCCCACTGAATTCACTGCTAGCCTGTTGTCGGACATTGTGTACCTTGACCTCCACACTGCCGCATCTATCGGACTACACATGGGTGGCACTGCATTGCACGTGTGGGACTGCATTCGTACACCCATGACTGGACCATTCTGTATGGCACTGGGGCACATCCTCACAAACGTGCTTCACGCACTCATTGATGTCCTCCATGCCTTTACTGGCACCCTTGTTGGGCTTCTGTGTGCCACAGCACGCCACATACACATGCTGGCCACCTGTCATACCATTGCATGGGTGGTTGGTGTGGTACAGAGGGCAACAGATCACACATTGTCCTCACATTGCCCTTCAGCACCATTCCACGTTCTGGTATTGGCAATGTACACATCCACCATCACATCATACCCTGTGTCTCAGGATGTTAGGCTATATGACTCCTGGACAGGACACACAGTGGTGCAAGCATATCATGCTACCTACTACATGTCAGGTACATGTGGCATTACACAGTCCTCAGTCATGGGGCCCCTCATGTTCACTATTTGCTTACATACACAACATGCTGTCACAGAGTACTGTCCATGCCTAGATATCCCACATCTACATACCTGGCACCATTATAGCTCCACCAGCTCATACTGATAACAACCGTACGGGTGTCGGTGTGGCAGATACATCATGTGGGTGTCATGGCATCAGGATGCATGACACATGGTGCATGCACATCACCTTTGCATAGCAACATTCATCCACTGAGTATCACATGGATACTGTCCCCATACATGCATATCAAATTGTACATGGTTGCTGTACACACACATGCCCCACATGGTGCTGTGGTTACCATATTCCACTGTGGCATGGGTACACATCTGCAGGGCCACACCTATCTGTACTGTGTGTGCTGCTGGTACATAGGTAGCCATTGTACCTGTGGCATACACACATCTACACACGGGCAGGGTTACAATACCACATTCGTGGTGTACCTTCCACAATGGCTACGACTTTACATGGCACAGCATTATCATGCCATGATGTGTACCAGGCTCAGACAGTTTACATATGCGGCTGACAGACGGGAAACACATCTGTACACATCTGCATACCACATACACAGGGGTGTCTTCTGCTCTGACATGGACCATGTCCTCCACATTACTGATGCATGTAGTACTCATACATGGCAATTGCAGTGGGCAGTGTGAACGGAGCACTCATGGATATGTGCACACATGCCACATTGCATGGGCTGGGCTTCTGTGTTACTTCCGCAGACACAACACACACCATGCTGTGGAACATAGGTCCTGTGCACATCCCACAGGGACACACAGTGGCACTGTTCATGTGATAGCTCCCTTGCTGTTTGAGTGACACGTAGTCATGGTACCACCACAGCAGCAGTACTGTGTAGACATGCAGTTGACACCCACCTCTGCTGTTCACTGGACACTACCATGGGGAGGTGACACTACTGTGTACACTGCACATGTGTTTACACATGGACCTGCCGGACTTCATTGTTGCCCACATTGCACCTGCTACAGATCATTTGGCCATGGTTACTTGGTGTTCCTTCCATTTCGGATGGCTATTATGCTACTACTCTGTCCCATATGTACAGGCCATACGTATCCTGTTGTTGTACATACCAATAGGCCATAACTCCATTATGCATGATATGCCTGTGATACTGTGTATGATGTCTGTCATATCCACCATGACAGCTTTACATTACACATAGTTGACATAGTATCCCCTACTGCAAGGCATACGTGCACGCCGTGCGCACATTACGTATGACATCGACGGTATATGCCCATACACATGTGTGCTGTGACAGTATACATACATGTCCTATCCCCTGCTATGGCACTTCCTTGTTGGACATCCACTGCCAGCATCGGCGTGTGGTGTGGCATTGTTCTGTGTTATGCCCCCCTGTGGCAGCCCTTGTGTTATCCCGGCTGTGTACATGATGTCCCACTGCTGTGCACACGGTGTCCACAATCGTTGGTATGCTCAGCAGGATAGCACTACATAACCACCTTTCACCACTCTCTGCATTATGGACAAGTATCCTTACTTACAAACACCATTCACATACAGTACAGCTTCATCATACACATCATGCGTTACACACCCGTACATATCGTGGGTTCTACATACCTTGTCTGTGTTTCCTTCCGTTTATCATTGCGTATCGCTATTCCGTTTTCTCACTCTATCCGTTTTGGAGTAGTAGTTCGGTATGAGCATACGGTTTGAATATCCTGGGAGTCATCCTTATATCCATCGTTACCTGCAACATGTGGGTTCATCACACCAATAGCTGTTCCTCAGTGTGTACTTGTGTGCATATCACCTGTGCATCTACTCCATTCGTACATTACGCGTCGTAACTAGGGCATGGTTGCATTCCTCACCTGGGTGTTGGCTATTTGCCCTACCTTCGTGGAGATGGTCTGTATTGTGTTATGTTATGTGTAACTGCAGCCGCTATGTGTGGCGTCAGGTACATTTCGCAGTGGTGTTAGCCGTGGATTGTGTGTGTTGGGTATGGTATTATGTTCGACATGTGGGTGTCCCTGTCCTGACGGCGTCTGTTGATGGCGTTTTGCATTCGGATGTGTAACATAGCTGTTGTATTCCTTTAAACAATGGATGCAGGTATGCATCCGCTGTTGATAGTGTTTCCCACGCGAGATGTTGCGGTTATGCAGCTGTCATTGACTGCCTGTATGTTTGTGCTGCTATTACGGCTTGTATCCCTTTGATATGTGCGATGGGGAATATCGGAGGTTGTAGGTGACGGATACGGGTTGTGGGCCTTGCATCTCTACATACCCGGTATGCTTGTCTGTGTGCTCCATCCCTGCCTGGGGAGTTGACAGTTACTTGTCTGTTGTTCTGGGAGTGTAGGTTGTGTTGTTGTCATGTGGTGTTGGTATCGCCTGCGTGTGCTTCCTGCATGTATTCCTCCATCACATCGGTGGTATATCTGCGGTTGTTTGTAATGCGATGACTATCCCTTGTCATTCTGTCCCGGATATTTACAGTCATTGTGGTCCTGTACTTGGGATGGCCTGTTTGCTAGTGGTTGCCACCTATTCAGGTGGCGATTGCTTGTTTGACACTTGTAGAACACACAGCGGTGTTTACGGGCCGATACATGGCCACGATCAGTACCGGGGTAGCAAATGCGTATTTCCGCGGTACATACCTATTGCTGTGTATCTTTGCCGACGTATCGTTTTGCAATTAGCATGTCGGTGTCATACATACGGTCATGATTTGTACATACGTCCTTTCCATTTCATGTGTGGTATATTCCTGTGGTACATTCTGGGACATTTTCACTTTGCATCGTTATACGTCGCCACACGCCTAGCCAGGGAGGGGCTCTCAGTACTACTTTGGGAGTACTGGTGTACATACGCCTGAGGTTACTATACTGTATGCCTACACATGTTATTCCACTCCGCCTGTCACATGGCACCAACATACACATTTTACAGTGGCACACACATTACACTCGCACAGCGAGACACACGGCACCCTCACCGCACACATACACATACTGCGGCAGTCACAGGGACGGTTGCACACAGTACCTGCGTGGTCGCATCACCGCGGCAGTGTCTACCTCCCCCCTCATATTATCATAGTATTACCCGCACATGTACTGTTACTGTACTGTGGCCTGGCGATCATCCCGACTTGCAGTTAGGCATTTCGGTATGTTGACCTTTCCATGGGTGGCGGTTTCCTCTTCTGTTAAACCTCCCGGATGCTCAGGTTGTCTTTCACTATGTTTACTATGTACAGATATCGCGTGTTACTTCTCTGTCACCTTACATCCCTCTGATTCCCTGTCTTCCCTGTTGTACTTATATGTATATGTGTACATATATTTCTATGTGTGTAATTATATCTATCTCCATATCTGTATATGCACATATCTACATGTCTATATGTATACACCTTGCGGCAAACGTGGCAGCATACAGCCACGCCATCTGCTGTAGAACCCGCGTACGGTTCAGGTGTTGGTGTTCCATGCTCCGCTGGCTGTTGGGTGTGCAGTGTTTGGGTGCTGCCTATGTTGGAGTCACACATGGGGCCACCCATACGGTACACTTTACGGGTGGCCATGTTTGTGTGCCGTCCATTTCACTGTGTGTGCAGGTAGGGAGGTGTCAGTCCATGGGGCCTACGCTGTCAGAGTATGTGCTATACGTTCCCTCTTTGCCAGGGCATAGGCATATTGGGTACGCCTCCGCCTGCCTACTGGGGCTGGCACAGTGTGTTCATGGTCCTGAACCCTCTGTGCCTGGACTGGCCTTGGCAGTTGTGGTGGGCTTTGTGGCCCTTCACCATTATGTCCCTGCAGCAGCTGCTTCCGCAGGATCATATTATGTAGCATGGCACATACTATGAATATGTGGGCACATGTGCCTGGAGAGTACTGCAGGGCTCCACCGGATGTATCCAAGCACCGGAACCGTGATTTCAGCATCCCAAACACACGCTCTATGATTATTCTGGTTTGTGCGTGTGCCTCATTATGGCATTCTTGCATGTGTGTGTGTGCATTTCTGATGGGAGTCATCATCCACGGCTCCAGTGCATAGCCAGCATCCCCACAAGGTGGCCTTGTGGGATGTCCCCTGGCGAATACCTGGTACAGCTGTGAGGCATGCCAGATATGGGAGTCGTGGTAGCTTCCAGGGCTGCCAGCACACACATCCATGATAATGCCCTGCGCATTGCACACGACCTGGCAATTGATGGAGGGAATCCCTTGCGGTTTATGTAGCGCCTACCCTGCTCCCCAGGTGGTGACTTGATTTGTATGTGCGCAGTCTATCGCACCCAGTACCTCCGGTATTGTGCCACACGGTGGAAGTGGCACATATTGCTAGCCAACTCCTCCTGAGATCTGGGGAAGTATATATGCTCATTGGCATGTGGTAACATGGCATCCAGAAACTGGTGTAGTACCCTGGATGCTGATGCCTGTGAGATGCCCATTATATCCCCAGTTGGCCTTTGAAAGGTACCTGTGGCCAGTATTCGCAAGCTTACACATACCTTTGTGTCCACTGGGATGGGCCCCCCCTCTGTTGTTTCTTGTTCTCAGGCGTGGCCGGCACAGCTCCACTATTTGCTGTAAAGTGTCCCTATCCACCCTGTAACGCTCTACTATCTCCAGGTCTTGTAGCCCCTGGTAGGTTACCCTTGGTCTGAACACTCTCCTTCTCCTCTGAGGCCTACGGTAGTTGTCGGCACCCTCCTCCACAACTCCATCTGTCTCTAACACATGCTGATGGATCACGGCCACGGCGGCACCCAACATGTACATTTTAAAAGTTCCCCATGTGTTTACACCTATAGTGCGGCGTTTGGGAATACACGGCTGTGTGTTGTGTGCATTCACACTTTATACTGTTGTGCTGTACACCCGGTGATGTCATAGGGTGTGTCTGTGGCCGTATCTGGGGATTATCTTCCGTGTTTTACCGTTGGCACTGCAACGCTGTTGCCTTTGGTGTTGCATTACTCTTGCCTGCATTGGATTAGCTTTCGACCTTACCTTACTGTTTCTGCACGTTGCACCTACTATTTCCTGGCTTGCATCCTGCAGAGCCCTGTCATGTGTAGTTTCTGGGACATGGCATATCGTGCGTTTTGTCTGCCACCGCCGTTATGCTGCCTGTCTACTTGGCTCTGCTGTGTCAGTTCTTCACTCTTTGCAATCTGCTTTTTTTGCATTCATATGCCTCCCCTATCCCGTTTTGCAGGTTTCTTCATGCAGAGTTGTCAGCTGCCGCCAATTGGCCTTCGTGGGTTGATTACTGTTGATTGCTCATTACTACTCCAATTACACTGCTTCTGCATTTCCTCATATTCTCAGCATCACCTTCCTGTATCCGTTGTTGTTGGCGGGGCGGGTGTCACATGACTGGGTTAAGGGAACGTAGTCATTCTCATGCACATGCCTCTCTGCGCGCATTGTGTGCTCTCAGCTCAACTATTTCCCCACACGCCGGTCCTGCTGCTGTGATGTGCAATGTACAGCCCATGTTTGCTGGGCTCCAATGTGCTTCCTCCTACAGTGGCACACCCCTCTGCAGGTGACATGTATTCCCTCTGAGCCACTCCTCGGTGTATTACCGCTGCGCCATTTGGTACAGCCTTACGCCGGCGGGGGTTTTGCGATTCAGTATTATCTGCCTCATTTATATGGCATTGACTACTAATTCATAGTTACCGCGACGAACACTGCCGCGACTCCTTGGCAACCCTTGCACCGTGGATGTGGCTTTCCATGCATACCATGGTGTATTGTGGCTGTGAAGCTGATGTGTATTACACTGCTCTTTTATGACATTGTCATATTATTTCATTGTTTAGCACCTTCCGCGGACATGTCCTGGGGTTCTGCTGTGAGTTTCTGTGGACATACCATTTATGTCATTATTTACATGTTGTGCATGTTTTCTTTTGACATTCTCTGTGTCTTTCGCCATTGGCATGTGGCAACAGTGTGATACCTGACGTTGACAGCCTTCCGTTACTCCTATGTCATGTTTGGGTAAATGTAAACCGCTTTTTTGGTTTACATTGCCGTTCTTATGCTACGCCTGCGCCACTTTGTGGATCGCTATATGCCTTCATTTGCATGGTGCAACACCGCACATGGGGTGTTTAGCATACCTACGCCGGAGGCGGCGCAAATCCGGCGCACGCCGGTAGTGCACATGGAATTGGATCGTACCTGAATCGCTCGGCGGCCATATTTGGCGTTGTAACGCCTATGCTATGCGTCCACCTGGCGCAACGTTCATGAATCCTGGGGATTAGCTAAATTTACTGTTTACTCAGTCTTTTTAATTTTAACACTGGCTTGACAGAAACAAACTCATTCAGGCCAAACTCTTTGTGAGCCGCCAATAAAAAATCCATTGTAGTTCTATATTTTCTGTATTCGATGCAATCGGCCCTAGTCTATTAGACCCCTACATAACATAAAGGACCTGAAAAAGAAATGTGTGATTTGGTCCACATTGTAATGTATGCTTAGCCAGTGCACTATATACAAACTGTTTCCTTGTGCAATAATCATGATCTCTTATTCTTACTTTCAGAGACTGGTATTGTAACTGTATTACAATCAGTCCAACACATCAGTTCCCATAGCTTGCCAGTGACTGGATGTTTAAACAACCTGGATTCATCTATAAAGCTACAGAAATTACAGGATCCACACTTATGTGTTCCTGGAAACATGGAGGGAGTCTTATACATTTTTGGATAACATAAAAGTTGTTTCAAATTTCTTTTATTTTTAAAAACCAATGTAGGTGTACTTCCTACTATCTTTGAGGTTTTATAATCGACCAACAAAATAGGCCAATTATCATGTACCACTCTACTTATGACATCGATGTCACTCGAAAATGATAGTACCATTGGTAACCTATCCCTAGACGCTGGCCCATTGCTCACATAACCCATTGTTTCATGTGCATTTCCTCTTTCAGAATAGAAAGACTTAGCTCGTCTATAGCATTCTGCAAAAACCTTATTGAATGCTTTGGAAATTTCTAATGCTGAATAACCTCTCTGTATAAATGCATCATTCAAATATTCCATCTCATTCTTAAAATCAAGGTCATCACATGATATACGTGATACCCTCATCCCTTGGTCTACCATAATACTTGAAAACACATGAGTGGGGTGCATACTAGTACGATGGAGAAACAATGGAATATAACATGACTTCCTATGCACTCTAGTAAAAAGTTTACCTTGATGTAACCTCACATTGACATCTAAAAACTCAATACATTGTGGAGACACATTCAGCATAAATTAAAAAAAAACATTACTCAGATTCAAATCCTCGTGAAAATGACACAACTCTTGTGCTGTGCCTCTCCACCCAACCAAAAGATCATCCACAAAGTGGCAATAAAACACCACTTTAGAATTTTTAACATTTTTCTTGGTTCTTTACAAAAAAATATGAACCACTGGTTTCAAGTCAGCCCTGATACTCATCCGTGAAATGAATTTTGGATCCTTATACATAAAACAGTACTAAAATAATTATTGTTATGTATTCAAGAGCAATTTTACAATGTACTTAATGCATTTTCTTGGTGAAAGGCTTTTCTCTAGCACCATCTTGTCAATTCCTAAAACACAATGAAATGTAACTTCTTACAGTCTGAGATAATGACTGTAGCATGGTCAGAAAGGTCCAAAATACTTATAAAAGATGAAAACATTCTTCAGAAATGAGAACATTACTACTTTTGATATAAAGGGTAGAATTCATATCTATAACTGTACCTTTCCCTGATTCAGCAATTGTCCTTAAATGGTGCTGCATGGTCCTCTAATATGAAGATGTGCATTACTATGAAGGGCTGGCTCCACAGCCATGCTTAATGCTAATTAGGCTTTCTGGGGGGAGAGGTATATGCTAATTAGTCACGTGATCTCTTCCCAGAACTGCCTACAGGAAGGCATCTACATGGCTGAGCTATTCAAAAACTTGCTTGGTCATTTACCAGGAATTACCTTTTTAAGTGCAGTTACAGTGCTGGCATCATAATGAGGAATGGAGGTAGGGGAACCACCAAACATCAGGGGTGATTAAGTAAAGTGCTGTACCAGCAACAATGGCAGTATGGGTATCATACAGTGGGACATACACTAGACCACCAAGGTCTAATACATAATGCTACTCAAACTATTACAGTGGTGGGTGGAAGTACTAGAGAGCAGATGGAATAGAGACATGTACAGGGACTGTTATGTGTGGGTTTCTGTGTGTGTGTGTGTGTGTGTGTGTGTGTGTGTGTGTGTGTGTGTGTGTGTGTGTGTGTGTGCATTTGTGTGTGTGTGTGTGTGTGTGTGTGTGTGTGTGTGTGTGTGTGTGTGTGTGTGTGTGTGTGTGTGCGTGCATGTGTCTGCATGTGTGCTTGTGTGCGTGTGTGTGTGTGTGCGTGTGTGCCTGTGTGTGATTGTGTGTGAGGATTTCTGTCCTTTGTGGGTGAGAGTGACTAGGGGGAATGCCAGTGGCTACAGAGGCAGCAAGTTACTCCCACAATGAGCAGACCAGAAATGATAAGCACGTTGCAGTAGTAAATGCAATTCAAGAGACATGCAAATTAGCTTATAATGATGTCTTACCTTGCTGCAGCTAAACTCTCTCTGAATCACAAATGGGTACATTGTGTGAGAAGGACCTTTCTAGCAAGAGTTCTACAGCTCATGCTTGGCACTTTAATGAATTCCTGGGATATATTGTTGGGAATAGAAAAACATTTAACATCATTGAAATTAGCTGGAACATTGTGAGACATCTAGCAATTTTAGGCTCAGCCCTGTTGTATGATTCACTGGAAGAAAACAATATGTTCCACTTATATGCAATCAGCACCATTCCTGGAGAGAAGTAATTATGGTCAGAAAGAATGTGTTTGATCCTTAGGACAGCAATAGCCAGTGAAATGCATAAAGTGGACGTGGTAAGTTTAATAATCCAAGTGAACCTTTAACAGTTAAGTGTCTCTTCATGTGTTCACAGGTATAGGCTTCTACTCAGTAATTGTAGCCTTTTTTGGAATAAGATGATGAACCCGGTTTTCTTATCTTTACAATAAAAAGAGGTATAAATTTAAAAAAAAATATTGCTGGTTTTTAATGCAAGTCTGCATCAAAATGTCTTGCCAGAGATAGAGGTAGAGTTGAGATTATCTAATATATGCATTTGTGTGATTTACATATTTTACTGTATAAATCATACAATTCAAGTTCACAAACATAGCCTCAGAAAGATGCGATGAATACACATAAACTTGCAGTATTATATCCAGATGCACAAACAGCTCCCAAAGATACTTTTCTAAATTTGAATTTATGGTGTAGTATTCTCAAAAGTAAACCTGGTTACCATTTCTTACTAAAAGTAAAGTTAAAAAAAAACTATGTACTATGCATTATCTGTAGCTTCAAACACAGTAAGTAGTAATGCACAGTTTTGGATCTACTAATCACTTAGTTCAATTTGCCAAATACTAGACTTTTTTTTTTCTCTTTCTCTGCAGGACATCACCTAGAGACTCCTGTACCTGAACCAAATCAGCCCATTCATTCCACAAGGCATGAGCCGGGCATCCCCAGGCCAGGCAAAAGTCCTATAGCCCATTTGTTACTGCATAGGGTACATTATCAGCCCTCTGCTCTCACTAGGTGTCACCAGAATATTGTGAGGGAGAGACTCCCTTCCCACTTGGATAGGTGATCCTCCAGTTGCCACTCACTCACTTACATCCTCCCCTGCTAGTCCCATTAGGTACACAAATGCTAATCAACATCAAGTTGCCTGGGCTGTAGTCAAGGCTTTCTCCAGAGGTGGCTTGGACTTATACGGTGGGTTAACTGCTGTACCTAAGAGCACACCAAAAAATAACCTGTCATAAGCCCTTAAACAAAAGAAAAAAATCATTACTAGAAAGTTCTGCATCACACATTGCATAGTTACACATCAACACTGAAGGATAGACTCTCACATACGAACACTAAAATCAACAAATAGGTTGCACCCACAAAGGATCACACACATAGACCCACACATGCAGAGGTGCTGACATGTAACTTATCCAAACCTTAAAGGCCTGTCAGGGACAGTCCTCAGAAACTCCACATGTGCACAAACAAGGGGACCCTTATCAGTTGATTGAGTTTTCAGAAACTCAAAGTTCATATGGTTGAGAACATGCGATCGAGTTTTTGAAAACCTGAAGCTTTTGAATGGACATCGAGGTACAGTGAGGATTGGGAAATTTTCCGTTTTCTTTCCTGTAGCCCAGTCTTGGAGTTGGTATATATAATTTCTAGTGGGTGAGAGGGGATGCAGCCCTCCTGCACAAATGTAAAAAAAGTAGATTTTTGTGTTTTTTTTTTGATGTTTGAGTTTTCAGAAACTAGATCATATGTTCTCATCCATATGAATTTCACGTTTCTGAAAATGCTATCATCTGACATAGATCCCAAACAAGGCAATGCCCATCACAACACATAATGCCACATTTGATTGTGCTTGAACTGCAAAACTCATAAGGCGAAACACCCCACAACCCAATATTTTGGTCATAGGAGACTCCATTGTGGGACACACTGATTCCCTCTTACCAAGCTGGATAAGGGGAAGGTTACAGTTACTTGCTTGTTAGGGGCCAGAATTCCCCAGATCACACAGACACTCAGGTCACTTACTCCTAAGTGAAAGTACAACTCAGTCATAGTCCTCATGATGTGAATGAACTGAGGTGTACCTCCTTAGACTATATGAAGTGAGACATGGTTGAGCTCTCAGAATATGTATCACAGGCAGGTATGACCCTAGCATTGAACAGAATTCTGCCATCTCCAAAGATGATGCCACAGTACCAGCATATAATTATAAACTTTAACAATTGGGTTAGCTACTGATGTCATTCCAATGGGGTCCAATACTTGTCAACCTGGGAGGACATAGTTGATAGGCCTCTGCTTTGCCAGGGATAGTCTTCACCATTATACCTCTAGGCTCTTGGATACTGGCCAAAACATTATCCACACTTATAGTGCCTTCTTTAGCCCTTGCCAAACAAACATACCTTCCAGCATAACAAAATGTACTCAGGACAAGCTAAAATTGTATTACTGCTCAATGCTAGGAACCTCAACAAGCAACTGCACTCTCTGGAAGCTCTCCTTACCTTGAAGAATGCTGACATCTGTGTAGTTACTAAAACATGGTTCAAAGCCATGGAAAGCATTCTGGCTGTGCATGGCTATAATGTCTTTAATACATTTTTACCACCCACTGAACATGAGGGATAACCACAGCTCAAGGCTTGTCAAACAATACATGTCCAACTAACCATGGGAAAAATCCATTACTATATTGAAGTTACTAGAATAACTCATCATCCAGCCCAATACCATAGTCATAGGTAATTTTAACTACCCATCCATTAATTGGGAGGCATACATGACTACTAACATGCAGGCTCAAAGATTTCTTGACTCTTTAAATTCAAATACCATGTAGCAACTAGTCTGCACTCCCACAAGGGGAAATAATGTCCTAGATCAGGTACTCACAAATATGGGAAAGTGCTGCATCCCCCACCAGTGTGATGCCCTCACTAGTATGATATATCACAAAGCAGTCTCTCTTGAAATAAAAGTAAAACTAGTCCCCCACCTAACCCCAAAAACTTTAGCCATTTCTCTAAAGTAAATTACTCCTATTAAAGGATGACAGAGTTAGTTTTCAAGCTTCCCAAAATCCAGAAAACTCAGAAACCTATGCAGAGCCATACACACAAGCCCTGTATGACCATATAAAAAACTGCATAGAAACAGCAATACCATACCGAAATGAACCCAGATCAAACTGCTAAACAATGTCAGTCTGGTGGACCCCTGGTATTGGCTGTAAAAAAAAAAAAAAGACGTAAGGGGGAATGTGCACAACAGAGCCATACATCCCTCTCTAGTCTAAACAAATGAATTGGGGAACTAGTCAAATCATCAAAAGCAGATATGAGGTAAAAATATTCTTCAAAGCTAAGAATAACCAAAAGACATTTTCAGTTATGTCTGTAGTCTTAAGGGCAACACCCAATGGCATGTCCTATACTCAGACAGAAGATATAGCAAATCTGCTGGCCAACACATTCAGCTCAAATTTCACTTCCCCATCACCTTCAGTTCTCCGCCAAAAAGTATTCTCCACCACTCCACTGCCAATTATCAACAAAGAACAGGTTGTCACTGCACTCTCTAAAGCTAAAAACATGGCTTCAATGGGGCCTGCCAATATGCCAGGCTGCCTCTTAAATAGCTTAAATCAGGGTATATCAAACCCATTAGGATCTCTATTTAACCAAAGCCTCTGGACTGGCTTTGTCCTGATAGAGTGGAGGACAGCAACAGTCATCCCTCTGCATAAAGGGGGACTGTCTACTGTCATGGGAAATTACAGACCCATAAGTTTGACTAGTCTTACATGTAAGGCCATGGAAACAATAAGCATGGATGTGATAAATAATGACACAGGAGACATCTAAACACTAGACATGACTCAATTTGGCTTTGGCAAAGGCAGGTCATGTCTACTGAATCTGGTTCATTTCTTTGAGAAAGTCACTAAGCCCATGGTGAAACAGTACATACCACCTACCTCAACCTGGCCAAGGCATTTGACACAATTCTGCACTCAAGTATTATAAATAAACTCACAAAACTGGGCATAAATCCCTATGTCACCAGATGGATAGTCAATTGGCTCATTGACAGGGCACATGGTTAAAGTGGGTGAATTCAGATCCAGCAAGAAGCTATTTACTAGTGGTGTACCACAGGACTCAGTACTGGCACCACTCCTATTTGGAATATATTTCTCTGAAATCAAGGCTAATGTGGAAGGTCTCTGGATAACAAAGTTTGCTGATGACTGCAAGCTGGGAGCAATCAATGAATCCCCCAGTAATGTAGATATCCTTCAGAAGGGTCTAGATCATACAAATGAGTGGTGTCAGAATCATGGCCTAAAACTAAATGCAGAAAAATACATTATCATACCCTTTGGGAAATCACATACCCCTGCAAATTGCAGCATCAATAGCACACCCCTTAGAGGAGACCCAGAGGTGAGAGATCTAGGTACACAGATAGATGGTAGCCTGAACTTTGAGTGCCACGTGGCAACAATGATGAGGAAATCCTTTTATGTGGCACAACTTAAAAGTAAATGTATGCAATCCAGATACAAAGAAATTATAGTCACACTGTACACAGCCCTCATTAGACCAATAATTGTGTCATTTGGCATGTACTTGCCTAGACACTTACAGCAGCTGGAGCAACCTCAGAGGTATCTCATAAAGAAAATGCAGGGTGTAAACAACATGAACTATGCGGATAAACTAAAAGCCCTATTCCTTTACTCTGACTCCTACCGACTATTAAGGAGTGATCTATGCCTGACCTACAAGGCACTCACATGCTACACATCCACAAGTCAAACAGCATGAGCGTAACTTGATCTAGGGATCTAAACTTAGTCAGCGACACAAATAAAAGATGCTGGTGAGACTGGTGTTTGTCTCAGAGATTGTCCCTTCTTTAGAACAGGCTTTCTATTCACATTAAGCAGAGCCCTTTCCTGACCCTCTTCAAATGCAGTTTGGATCAATGGATGGGGAACTGCAAATTCACACTTGGAGTAGTGTCTTTGTCCCTTATGGACAGTCACAATCTGTAAGATACACAGTGCACAGGCAGGTACAAATCCATGCAATCCTTTTGCCCCTAGGGACCATATATTGGGTGAAATTGGGTTATATTGGCTTGGTTTCTAAGGGACCTTACGCTATTAGCCTAATAATCACCTATGAACCTATGAACATAGGAACACATAGCTGCCTTTTTTTAAACACCTTTATTGAATTATCACTTGTGGCATAAGCATATTTACATTTATATAAACATAATCAAACTGTTTTAACAAGTTAAAATTAACAGACATTATGTTTCACATATATTGCTATGGATTCACTTCAGAAGCTCGAAATACTGAAATCTCAAATTTCAGTATCTCGAGCCCAAGAAGTAGAATCCACAAAACAACGAAAACTAAAAACCGCAAAATTCAAAACCTCGAATACTAGAAGTTTTGAATTTTGCGGTTTTACTAAACACACACACACACACACACACACACACACACACACACACACACACACACACACACACACACACACACACACACATACACCATCCACCACACAAACACACACAATCACTCTACTAAATGAAAGCAGGGGGGCAACCCCCCCCACATCCCCCTACTTAAATATTCTCACTCTGAGGTCGCACTACATGCAAACACACACAAAACACCACCACACAAGCTACTTTCTCTTCGCACACACACATCACAGCAACAAAACACACTGACACTCACCACAGCCCCTACCCAAACCCCTTAACACACAGACACACACACACACACACACACTTACCTGAATACATGACCATAGTGGAACTTTAAAAGCGCAAAATTCAAAACCTCTGGTATTCGAAGTTTTGAATTTCGTGCTTCTAAACTTTCGCTATTATGTGGATTCGGCTTCTTGGGCTCGAAATATTGAGATTCAAGATTTCAGTATTTCGAGCTTCTGAACAGAACCCATTGCTGTGCATCATATAACCTAAGCAACATTGCATAAATTATTCGATTCCTCCTCCACTTTTTTAAACAAGAAAATCTTTATTAAACCATCACTTATGACATAAACAATTATACATTTATATAAATGAAAAGAATCCACACCGACACAATCCTAGTTGCAAGCATTTTTACATCACAAGCCATACTGACATACTTCCAGTTGCAAACATTATATATCACTTACAATCTACCCAATCTTTTTCAGTCAAACATTGTACATCTTATTTAACTCCTGCCTTCTTTTAAACCTCATTCCTCCCTTGTATGTGTTGTTTCCACATTTCCCATTCTTTCCTATGTAGTTTATTTCTAATTTTTTTCTGACGATTTCAGTTCCACTTGTTTTATCTCTGTTACTATACTGACTACTTGTAATATAGTTAGTTTAGATTTTGATTTTGATTTTGTAGTAATTGCTTTTTTGACAGCTACCATAATTAGAGACAGCAAGGCCTTATCATGTCTAGGCAATTCCTATTCTACTAGAAGGAAATATGATAGAATGGAAAGGTGCCAAGAATGTATTTGGACTGCAGGTTAGAAATTGCCTTCCCTATCAAGGATTGATATCAGATTATAGGCAAAGAGAAAGAAATGGGGAGGGGGGGGGGTCCTAAACAAAAGTCCAGCACTGGTAGAATTTTTAGTAGAATCTAGAACAGAAGTTGCCATTAAAAAAAGGAATAATTAGTAGAGAATATAACATATTGATGATGACTATAAAAATCAATTAAAGGAGGTTAGAAAGGATTGGGAAGAGAGATTGGATAAACATTTCACAAAGAAACAATGAGAGGATATATGTATGTCGCCTAAATATGCAACAAAATCTTGAAGATTTAGGAGTTTTGCTTGGAAATGTTTACATAGATATTTTTATACCCCTAGTAGACTCCAGAGAATTTTTCCTCAGGTAGACAACAAATGTTGGAGGTGTGACAGGAAAGAAAAAGATAACTTGGAAAATATTTTCTGTGAGTGCAGTGAGTTGGTGGACTTTAAGGATTTCTTGAGGAATACACTGTCGGATATGCTGGGTGGACAGATCGGTGCGATGAGGAAGATGATTGTTCTGAGCTATAGTTGTCTTGTTAGCAGTTGTACCCATACCCATTAACTTCATCAGGGTTCTAAACATAAACACAGTTTACTGATGTTGATAGCAATCCATTCCTCGTAAAATTGATTAAAACACAGAAATCTGCATTACTTTTGATTGTACAGACCATATTATGTTAAGGTGCTCTTACCAACTTTGTGTACTAACACAAATGTTATCATATATATGTTTATTTCTCTACATTCTTACTCTCAGAAATGCAATATTTGGAATGGAAGTGGGGGCGTGGCCAAGGATGAACACAGGATAGCAGCAGATTTCTTCAGCTCCACCAATTTCATTACACTGACAGGAATTAATTACTTAAAAAATTAATTTTTGAAGTAATTTTCTTTCTAAATATGTTTGTTTTATATAGTTCTTGAACTATATCTAAAAAAGAAAGGAAATCTTAACAATATTCCTGTCAGAAATCACTTTGGAAATTTTCCTGTCAGTTTATCAGTCTGAAATGAGTTCCAGTAAGACAAATTCTCAAGACTCCAGCATCAAGAAAGAACTTCAGTCTCTGATAATTATAATCCAGCAACTTACTGCTAAAATGGATAAAATGGATACTAAAATAGACACCTTCATAGAAAAACTACAAAACAAATAGACTTGTTACATATAGACCTGCAACAACAGAAGATCCAGATGACAGGCATAGAAGAAGCTGTGAATGACATGGAAAATAGAATCCAAGAAGAGGAAATCAACATTGAGTTTCTGCTGAAACAAAATACACATTTACAAACAAAGCTGGATGACCTGGAAAATAGATCTAGGCTAATAACATTAGGATTTTTGCACTGCCAGAAAATATTGAAGGTAACAATATTACTTCTTTTTAACAACATGGCTCCCTAAAACTTTAGACTTACCAGAAGCATTCTCTTTTGGTATCGAAAGAGCACATAGATCTATAGCTAATACTAACTCTAACAAAAATATCCTAGCTCAGTTATAGTTAGATTTCTATCATCTTTTGATAAAGAGATGGTTCTTAAATCTGCTTGGGCTAAAGCTCCTGTTAAGATTAATGAGACAACTGTGTGTTTTGACAATGACTATTCTTCCATGGTAATAGCTAAAAGAAAAGTTTTTCTGCCACTAATAAGGGAGCTTAAAAGCACAGTTTAGGGCGTGGCCAAGGATGAACACAGGATAGCAGCAGATTTCTTCAGCTCCACCAATTTCATTACATTGACAGGAATTAATTACTTAAAAATTAATTCTTGAAGTAATTTTCTTTCTAAATATGTTTGTTTTATATAGTTCTTGAACTATATCTAAAAAAGAAAGGAAATCTTAATAATATTCCTGTCAGAAATTACTTTGGAAATTTTCCTGTCAGTTTATCAGTCTGAAATGAGTTCCAGTAAGACAAATTCTCAAGACTCCAGCATCAAGAAAGAACTTCAGTCTCTGATAATTATAGTCCAGCAACTTACTGCTAAGATGGATAAAATGGATACTAAAATAGACACTTTCATAGAAAAACTACAAAACAAATAGACTTGTTACATATGGACCTGCAACAACAGAAGATCCAGATGACAGGCATAGAAGAAGCTGTGAATGACATGGAAAATAAAATACAAGAAGAGGAATCAACATTGAGTTTCTGCTGAAACAAAATACACATTTACAAACAAAGCTGGATGACCTGGAAAATAGATCTAGGCTAATAACATTAGGATTTTTGGACTGCCAGAAAATATTGAAGGTAACAATATTACTTCTTTTTAACAACATGGCTCTCTAAAACTTTAGATTTACCAGAAGCATTCTCTTTTGGTATCGAAGAGCACATAGATCTATAGCTAATACTAACTCTAACAAAACTATCCTAGATCAGTTATAGTTAGATTTCTATCATCTTTGATAAAGAGATGGTTCTTAAATCTGCTTGGGCTAAAGCTCCTGTTAAGTTTAATGAGACAACTGTGCGTTTTGACAATGACTATTCTTCCATGGTAATTGCTAAAAGAAAAGTTTTTCTGCCACTAATAAGGGAGCTTAAAAAGCACAGTTTAAAACATACCTTCTGTTTCCTGCCAAGCTTAAAATCTTCCTTCCTGATGGTCCTAAGGTCTTCGATGATTTAGACTCTGCTTTACTGTTTGTCAAAGAAAAAGGATTTTGGATAAAATAGAAGAAATGGAATGGGCCAGTTCTTCATTGAAGAGATTGGCAACTGAAGCTTCCTGGAAGACTTCAGAGAAGAAGAAGAGACTAAAAACAAATGATTTGTTATATGTTTTTTTCTCTCTCATCATTTTAGTTCATTATTAATCTTTTGAATATAGTTCCTGCATTTCCAGAAAGCCACAAATATTTTGGAAAAGATTTAATCAAAGTTATTCTCTATGTGCAAAGAAATGTTTTGTTTCATAACCAGTCAAAATGCCTGAGGATTTAATGGCAGGCTGTGACTCGATTTGTTTCTCTTTCTGA
Organism: Protopterus annectens; assembly: GCF_019279795.1. Taxonomy (NCBI): domain Eukaryota; kingdom Metazoa; phylum Chordata; order Ceratodontiformes; family Protopteridae; genus Protopterus; species Protopterus annectens. The sequence continues at coordinate 1,052,141,393 of NC_056741.1, read as the reverse complement.
AAAAGTAAGGTTAGTAATTTGATACATTTTTATCTTTACCTTTTCTTTCCTTCTTTTATTATTTTCTTTGTTTAAACAATGACATTCTATTTAGATTATGTAGTGGGTAAAGGGTGGGGAGGGCAGGAGAGAACAGTAATGAAAATATCATTAATAGAATAATAACATATTTATTTCTTGTAAAAGTTTATAAGTTCTTCAAATGCTATTTCTAATTATACTTTCTTGATTATACTGCTTATGCTTGTTTGTAAATAATCTGTCATGCTTTAACTAATAATAATCAGAACTAAATAAGAGTAAATAATATGTTTTATTTTTAACTCTATTAATATAAACAGTAAGTAACATTCCATTGTATATACTTCTTACAGCTTTCTCTTACATTTTTTTATTTCTGCCTCACTCCCTTTTATTTTCTACTCTCTTTTCTTTTCTTTATTAATATATAGAAATGCTTTTGACTGTGTGGGCACAGTGAATAATAGGATTTGTATGAAAACTGAGTTGGGAGAAGAATGCTGAGTTTTATTGCTTGTTGGTAATTTTGAGTTTAATTTCACTTGCATAGAGGCTGTGATGATCTGTGGAATACATTGTGGAGGTTCTGTCATGTTTAGATGCATTTACACTGCTAAATGAATGTTTGTCACTAGATTTTAATAAGTTTCCCGCCAAAATGTTAAGAGAGACAATCTGGGATGTGGGCTGTCTCATGCACAGTGTCTGAGTTACCTCAGAATCTTCAAATGACAGAATTCTCACAGAGAAACTGAAAGCAGTTAGTATAAACATTGACAAGGTTATCACACTGACACACCACAGATTCAGGAAAAATACCCTGTTCATAAAATATGTTAGTTATAATGAGTTTAAATGATGTAGTTTCTTGTAGTAAGTAAATGTCTTATTTTAGAAGGCATAAAAAATGAAACATTTATTTAAATGTTTTGGAAAATCTACTTAGCAGCAGCATAATAATCTGTGTTAAAAATTTGTGTCCCAAACATATACTTTACTATAACTCATTTAATTCATCTGATTGACAAACATAAATAATCTTATAACTCTGTTCTGGAAGAAATGTCATGTGATATATTTTGAAGCAGTAGGTTAGCATGATTGTAAAATCTGGTTACTAATATGTGTTTGCTGTGCATTATTTTGTATAAAGCAGACAGATTTATTCTAGGAACAGCAAATAGGATACTGCTCTACAAAGACACAACTCAGTGAGATCATATATATATATATATATATATATATATATATGTGTGTGTGTGTGTGTGTGTGTGTGTGTGTGTGTGTGTGTGTATGTATGTATGTATGTATATATATGTATGTGTATATGTGTGTGTGTGTGTGTGTGTGTGTGTGGGTGTGGGTGTGTGATGGCTTTTTTTTTTTAGGTAATAACGCAGGTGTTTCTGAGAATCTGCATAACTATGCAATATGATTTATAATAATTTTTATGAATACAATATTTAACTCTATTGACAATAATGAGTTTAAGTAAATGCTCATATACAAACAATTCAAGATTTTTTGGAAGCTGTTGATAGAATTCACATGACAGAAAATAGATGCATCTTAATGCATGTAATGTCTGAATCATATTAGCCAAAGTTTTTGATTTAAATGAATGTTAGAACATAATTTTCTCTCCTCTTGATTTCTAACATTAAGATTATTTGAATGCTATTAGAATACAAGTGTTATATATTACATAGATCTATATAATAGTATGAACAGTTTTTAAAAAAAAAAAAAAAAAAAAAAAAAGTTTATTTTAGTTTATATGATGCTGTTTTACCAAATGTGTAGTTTTGTCTTGATAGATAATTGAATTGAAAACTGTTAACCTCAGTTAAATATAACTAGTATTAAATTGATAAGGTGGTAGCTGAGGTACTGCTGCTTAGGGTAGGGGGTTAACTTGAGTAGCAAATACTACTCTAAGTTGGAGTTTTTAACTCCAGGCGGGATGCAAGGTTTAATCCTTACATTATTTTCACTTGTTCATTGTTATATGTATATAGTTTTGACATCCACAATATATTTTGTACACTCATTGTCACTACAAACAAAATTGAATCCTATACAAAATCCCATAAGAGATTTAATAAATACAGCTATATTTAAAGGTACACCTAAAAGAGGAGATGTAACATTATTTATCTTGTTATTTGTTATTTCGATCATAAGATTCTTGAGTTTTAAAAATACCAAATGACATCTTTGAAAGGAATTTCTTTAAACATTAATGGATTGAATAATCCATGTAAAAGGGCAAGCCTAATAAGATACATTAATCTACACAAGGCCAATCTAGTCTTCCTGCAAGAAACCCATCTCTTGAAAAAGATATTGATAAACTAGCCACTAATAAGTATACAGTATTGGTTAGTTCAGAGCACACTCAGAAAAAAGAGGAGTGGCTATTTTATGGAATAAAAGTATGCCCATTCCTAAAACCATTAAGTCTTATCAGGATGACAAAGGAATGTTTTGTATGGTTACAATACAAATTAATGGGAAGACTTACACTTTAATTAATGTATATTGGATACCTGGAATTGGTATTAATACAGTGAAACATCATATTGATAAGATCATATCATTCTCTATGGGGATATTATTTTAGCTGGTGATTTTAATTGTATACTACATGAAAGTGATACTACCACTATAAAGAAAAGAAGAATTACATCTAATGCAAAACATTTAAATGATTTTGCTAATTCTTATCATTTGAATGATATTAATAATCAGATAGAGTCAAAATCATTACCATACACCTTTTTTCTAACAGATACAAAACTTATTCAAAAATAGATAGGGTCTTTATTTCTAACCAGATGGTAACAGATTTAATTAATTCCAAAATCATTTCATGTCCTATATCTGATCATAACTCAATTGTTTTTGAATTCATGATAAAAATACTCATAATGTTCAGATCAAAAGGATACCAGCATACTTAACTCAGCTAAAAGACTATAAAGAATATATACTTTCAGAAGTACAACATTTTCTAGACATAAATAATACTCCTGAAGTCTCCATTGTCTATGTTTGGGATGCCTTAAAATCATATCTATATGGACAAAGTATCAGATGGTATAATAATAAAAGGAAATCTTGGGATAAGGAATTGTTAGATATTCAAAGTAAACTAGACTCTTATAAACATAATAATAAAGAAAATATTATGGACAAGAAAGTTATTGAAGAAATAAACAAACTAAATGAGAAATACAAAGAAATTTTAACTCATAAAGTTAAAATAACTTTAGAGAAATACAAGTTTTGTCTTATTCAATAAGCCCCAAATACTTACATAGACTTAAAAATAAAACAAAAGATTGAATAAACAAAACCATATCAAAGAAATCTTTTCTCTAAGGAAAAGAAGAATGTTTCTAGTATACCAGAAATACTGGATGAATTTAGAAATCACTTTCACAAGATTAACCATAACAACATTAACATGGAACCTAAAGATAAAATAAAGGAGTTTATAACCACAAACATGAATAAAAAGCTTAATAAACAACAGATTAAACTATTGGACAAGAGTATTTCATATACAGAAGTTATTACACAAATAAATAAGCTTAAATCAAACAAAGCACCGGGTAATGATGGTATTATACCAGAGATATATAAAATCCTTTCTAAAACTACATATTCATTAATACATAAGGTTTTTATTCTGGCCCAAACTGAGTTAATAACCCCCATCTTGGCAATATACATTTATTTCACCAATTTTAAAACCTAATAAAGATCCAACTAGATGTTCTTCATATCGACCCATCTCATTACTTAATGTTGATTATAAAATGTTTATGAGTATTTTTGCTGATAGATTGAAGACAATTATCCCCGCATTATAGACATAGATCAGACGGGCTTCATTGTAAATAGAAATACTTTTGATAATATAAGAAGAACTTTAACATTAATTGATTTTGCAAATAGGAAAAAGAAAGATTTAACACTTATTAGTCTTGATATAGGTTCAGCATTTGATTCAGTAAGTTGGGACTATCTGTTTACCTTAATGAAATGCACAAATTTCTCTGATGCATTTGTAAATTTAATTGAACATTTATACAAAGGAACGCTGGCTTATATTAAGGTAGGAACATATGTTTCACAAAAATACCCATTCTTAAAGGTACAAAGCAAGGATGTCCACTTTCTCCACTATTATTCACTTTAGTAATGGAGCCTTGGGCTAATTTGATTAGAAACAGTACTGACATAGAGGGTTTTGAAATAGAAGAAAATACAACATCAAAAATTCAACTTTTGCAGATGATGTTCTAATTACATCAGCAGGATCTAATTCTTCTATGCAGTCTTTATTTGATAAAATGATGAATTTTAAAAGTATTTCTGGTTTAATATTCAATGAAGAAAAACTAAAATACTACCTATATATACGAAAAAATACTCTCATTAGTGATTTTACTAAATATGTACCCAACTCAGGTCAGATAACTTATTTAGGTATAATACTATCTAAAGATATTAAATCTATTATATATAATAACTATAATACCTGTTTTCTTAATATACAAAATCTTTTTAATACCTGGAATAATATGTTTTTACTATGGAGGAGAGACTTACAATTATTAAAATGATAATATTCCCCAAGATTTTATACTTAATACAATCAATAATACTTTCACCTACAAAAATAACTATCAAGAAACTGAATACACTAATGTTAAATTTCTTATGGGCACCTAATAGACCTAGGATTGCATTAAAGAAACATACTAATAGCTGGTCTCAAGGGGTATTTCTTTTCCAGACTTTAATTTATATATTATCTCTTCTATTATAAAAGTTATTACTTTATTAATAGATCGGTCATATGTCGCAAAATGGAAAGATTATTGGGAGCTAATTAGTATGCACTTCATGAAAATCTCCTTAACACATAAAAATATGATTATAAATAACTCCATGTTGTGGTTGCTAAAGGAATTTTGTACTTCACCTATTACACCTAAACATATGGTCTGTTACCCATTAAATATTATTATTAGTTATCGTAACTTTATATTCATGCACCCTAAGTATAGGGAATGGAATTTTATTGTATTCCTATAATTTATACTCAGGGTATGCTTATGTCATCTACTTCTGAAGGAGCTCATTTAGCTATAGATAATAATCTAAAGTACTGGTATCAGCTGATATCTGATAATAAAGTTAAAATCTAGATTTCTTAAAACAAGAATTTGATCTAAGAGAAACTTGCTGGTTAGAGGTTCAGATCTTTAGACAACATCTCATTGATAGAATAGATCTAATGTCTATAACAGTTAAAGAATCTATTCCAAAACTGATTGATTACTTGATAATAAATTTACAGCATAAAGTTTCTGATAAAGGTAAACTTTCATATATATATAAAATTATCAGACAAGAAACTTTTTACAATGTAGATTCATACTGGAATTATTTCACCTCTATTAATGGGGACCCACCAACTCAACAAGATAAACAATATATATTGGAATCTGCTTATAGAACTACATCTTCCATTGTCTGGAGACTTTATACATGGAAATTTTTACATAGATCTTTTATACACCTTTGATGATGAATAAAATTAATAATAAAGATAATCTATGTAAGAGATGTAATGTAGAAATTAATGCTGACTGGGCTCATATGTTTTATGACTGTATGAAGTTGAAAGAATACTGGAAGTCAATTAATGAATTTTTGCAGGCTCTTTTACAGATAATTTCATTATTTCTAAGTCTCTTATATTATTCAACACACCTGTACCTCAATGTGTTAAAAGATTAAGCTTCCCTTGTTATGGTCTATCCTAGCAGTGGCTAGGAAAATAATAACTAGAAATTGGATTTCAGATACACCTCCTTCGTTCAATGAATTTAAAAATGTTATGAATATAATGTGTCATATGGAAATAAGCACAATTAGAATGAGAACAACTAGAAAAACATCACATTTTATTGTATGGGATAATTTACAAAATTTGTTAAAAAAATTCTAATTTCAATAGCACAATATTTTAGTTTAATTAATTGATTTGATTGTAGTGGATGTCTTTGTAAATACTTTAGTTGTTTTGTTGAATATTATAATAATACCTATTTTTAATTATTTGTATAAAATTGTTATGATATTTCTCTTATATGTTAAAACAATAAACTTGTTTTGAAAAAAAAAAAAAAGCACAGTTTAAAACATACCTTCTGTTTCCTGCCAAGCTTAAAATCTTCCTTCCTGATGGTCCTAGGGTTTTCGATGACTTAGACTCTGCTTTACTGTTTGTCAAAGAAAATAGGATTTTGGATAAAATAGAGGAAATGGAATGGGCTAGTCCTTCATTAAAGAGACTGGCAACTGAAACTTCGTGGAAGACTTCAGAGAAGAAGTAGAGACTAAAAAACAAATGATTTGTTCTATGTTTTTTTTTCTCTCTCATCATTTTAGTTCATTATTAATCTTTTTAAATATAGTTCCTGCATTTCCTGAAAGCCACAAATATTTTGAAAAAGATTTAATCAAAGTTATTCTTTTTTGTTGGGTTGGGAGGGTGGCCTAATGGTTAAGGTGTTTGCCTTACAAACACAAGGTGCAGGGTTTGAGTCTCACAAGGGATAATTGGCTAAGCTTAAAATGGCTCGCAAGAGCAGTTAGCTTAGTATGAATCTATAATTCTATAAAAAATTCTCTATGTGCAAAGAAATGTTTTGTTTCATAACCAGACAAAATATCTGAAGATTTTATGGCAAGCTATGATTCAATTTGTTTCTCTTTCTGAAAAGAAGTAAGGTCAGTAATTTGATACATTTTTTTTCTTTATCTTTTTTTTTTTTCTTCTCCTTTTCTTATTTTCTTTGTTTAAACAATGGCATTCTATTTAGATTATGTAGTGGGTAAAGGGTGGGGGAGGGCAGGGAGAGAAGAGTAATGAAAATATGATTAATAGAATAATAACATATTTATTCCTTGTAAAAAGTTTATATGTTCTTCAAATGCTATTCCTAATTGTACTTTCTTGATTATACTGCTTATGCTTGTTTGTAAATAATCTGTCATGCTTTAACTAATAATTATTAGAACTAAATAATAGTAAATAATATGTTTTATTTTTAACTCTATTAATATAAACAGTAAGTAATATTCCATTGTATATACTTCTTATAGCTTTCTCTTACATTTTTTTTATTTCTGCCTTACACCCTTTTATTTTCTACTCTCTTTTTCTTTTCTTTATTAATATATAGAAATGCTTTTGATTATATAGACACAGTAAATCATAAGATTTGCATAAAAATTGAGTTGGGACAAAAATATTGAGTTTTATTACTTATTAATAATTTTGGGCTTAATTTCACTTACATAGAGGCTGTAATAACCTGTAAAATACATTGTGAAGGTTTTGTCATGTTTAGATGCATTTACACTGCTAAATGAATGTTTGTCACTAGTTTTTAATAAGTTTCCCGCCAAAATGTTAAGGGAGACAATCTGGGATGTGGGCTGTCTCATGCACAGTGTCCATGAGCTACTTCAAAAGCTTCAACTCTCAGAATTCTCACAGAGAAGCTGAAAGCAGTTAGTCTAACCTTTGACCTAAATATCACACTGACACATCACAGATTCAGGAAGAATACTCTACCAGGAACTGAAATTATGCAAATGCGACTATGTGAAGGAAAATGAACTCTTTAACATCTAAATGTGAGTTATTTTATATAATTGCTTAAATATCTATGTTATAATTCATAAAATATGTCAGTTATAATGAGTTTAAATGATGCCGTTTCTTGTAGTAAGTAAATGTCTTATTTTAGAAGGCATAGAAAATGAAACATTTATTTAAGTGTTTTTGAAAATCTACTTAACAGCAGCATAATAATCTGTGTTAAAAACTTATGTTCCAAACATATACATTACTATAACTCATTTAATTCATCTGATTGACAAGCATAAATAATTTTATAACTCTATTCTGGAAGAAATTGTCATGTGATATATTTTAAAGCAGTAGGATAGCATGGTTGTAAAATCTGGTTACTAAAATGTGTTTGCTGTGCATTATTTTGTTTAAAGCAGACAGATTTATTGTAGGGACAGCAAGTAGGATAGTGCTCAACAAGGACACAACTCAGTGAGATCATATATATATATATATATATGTGTGTGTGTGTGTGTGTGTGTGTGTGTGTGTGTGTGTGTGTGTGTGTGTGTGTGTGTGTGTGTGTGTGTGTGTGTGTGTGTGTGTGTGTGTGTGTGTGTGTGTGTGTGTGTGTGTGTGTGTGTGTGTGTGATGGCTTCTTTTTTTTTTTTTTTTACAATAATGTAAGTGTTTCTGAGAATCTGCATAACTATGCAGTATGATTTATAACAATTTCTATGAATACAATATTTTATTCTATTGACAATAATGAGTTTGAGTAAATGCTCATATACAAGCAATTCAAGGTATTTTTTGGAAGCTGTTAATTGCATTTACATGACAGAAAATAGATGCATCTTAATATATGTAATGTCTGAATCATATTAGCCAAAGTTTTTGATTTAAATGAATGTTAGAACTTATTTTTCTCTCCTCTTGATTTCTAACATCAAGATTATTTGAATGCTATTTGAATACAAGTGTTTTATATTACATAGATGTATATAGTAGTATGAACAGTTTTTTTAAAAAAGTTTATTTTAGTTTATATGATGCTGTTTTACCAAATGTGTAGTCTTGTCTTGCTAGATAATTGAATTGAAAACTGTTAACCTCAGTTAAATATAACTAGTATTAAATTGATAAGGTGGTAGCTGAGGTACTGCTGCTTAGGGTAGGGGGTTAACTTGAGTGGTAAATACTACTCTAAGTTGGAGTTTATAACTCCAGGCTGGATGCAAGGTTTAATCTTTACATTATTTTCACTTGTTCATTGTTATTTGTATATAGTTTTGACATCCACAATATATTTTGTACACTCATTGTCACTACAAACAAAATTGAATCCTATACAAAATCCCATAAGAGATTCAATAAATACAGTTATATTTAAAGGTACACCTAAAGGAGGAGATGTAACATTATCTATCTTATTTGCTATTTTGATCATAAGATTCTTGAGTTTTAAAAATGCCAAATGACATCTTTAAAAGGAATTTCTTTAAACATTAATGGATTGAATAATCCGTGTAAAAGGGCAAGCCTAATAAGATACATTAATTTACATAAGGCCAACTTAGTCTTCCTGCAAGAAACCCATCTCTTGAAAAAAGATATTGATAAACTAGCCACAAACAAATATACAGTACTGGTTAGTTCAGAGCACACTCAGAAAAAAAGAGGAGTGGCTATTTTATGGAATAAAAGTATGCCCATTCCTAAAACCATTAAGTCTTATCAGGATGACAAAGGAATGTTTTGTATGGTTACAATACAAATTAATGGGAAGACTTACACTTTAATTAATGTATATTGGATACCTGGAATTGGTATTAATACAGTGAAACATCATCTTGATAAGATCATATCATTCTCTATAGGGGACATTATTTTAGCTGGTGACTTTAATTGTATACTACATGAAAGTGATACTACCACTATAGGGAAAAGAAGAATTACATCGAATGCAAAACATTTAAATGATTTTGCTAATTCTTATCATTTGAATGATATTAATAATCAGATAGATTCAAAATCATTACCATACACCTTTTTTTCTAACAGATACAAAACTTATTAAAAAATAGATAGGGTCTTTATTTCTAACCAGATGGTAACAGATTTAATTAATTACAAAATCATTTCATGTCCTATATCTGATCATAATTCAATTGTTTTTGAATTCATGATAAAAAATACTCATAATGTTCAGATCAAAAGGATACCAGCATACTTAACTCAACTAAAAGACTATAAAGAATATATACTTTCAGAAGTAAAACATTTTTTAGACATAAATAATACTCCTGAAGTCTCTATTGTTTATGTTTGGGATGCCTTAAAATCATATCTATATGGACAAAGTATCAGATGGTATAATAATAAAAGGAAATCTTGGGATAAGGAATTGTTAGATATTCAAAGTAAATTAGACTTTTATAAACATAATAATAAAGAAAATATTATGGACAAGAAAGTTATTGAAGAAATAAACAACCACTAAATGAGAAATACAAAGAAATTTTAACTCATAAAGTTAAAATAACTTTAGAGAAATACAAGTTTTTGTCTTATTCAATAAGCCCCAAATACTTACATAGACTTAAAAATAAAACAAATAGGTTGAATAAACAAAACCATATCAAAGAAATATTCTCTCTAAGGAAAAAGAAGAATGTTTCTAGTATACCAGAAATACTAGATGAATTTAGAAATCACTTTCACAAAATTAACCATAATAACATTAACATGGAACCTAAAGATAAAATAAAGGAGTTTATAACCACAAACATGAATAAAAAGCTTAATAAACAACAGATTAAACTATTGGACAAGAGTATTTCATATACAGAAGTTATTACACAGATAAATAAGCTTAAATCAAACAAAGCACCGGGTAATGATGGTATTATACCAGAGATATATAAAATCCTTTCTAAAAGTACATATTCATTAATACATAAGGTTTTTATTTTGGCCCAAACTGAGTTAATAACCCCTCCATCTTGGCAATATACATTTATTTCGACAATTTTAAAACCTAATAAAGATCCAACTAGATGTTCTTCATATCGGCCCATCTCATTACTTAATGTTGATTATAAAATGTTTATGAGTATTTTTGCTGATAGATTGAAGACAATCATTCCCGCATTATAGATATAGATCAGACAGGCTTCATTGTAAATAGAAATACTTTTGATAATATAAGAAGAACTTTAACATTAATTGATTTTGCAAATAGGAAAAAGAAAGATTTAACACTTATTAGTCTTGATATAAGTTCAGCATTTGATTCAGTAAGTTGGGACTATCTGTTTACCTTACTGAAGTGCACAAACTTCTCTGATGCATTTGTAAATCTAATTGAGCATTTATACAAAGGAACGCTGGCTTATATTAAGGTAGGAACATATGTTTCACAAAAATACCCATTCTTAAAGGTACAAAACAAGGATGTCCACTTTCTCCACTATTATTCACTTTAGTAATGGAGCCTTGGGCTAATTTGATCAGAAACAGTACTGACATAGAGGGTTTTGAAATAGATGAAAATACAACATCCAAAATTCAACTTTTGCAGATGATGTTCTAATTACATCAGCAGGATCTAATTCTTCTATGCAGTCTCTATTTGATAAAATGATGAATTTTAAAAGTATTTCTGGTTTAATATTCAATGAAGAAAAACTAAAATACTACCTATATATACACGAAAAAATATTCTCATTAGTGATTTTACTAAATATGTACCCAATTCAGGTCAGATAACTTATTTAGGTATAATACTATCTAAAGATATTAAATCTATTATATATAATAATTATAATACCTGTTTTCTTAATATACAAAATTCTTTTAATACCTGGAATAATATGTTTTTTACTATGGAGGAGAGACTTACAATTATTAAAATGATAATATTCCCCAAGATTTTATACTTAATACAATCAATAATACTTCCACCTACAAAATAATTATCAAGAAACTGAATACACTAATGTTAAATTTCCTATGGGCACCTAATAGACCTAGGATTGCATTAAAGAAACATACTAATAGCTGGTCTCAAGGGGGTATTTCTTTTCAAGACTTTAATTTATATACTATCTCTTCTATTGTAAAAGTTATTACTTTATTAATAGATCAGTCATATGTCGCAAAATGGAAAGATTATTGGGAGCTAATTAGTATGCACTTCATGAAAATCTCCTTAACACATAAAAATATGATTGTAAATAACTCCATGTTATGGTTAATAAAGGAATTTTGTACTTCACCTATTACACCTAAACATATGGTTTGTTACCCATTAAATATTATTATTAGCTATTGTAACTTTATATTCATGCACCCTAAGTATAGGGAATGGAATTTTATTGTATTCCCTATAATGTATACTCAGGGTATGCTTTTGTCATCTACTTCTGAAGGAACTCATTTAGCTATAGATAATGATCTAAAGTACTGATATCAGTTGATATCTGATAATAAAGTTAAAAATCTAGATTTCTTAAAACAAGAATTTGATCTAAGAGAAACTTGCTGGTTTGAGGTTCAGACCTTTAGACAACATCTCATTAATAAAATAGATCTAATGTCTATAACAGTTAAAGAATCTATTCCAACACTGATTGATTACTTGATATTAAATTTACAACATAAAGTTTCTGATAAAGGTAAACTTTCATATATACATAAAATTATCAGACAAGAAACTTTTTACAGTGTAGATTCATACTGGAATTATTTCACTTCTATTAATGGCGACCCACCAAATCAACAAGATAAACAATATATATTGGAATCTGCTTATAGAACTACATCTTCCATTGTCTGGAGACTTTATACATGGAAATTTTTACATAGATCTTTTATACACCTTTGATGATGAATAAAATAAATAATAAAGATAATTTATGTAAGAGATGTAATGTAGAAATTAATGCTGACTGGGCTCATATGTTTTATGACTGTATAAAATTGAAAGAATACTGGAAGTCAATTAATGAATTTTTGCAGGCTCTTTTTACAGATAATTTCATTATTTCTAAATCTCTTATATTATTCAACACACCTGTACCTCAATGTGTTAAAAAGGTTAAGCTTCCCTTGTTATGGTCTATTCTAGCAGTGGCTAGGAAAATAATAACTAGAAATTGGATTTCAGATACACCTCCTCCGTTCAATGAATTTAAAAATGTTATGAATATAATGTGACATATGGAAATAAACACAATTAGGACGAGAACAACTAGAAAAACATCTTATTATATTGTATGGGATAATTTACAAAATTTGTTAAAAAAATTCTAATTTCAATAGCACGGTATTTTAGTTTAATTAATTGATCTGATTGTAGTGGATGTCTTTGTAAATACTTTAGTTGTTTTGTTGAATATTATAATAATACCTATTTTTAATTACTTGTATAAAATTGTTATGATATTTCTCTTATATGTTAAAACAATAAACCTGTTTTGAAAAAAAAAGAAAACAATGGAACAAAAAAAAAAAAAAAAAAAAAAAATGCAATATTTGTTTTTTTCTTTAATATGGCAATCCTATAAGGTTAGGTACACAGAACTGTTATATATTCATTTTTATGTCTTAATAATATGTAAATACTTGCATATGACTACTTTTGGACCTGTATTTATTTATTATAGTTGCATCATTCTATTTTGAATATTTATAGACTGGATGTGATATTGCAGAAATCAGTTTATTTTTTCTAGACTTCGGTCTGGCTCTGAGTTGTGGACCAGATATCACATCTTTGTCAGTGCTGTAGCATATTGTACTTGCTTGTGCCTCATATGGTTTTCTCCTGCAGCCTGAACTTCTGAAACCTAGCTGCTTCAACTAACACCTCCTCCTAGGACAGAAATGTTCTGTCTAGTCCTTTAATAGCAATGCCCTGGTCTAGTTGTCTCCATAAAGTCATATTGTTCAGCATTTCCCAGAACGTAAATATTTTGCTGCAGCTGTGCAGAGCATAATATAGAGAGCCATTAGAGACATCTAGGTGGCAGAAGCAGGCCATAATTCAGACTGAATAAAACACTTAAAAATGCTTCAGGTCTGTAATAGTGTGGTGTTGTACTGCATCTCAGCCATGATCTGTCAGCTGCAAATCAATGACATGAACCATGGTCCATAGCATATCTGACATTGCCAATAAGATACCTGTCTGGGAGAGTCAGTCACTATAAATTGCTAGTATTGACTGGTCATGATCCAGATGTGGGATTCATGGAGAAATGCCTGGATGGTCAACAGATACATCGTGAATGATATCCTGTGCATTGCACACCAATTGGAATTTGATGGAGTGCAAAGTACTATAGTTGATGTATCACTGTCCATGTCTAATGAGGCAGGGCCTCACAGCAACGTTGATGCAGTCATTGGTACTTAAAATCTGAGGAAATTGGGGCATTTCTTATAGTACCTGTATAGTGCTGTTTCCTTAATCTGCCATCCTAGGAAACACCCTATGTTCCTACATATACTGCACAAACATATCAGAGAACTGGTGTAGTATTCAAGAGTCTAATTCTTGTGATGCACTTACTGTGTTCTCTCATGGATACTAGAATGTCACTGTAGCAAGGATAGTCAAAGGTATACATATCTTAGTGTCAATAGGGATTGGTGTTCCATGGATCTTACAAATTCCTTGTGAGAACAGCACAGGTCTATCAGCTGTCATATGGTGCATCTGCTCACATGATATCAAACAACTATATTGCTGTTGTGGAGGTGATGGATTGTTAGATGAAACAGATCCTTCTATGATGCAGAGGGCAGTAGTGCACCCTGTCACAGACAATGGCTGTGATAACAGCCTCTGACATGTATTGCTCAGCTATGCCTCACAAAGCAATGTATTGCAATGTCTCTGCCTGCCCACCTTGAAACCTTGTTGTACAAACTCAGTGGCAGTTACAGAGCCACAGCTTTCTCAACTTGCACCCGGCACTGAGGTATCATTCCATGATCTGGCACCCCTCAACTGTAAGGTCTGTTCCTGATCTGTCTGGTGCTGCTCTCTTTCAACTTTTAAAACTGTAACAAGTTTCTTGCGGAAAATTTATATTACACATGATTCAGTCCTGCAATCAGACCATAAAAGCTGTATACATTTCTGTACGGCATTCTGAAATGCCAATACAAAAATGATTAAAGCAACTGCATTACCAATCAATCAACATCTCCCTCTTGCTCCCAAAACACTTTTTGCCCAAGTTAGCTGTCCCATTTGTCCCATGCTTGCGATGCTTCTGTATGGCTGTAACTAATCACACAATTTTTATAAGGTTTAGATTTACTCCACCATTTTGTTTACCTCATTTCCATTTGTAGTGGGGCTCATTGGCATTATTTTGCTCATTTCTGTATTATTATACACTAATAAGCACATGATGCCAACCACACAGTTTACATCTGCTTGCATAATAGTGTTACCTCTGCATCTGAATCATCCAGCAAAAACTCAGTAAATTTATAATGGAGTGATTGCATGAATCAAATAGAATAATCAATGTGATTGTCAATGGTAGTATTCCTGATTATGGTGCAAATCAATGATATGTGAGGGAACCATCACCACACAAATTTTAATTAAGCTGAACAGTTTTTTTTAAGTGCCTGGCTCCATAGCATAGAAGGATAAAGATCAGACTTTGACCCAGTGGCATAGCAGGATAAAGTTCTGACTATGACCCAGATGACCAGAGCTGGATAAGTGGCTTGGGTTCTGGATGAGCCACATCAGTGACAACCTCCCCAAGGTTAAAAAGAAGTAGTCTGACTGGCTAACCTCTAATAACTAGTGGAGGCTTGCAAGTAATGAGTTTTCAGCAAGGCAGTGTAGTAAGGTCACAGTGCTCTAGAACTGGTGTAGTGTGGTAGGGTCACAATGGTCCAGAACTGGTATAGTGTGGTAGGGTCACAGTGCTCCAGAAGCAGTGATGGGTAGCTCCTGCTGTTTGTAGTTGCAAACAGACATGCACAGTGGACTATGTCAGGCCATTACAGTCACAAGACTATTGCCACCTTGTCAAACACTAGTGGAAGAGGGTTATGATTTCTCAGAAAAATTCTGTGGTAGACCCTGTAAATGAAGGCTTTCAGCAATTGCTTAACATGCCAGGAGAATTAAGAACAGTAATAGTAAAGACAAATAAAGGGTCAATGACCAGATAAACTTACCACAGTGGGTCCTTTGTACTGCTGGTCTAGATGGTCTGCTGTGGTACTGGGACCACAAGAGACTGATTATCTGTAAATGTCCATGACATGAAGTAACCTTCATATGGATAATAACTCCTCCCATTTGGCTCTTGTCTAAGTTGGTAGTGACTTCTCTAGAAAAAAGAAACGAAGTATGTAAAATATTGACAAGTCCTTAAGTGGTCATTTGCATATACCCCATGGGCTTCCACAACAAGAAGTTTACCTTTTTACAAGCTGTGATTAAGATGAACATTTTTTGGTTTGGATGCAATTTGGTATATTTTGCAGTCACCCTAATATTATGGACATCAGGTTTATTTTTAAGCCCTTGTTTCTAAAGTATGGTCAGATAATCCACTTATCCTGTACTGATGAGCTCAGAAAAAGGGGCAAAGCATGGCATGTCTGCAATTAAAGGGGACGGACTTTATTTACCTGAATCCATCAGTAAAGACTTAAAAGAGGTAAAAGAAAAAAGGCATGAATATTCAGAAATCATGAAGTTGAAATACTGATATGTCCTTATGGGGTTATTTAGTTATATCCCATGGGCTTCACTGCAGAGTATTTATGATATTAAGCAGCAAAGTATCTATTTTTGATGAGACTTTCTTGCAGTTTTTACTAAATGGTTTGTCTGACTGGCCTTTTTACCTTTTAGTTTAGAAGCTGTTATTTAGGTCCTGACTAATAAATATTTTAAACCTGCACCATTTGAATATTGACAGTAATCTATTATCATCAGTCAGAAAATAAAATGCATGATTAGTTAAGAAATAATAGTCCAATTTCTGAACTTCCATTTAAATGTGGATATACTATGCCTTAACAGCTTTAGAAAATGCAGCACCTAAAGGGATTGATCATCATGCTAAACATATAGTGGTAAGTATTTTTTTATTGTCACACACTAGTTTCACATTAGTAACTTTTGTGGGTACAAACATTTTTGTTATTGTTCTTTTCCTTTTTGATTTTAGTAATATTTTGCGACTGTTTAGCATCGTTCACATTTTTCCCTAACTGAAAAGCCATTTGTTTGTGCAAGCTATTATAGATGCGAGAACATAATGTACCACTGCGCAGTAATATCTGCCATATGCTCGTCTGCTGATTTTCATTAGCAGTATATGAAGCAGAAAAATGTGCAAACATGATGTCATTTTAATTATTATTTGTTGCTTGCACTTCACAAGTTAACTTTCAAGTTATGCATATGTTACATTTAGATTACTAATGTAAACGGATGTCATGGCATCACATTCCAACTACTTATGGAGCTCACAGGAATAAATGGAAATATGAAGATCATGAAGATAGCCATCAAAAACTGCAATGCAGTTTGATCTATCTAGTTTGAAATTGCTTCACATTTTTCTTTTTTTTCCTTGCTTTTTTTCCATTACTTTTCCTGCATGATTATTTCTGTTGTCATTTCTGTTTCGTGTCTACTAATGACATTAAAGAATAGGTGTAAGGGAAGGGAAAAAACAAACTCAGTGGACAGTATTAAGTTTTGCAGCAGATGCTTCACACTTGTTAGGAACAACTGCGAAGTTAGTCATCTGTCAAGAGATCTGGCTTGTAGGAAAGTTCATAGCAAGAATGCTAGACAAACTCAAAACATGGCAGTAGCTTACGAATCACAGAAAACATGAATTCACAAGCATGTTCCACCAGCCTGATAATAAATATAAGTCAAAATGTGAGCATTACTATGATATAGCGATGGAAATAATGTTTTCTGTTTAAAATATTTAAATGCTGAATGCCCTGTCACATGGAGAATTTCTTGCTCTGGGAAAATGAGCAAGAGAAAAGTAATGATTGCTACAAAAATAATCTGAACAAGCAAACAGCATTATTTTAATCTTTCCTGAGTACTTGGTAGTAATTTTAAACAAATGATTTGCCAGTTTTAAGGATACGGTAATTGTAAGCAGTTAGCTACAGCATTGAATGTTTACACAAAGGAAGTACCTTCAGTCTTTGTGATCATGTGATCACTCTTCATTGGCTGTGGATGTCCATGAGCCAATTCCATGAAGAGGTCTGATGCAGCAGACCAGAGTGTCTGGGAAAGTCAGTAACTCAGGTTCTCTGTCAGGAAATATAGAATTCAGGGTCTCGGTCAGGCAATCCAGTTATGGTAAATACCTGAAGGGTATTTTAAATCATTCTGAGTCAACATATTTCTGATGAATGTTTCATAAAGTGTTTAGTGTTTCACTTGGATTTCTATTCTGTATTCATATGCAGTGTAAAGAAAATATTCATTGATGTTGCTTATGTTTACGTATATATTGGTGGGGGGGGTGAATTGTGTATAAGTGGATACAAGACCAACAAGTTGATTTCTTCTCCATTGCATCCCTGTCAAACATCATCACGCCACACAATAAGTGACTATTTTTGCTAGTCTGGGCAAGATGCTTGGGAAAGGAGGATATCATTGGTACAGTGGTACAGTAAGAAGTATTGCCATGACACAGTGATTAGTGTTGCCATGACACAGCTCATGTCTCCCTGTCTTGAGTTAGTGACTGTGGCTCCATCTGTGTGGATTCTGCATGTTCTCATTATCTCTGTGTGAGTTTTATTTTGGTGCTTTCATTTTTACCAACACCCAAAAGACATACAAAAGGTGAATTGATATTCTTTAAATTTGTGTAGAAAGCATATTGTATATGTGTGTGTGCATGTGTCTGTGTGCATCTGTGTGTGTGTGTGTGTGCGTCTGTGTGTGTGTGTGTGTGTGTGTGTGTGTGTGTGTGTGTGTGTGTGTGTGTGTGTGTGTGTGTGTGTGTGCAAAATAATATTTACTTGTGCATGTATAAATTTCCTGAGTAGTGAAAACAAAAAGGCAAAAAATGCATTCCAGAACATCTAGAACCACAGGCTGTATAAGTGGGTTAAAAGAGTACTTAAAAGTGGGCTCCACCTAGTCTAATATTGACTCCATGCCAAGTTGGACACAGAGATTGCTGTAGTTTGGCTGGGGACCAAGGATTCTATGCCCATTATTTCTTTAATTTTACTCACAGTCAAAATTCAGACATGTGTGCTGAATTTAACTGTAGTTTATATGTTGTCTAGGGACAATGTGGTCAATATTTCTTTAACTTTCCTCAAAATCACAGCTCACAGGTGTGCACAGAATATCACTATAGCTTTTCTAGGGCCAGTGTATTGTGCAGTGGCAACAAGTTGGAATAAATTACTGTAAGTGATATTCTTTTCACTTTCTTCACAAATGAAATCAATATACATACATATATATATATATATATATATATATATGTATATATATATATATATATATATATATATATATATATATATATATATATATACACAGATGGATATCTTCTTGGGACAGGGAAAAGGAGGCATTCTGCATATGTACAGCTGACTACAATAGGTACACATTTGTTACTGTGCTTTATTTGTTCTTGGCTTCAGAGGGGTATACAGATAGCATCTGTATTTTGTGGTTAGAGCTGAAGATCCCATGTTGTATAGATGTATTACAGCAGCAAACTGAAATATCTGACTGTTTATTTGTCCTTTCACTGTCACCCAATTTAACAACATATGGGTACACCAAACATTTCTTTTTGTTGGGGTGGTGGTGGGAGGAAGGCAGTTATCCTAGGTATAATTGATGTCCTGTGCAAGCATTTTATTTTCAGTTTATTGCCATGGAACACTTTGCCTAGGGATCCATATCTGGTGCTTCTGGTTGTGGTAAACTTGAGGCAGGGGTTGTGTTTTCATTATGTAGGGATTGTGGATTATTTATCATGAAATTAAAGGATGCAAAGGTGGCAACCCTTGGTTTCCCTATACAAGGCAACATTTGTCACACTGAGTTTTCTGAGATCATTAAACTGACAGGTTAATTTTTCTTTATGTCATCAATGCTTTTGCCTTAAATTGTTTAAACAGTTTTTTTAATTGATTTTACAAATAACAGAATGCACATGTTGATTGTGATATAATGCCATGTATGGTGTCGCAGCTATACATTGAGAGACTTATATGGCAATAATTGACAAAGCTTTCTCTTTCCTCCACCATAGTGTGATCTCGGAGTTGTTAAATTTAGGTAGTGGGGTGTGTATGTATGTGTGTGTGTGGGGGGGGGGGTGTAGGCATTCATAGGAAACATGATGTACAATGTAATGTCTTGGCTTCACAGCCCAGTTCAGTTGTATAACACTTAGCATGCCTGCACTTCTGTGAACATTATGTAAATGTGATCCTATCCTTTGAGATCCTAGTTTGCTGGCAGCACCATTGCATAAGTGGTTTATCATCCTCAGGATGTGGTTCCAGGACTGTGAGTGCAAGGCTGACATACTCATGAAGGAATAGATGTAAATATTGTCTACTTTCCTACGTTGTTCTCTTTGGAAGATGCTGTAGCAGCAGTTTGTTGCTGCACACATCATTAGCTTTACACTGTGTTTTGCAGGGACATTAATGATGTAACATATGTTAGGCACAGTTACCCTGTACTTTTGCACATATAACTGTCAGGTTCCAGTATACTATGTACCCTGCAATGAACTTGTTTTAATGTTTTTTAATGTTGTTGTGATCCATCATTTACATATCTCCTACATACTTGGATTCTTCCAAGTATTTAGTATTGCATGCATGCACTCCAAGATATTTCAGCAAGCTTGTGATTTGTGTTTTTTTTTTTTTTTTTTGTAAACCATGTTACATAACTGCATATAATGTTGCTGAGTCCTTTCTCATACTTAATAGATAACATGCCATTTGTATGGATGGAGACTTCAACTGTAAAATCACTACCGTAAAGAAGAACAAGAGGCACCATATTAGCATGTGATAAAGAGATGTTAGAAGATGCCAGTTTAGCAAAATTTTGGGCAAAAAATCATTGATGTGTAAAGCATTAATTGCAAACATATTTTATATGTTTATAGGTAATGCTGAAAAAGCAACCAAGCTTTCCTGACCACAAAGCCATACAAGTGACAGACAGGGCATGGCTATTCTAAGTTAGATATATAAGTAAGTAAAAATAATTAAAAGGAACAGAAATGCATTTTTATAGTTGTAGAAAGATCATGGCAGAGTAATGTCATTCAATTAGAAGAAAATTGCATATTTTTTTTTGAAAAAGAAGATATGCAATGATCAGATGCAGGTATTCATGAAATGTAGAAGTACAAGATAAAAAAGAAACACATTATTGCATGTTAATTCTGAAACATTGTAAAATATATTCTTATAGAATATACTGAGAAATGAATAAATAACAAATGTGTGATGCAAGAAATAGAAGTATAACATCTAATAAAATAAAAAAGGTTGTGACATAAAGTTTAACAAAGGCAGGAAAACATGTGATACATAAGGAAGAGTCATTAGACAGCACAGAGGAAAAGTTAAGATATGAAAATGCAAATCTAGCATCTATAAAACAGCATTTAAAAAGGAAATTTTAAGTGAAACATACAAAAAGTATAAAGAAAATGTATAACAAGAGAATAAATGTATTTCAATGCAAAGATATTAAAATCAAAGAATTAAAGCCAAATTATCTAATGAAGAGAAAGCATGTGGAATAGACAGGCCAATAAATCAGGGAAACAGACTGTGGGATTGTGTGAATGCTGTCCTACTCAGAATTGCCTGTAACAGAAGAAACAAAGTATAACACAGAAAAATAAAAAGTATGTCGGGTAAAAAAATATAAACCATACTATGTGTGTTTTTAAAGTGTAACAGGATGCAATTGTCTTGAAGAAGATGAAAAATGCTCATATAGAAAGTATGCAGATGGAAAATATACTATATTGTTTGATGTTGAAGAAAATATAATGAAAGAGAAATGATGGAATTACTATGTTTATGGTTCATATGGAAGGAAATACTGCACAACAAAGTGTGAATAAAACAGAAACACTAAAAGAAACTTGGCATAGCAATTTAGAAATGTTTTACTACAAATATGATTATGTCAAAATTGTGATAACATATGGGAAGCTTAAAGAGAAGGTATTTAAGAAAGAAAAGGAGGTGTGAAAGAGATGGCTATGATTTCGGAAATAATCATTAATATGAAAACTGTCTTCTTTTAATCAGTGACAAGAGATCTTTAGCATCCACCTAAACTGACACAAATTCAGATACATGATGCCTTAAACTTCTTGTCCAAAAGATAGCAATTCAAAAACATCATAACAGCCCCTCCCCGTGTTGCACAGCGGTGGCAGTATTGAGACTTAAAATGTATAATCTCTTGGGAGGTACAGTGCACAGCATTCTGATTTTCCATGTATAAAAATAAGACTATTTATGGCTATGGACTGCACATGTACTCACGTTATGCAGTCTAGGTTTGTATTGCCTCAGCATTTATCTGCATACTGTATGACCCTATCACTTAACTAGAAAGTGCTACTATGTCACTCTCCAAAGTCCTTTGTTCCTTTTGGGTCTACCTGTACACATGTAAACTTGTTAGTGTTGATAGTGAGTATAAGAGTTAAATGTCACATGTTAGACAACTTCTATCAGTTATGCAAATGGCTGAGTGAGTTTCTAATGTTAAAAATAGTAATGTTACATTTCTGTGGATTTATTGCTACCATGTCACACAAATGTTTTCTTTTTCTATCCATTTGTTTTCTGTAGTAAATATGAAACATTTTTTTCCTTTTAACCCAAGCACTTTACCATTCTGGATAAACACATCAAGCTATTATATTGCTATTTACTGTGTCTTTTCTGTACAACTCATGCATTACTTCTTTCCAAGACCATGCCTAAAAGCGAAACCACAAATCAGCATAGTTATCTAATTTATCAAGGTTTTCAACAAATAAATGTTTATGTTAAAGATTAAATACTTTTCATGAATTATATAAGCATTCAAACTATAGGGGAAATATGTATTTTTCAGAAAAAAATATTTATGAAGGTGTATGTGGGTATATTATTGTTTGTTTGTATGTGTGTGTGTGTGTGTGTGTGTGTGTGTGTGTGTGTGTGTGTGTGTGCGTGCGCGCGTGCGCGCGTGTGTGTGTGTGTGTGTGTGCGTGTGTGCGTGCGTGGGTGCGTGTGTGCGTGTGTGTGTGTGTGTGTGTGTGTGTGTGTGTGTGTGTGAGTATAAATGCACATCTGAGTATTATTAAAATGCTAAAATTCTGATATTATGTTATATTTTGCTGAATTTTA
Source organism: Protopterus annectens (assembly GCF_019279795.1). NCBI lineage: Eukaryota > Metazoa > Chordata > Ceratodontiformes > Protopteridae > Protopterus > Protopterus annectens. The sequence goes on along the minus strand of NC_056741.1, from coordinate 1,052,118,250 downwards.
AGGTAAATGGAAGGGCAATACAATATTCTGAAACATTAAAAGCAGATTTTCTCTATACTACATAGTTTCCATTTAGTTGTTTTATATATATATATATATATATATATATATATATATATATATATATATATATATAGGGAGGTGAATATTAATTTTATGTTCAGCCTTGATAAAAAACTGAAAACCAACAATATACTTAGTATTCCTGCTCTTTGAGACTCTTACAAAGCTGTAAAACAGAAAGTAATAACTGACAAATCATTTGTTTTGTCTTGCCCCTCTATGATATGGCTGGCTTGGTAAATAAGCAAGCACAGAAGACTGGAATTGGATTGAGTCTTAGCTTTGATATTTGTACAGCAACTGCAAAATAAATTGATTATTCAAAAAAGGGAAATATGACTGAGGTCAGATGGAGTCTATATAAAAACAACATATCTGCAGATCAAAATTATTACACTGCTACTGAACTAGCACAAAAACATGAAAAGGCTCAGAAATACGTTTCTGTATTTCATTGCCTCTTGCTCCTTCTAAGGTCATATAGAAAATATGAGCTTTATTCCATGGTGGCAGAAATAGTACATTCGTCTGATTATTGATGTGTCCCCCTAGAGTATCACGATGAAAATAACAGACAGCAGACTGACATGCATACACACACAGATGTACATGGCCTTGCATGTACACACACATACACACACACACACACACACACACACACACACACACACACACACACACACACACACACACACACACACAGACACACACAGACACACACACACACACACACACACACACACACACACACACACACACGCTTGCACTTCAGAAAATGCATGCTAACACAAGTCCTATTATTGAAGCAACTTTGTAATTTTTATAACAGCAATATTTAAATATGTTCCTATTTTGAGCATTGGCTGCCCATTGTTTTAGGCTTTATCCAGATATCCTGAGCTAAAAGGCCAGAGGTACACAAACCTCTTTACTGCTGCTGCTGTCAGTGCTCACTCACTTCCGCTCTTCACTCTTTCTCTCTCATTCACGCACACCTTGCTTTCTTGCATATAAGCACGCATACGCTAACACACAGACAGAAACATAAACAAATACTCACACTTTTTTCTATTTCATTTAGTTTTTATACTCAGAAAACAGCAAAAGAACTGCTTAGTGAGTGAGAAATGACAGCTTGATCGATCTCTCTCTTATTAACATGTACGAATACACTCACACGCACAGACATGAACACGCACACTTTTTATTTTATATAGATATATATATATATATATATATATATATATATATATATATATATATATATATATAATTTACACTTGTTAAACAGCAGAAGTGCTGTTTAGTGAGCATAAAATAATGGCAGACACCAGGTTATTTTCAATCCGATCTTGATATGCTGCCATGAGACTCATTTTTCAGAAGGCATTATCTGTAGATTAACACCCTGCTTGAGAACATTCGTTCTTCAATTTAGGTACTGATCTACAAGTTGTCCAGTCTCTAATACTTTAATAATGCAGTTACTATCAATGCATGGAGCCCATATTCATGGCTTTTCACTAGGCTCGCCTCCCAAAAAGGAAGAAGATCCCTGTCGCAGATAACATCTCTTTACTGGAAAACAGCCAGGATATGACTTTGATCTTCTCATATTTTGTCATTGTCAAATAACTCTTTTACACCAGTACTTATTTTTCATACCCTCAACATTGCACAAATGTACTACATTCCTCTGTCTACCAAGTGGTGTCATCATTGCTATATATTTTTCTCCATGGATTGCATCTGAATTTTGGCAGGAGTCACTCCATTACAGAAAGATTCCGCTCACAATGGCTTTGCTTCTTTGCCCATTATCCATGTAAAAGAATAGTCTGTGGCATACAAAATGATGAATGTGACAAGGGTGTTCTATAATCTGATCTTATACAAGTAAATATAACTAAGAAGTTTGTTACTGAACCCTGGACAGAAAGTAATTAGAGTTATAAGGGTTGTAGACCTTGTGAGTATAGTAATTTTCCAAATGGGGTACTTGTTCAAAATCTAAGGATTGTAATTGCAGGGTGAGCATTTAAATGCAGATGAGGGGAGAGAGGATATATATACCTACCCCAAAAATGCAGTATTTAGGTATTCCTTCTTTGCTGCAGTGATGTTGGAGTAATAATAGTTCAATATCAGGAGTATGGGCAGTATATGAATGTGTCACAGTCGGCTCTACAGCATTCTGCAAACCACGTTTTTTTTTTTTTTCTTTTTTGTTAATGGACAGTTTTTATGTAACTATATATACTTGCATTTTTTAAACCTTTAAAACTTTAGAATTTTAATTAATAACATTTTAACTGCTATTGGTGGGACTTGTATATAAACGGAGCCAAAAATAAATTTATTTTAGTTCTGATGAAGTTGTGTTTGAACAAAAGCGCTTAACTACTTTAATAAAGTGGATTCTTAATTTGCTGGATGCTGTGGTGACTATTACAAGTGCTTTTAGTTGTGGCATTGTATTTTATTTCTTGGTTTTAAATCTTTGCCTTTGTCGCAGCTTTCTCCAGTTTGGTTTTGGTATTTAGATATCCTTTTCTGGCTATGGCTTCTCCAGATCATTGTGAATGGGAAGTTTCCATGATTTGCACTACAACTCCCAGTGACCTTATAAGCCAATTAACCTGACTGGTCGGATAACTTAATGAAACTGGCTCCTTTTTTTGATTGTACTCAGTGACCTCAGGAAGTTTTATCATTCCCCAGTAACCAGGAAGCTTTTTTCAAGAAGTTTCACCTCGGTATAATGTTAACGGTCCTATTGCTTCTACTACTAGTACTGGATTTAATGCATCTAGTCACGGGGACCTGAACTTGCCTAACAAGAACAGTTTGATTGATGGAACATGATCCCAGACATTATTTTCAGATGAAAAAACACTTTGAGGAAATAAGTCTGCAGCTTGTAGTTTGTAGAAATTTAATGAGGCACAAAAAAGTACATAAACGCTTTACACTCTCCACACTGCATTTTCGCTTCCCTTTTGACTTCTTCAGACAACATCAACATTCCTCAATAATAAACACTTAAATACTCAAAACCCTATACCAATTACACAATTAAAAAATCAATTAATTAAATACAAGTGTTTGCTTTGGAAGTTTGGTCAACACAAAGTTCAAGCTGGCAAAAGAGAATAACATATACAAAAAACTTTTTACCAACCTAGTATGTCTCCATTTATAAAATGCTGAACAGCAACCCTATCCAAGTCATACGAAACATGGAAGTATATATGGACTACATTTAATACTACAAAATCTTAAATTGAACTAAAAACAACATTAAAATTAAATAATCATATTAAAATTTTTAATGCTTTAGCGCCATCAAGCATCTAAAGAAGTCAAAAGGGAAACGAAAATGCAGTGTGGAGAGTGTAAAGCGTTTATGTACTTTTTTGTGCCTCATTAAATTTCTACGAACTACAAGCTGCAGCCTTATTTCCTCAAAGTGTTTTTTGACTGAGTTTTGGCTGTTTTCAACACTTGTTTCCATATTTTTTCTTCATTATTTTCAGATGACCTAAAAACTTGGCTTAATTATGAGACTTCTTTCAACACTTTTAATAATCATAACAATGACAGTGTTTGTTTAGCTATTGAGCAAAATGTGAAGGTGATGAAAAGATTATGTCTAAAATATTGGACTCAAGGTCTGGATAACTTGTACTTAAAGGAATGCATCAACTCTAAGATAGTTCCAAAAGGCTTTCAAGTGTTTAAATATCCAAACGGATTGGAACTTGGCAGTGACTATCATTTTGAACTTTTAGAAATGTTCAACCAAAGGGGATTTGAGTAAAATAGATCCATTATGATACATAATGGATGTGTTATGGAGTTTTTATTAACTGATATTGACATTGTAAACAAACAGATTCAGGATGATTTTCCCTAAATGAATATAGGGCACAGTTTGATTTATTTGATAATGTTGATCACAGATGTAATCAAATCAGAAAACAGAAGGGGGGGGAGTTAAAAAAGGGTAAAAATTGCTATATGCATAAAAAAGTTTACTCTCAACCTAAAAATTATGCATGGCACTCATATTCACCCCGCCAAACATTATCATTTAGACAATAGACATAGAGATGTGAGTACACCCCATTATGGTATGTTACCTACACATTCCACATATTTAGATAACAACTACAACAATGACAGGAATTGAATTGACATCCATGACCCTTTAGAATACCCTCCACTTTGTTGCTCAGACAGAATAAGACAGAAGGAAGAATAAAGACACAATATGCCACTTCAGGCACAGGACAGTTGCCAACACTCTTACGCACAACAAAAACAAGGTACAAGTGGGACAAGAATATGAGCTCTTTACAATCAGACCAACAGGATATTATATGCACAGAGTCTATATTTGAATATGATAATTTTAAAGTATACAACTATAGTGATATTGATTTAAACCAGACACACTTTTCTATTTTCAAAAAAGGGTTAACTTTTATACCCTTGAAACAATTTAACTCCAATAGAACTTTGATTGACATCAAAATATTTTTTAAGAAAGTTGAACTTGGAAAGGTTATGACATAACAGTTTGAAAAGAAAAAGTATTGTTAAACCACCTTTCCACCCCACATTACAAAATTTTGATTTTTTTGTGGAATTTGAACTGGATAATTTGGCTAAAAATAAAAATATAAATAGAAAACAATTTTATAACTTAACAATAACAGAAAAAGAAGTGTTACATGACTTAACATCTAATACCTCTGTTCGTATAATGAAATCTGATAATGGGGTGATACTGTCATCATGGACAAGTTGGGCTTTATTGGTAAAATGCTGAACCTGTTGTTCCAAGATGATATTTGCATCAATGCATCTAGGAATGAAATTAACATTTCTTATAGTAAGATAGACATGTTTTTGTATGATCTTTCAATGGAAGAAAGTATTAATCATACCACTTATGAGTTCTTATCTAACTCACATCCCAGAATCCCTACAGTGCTTGGCATACCTAAAGTCCACAAGAACGTTAACGACCCCCCTTTCAGGTTAATTGATTCTGCTTCTCAGTCTAAAACTTACACTCTAGCAGTGTATATTGATCATAAGTTAAAACCTTTCCATAAGATGAAGACACACATTCTAGTGGCAATAATTGGCAATGCTGATTTTTTTGAAAATGCCTTGTTTGCTACTGTCGACATAGTCAACCTTTTTACTGTCATCCCACATAGATTGGGTATGGACTGTTTTGATGAAGCAGTTTTTGGTTTCAAATTTCTATCTAGGGATAAACGTAGTAACACAGTGGACTTAAGGGAACTAGTGTTCAAGTACAATTATATTTATTTTGAAGGCGATATTTTTCAACAAATATCAGGGGTGGGCATGAGTGCATCTTGTGCCCCTATTTTTACCAATTTGATATTACTTGAATGGGAGAGAAGATATATTGTTAATTCTGAGTTTTACCAACATTGTCTCCAGTATTCTAGATTTATGGATGACACCTGTATAATTTGGAGAGGAACAAATTAATCATTAGTGGATTTTATTAATTATCTACTACTACTACTGAAGTGTTCAGATTCACCTCCAATATAACTACAGATTAATTCAATTACCTCAATGTTACAGTGTTCAAAGATAGAAGTTTGAAGATGCTTTCATCTAAGATGTACTAAAAACCTACTTATTGTAATTCCTTTCTTCACTTTACTAGTGAGCACCCACTTTCACAAAAAAGAAGTATTGTCAAGGGTCAATTAGTTAGGGCAGCCCACATGAATACATAGTATGAAGATTTTGTATTAGAATGTGAACATTTGTGAACTTTCCTCTCACAGAGGGGTTACACTAACAGCTTTCTATCTAAAATGATTTCAGAAGTTAAGAGTGGGTCGGGCACTAGGTACAAACTCATTTTAGGGACAGATTTAAGTGACAACTTTAATCAGAATGTGGATACAATTATACATAAACAAGATCAGAATGATTCTTGTACCACCTGTTGCTTAGAATATAACAATGAATAGCCCAATATAACAAGGAATAGCCCAGGATTAAGAGTATCATTTATAAATATTGGAATCTTTTCATACAGATGCTTGGTACTTTAGATATTTTTAAAAGAAATTTGAAGTTTATCTACAAGAAAGGGGTTTGTTTAAAAAAATATTATGAATCTAATAAAATATACAAAAAGAAAGAAATATGTAAGACAAAAAGAGTAGGTTCTTTTAAATGCAGCAGTTGCAGGCAATTTGCTTACATCAGCAACATGAAAACGATATACTTGACTAGTCGTGGGAAAAAGATAAAATCACAACATTATTACAATTGCAATCCTATGGGGGTGGTTTATATTTGTGTATGCCACCGTGGTGCTTTCTATATAGGAAAAAACAAAGGGGCACTTAAAAAGTGTATTTTTGAACATTTATATGACATTTTGCATGATGTAGACACAAACTCCTTAGCAAAGCTCTCTAAAGAATGTAACAACAGCAATTTCAAGTTTTCATTTTTGGTGCAGGTACGCAGAAATCCATGAGCGAGACAATGGGAAGACCTTCTTGAGTATCATGAACTACAATTGTACTTACAAGCCAGTAGATTACCTGGTTTAAATGAGGTCATATCCATTGCCCCGTGTTGAAATCGAGGTAGGCAAAATTATAATTTCCCTAAAAAAATTTCTTTCCTGCACATGCTTTTCTTAAAAATTATATTTTATAAGTTAAACGTTTTTTTTTGGTTAATGTAGACTTTTATATAGCTATGTGTATTTGCACGTTTTTAATATGTGGTGCCCTTTAAAACTTAAACATTTTAATTGAGATTTGAACTGATGTTTAATTGATTCTTCCTTTTTATTGGTGGGATTTTATTTTAGTTTTGATGAAGGTCTGTTTGAATGAAAGTGCTTAACTACTTCACTAAAGTGGATACTTCATTTGTCGGGTGCTGTGGTGACTATTAGAAGTGCTTTTATTTGTGGCATTGTATTTTATTTAATGATAATAACCATAATAATAAAATGGCAAAATAAATCAAAAGAAAAAAATCTAATTCTGACCAGAAGCAACAGCAGTTTTGAAAATATATAACAGTGTTGCCACATCAAATGAATAAATGATGATTTCATGATTTATATAGGATAAATATTATATTTATGGAGAACATGTACATACTGTATATAGTTATTACTTCACTAATTAGTATAATTACATTTATAATGACATCTGATTGATAGAGAAAGCATGTTAAAATATTTCATAAGTATATTGCATGTTTATTGCTGTATAGTAATGACAATCTTAAGTGGATGATTGCCTCAATCAATAAGATTAAAAAAGGCTTTCTACATTACAATAGAATCCACACAGTGCAAATCCAAAGTAGTTGTACTGAAATTGTTGAACGACCTATACATCAACTATTCAGATCTTCAAACATCTGGATAAACCCAACAAACCATATATGATGCAGCACTGTGTAATGACTGCAGGATTTGAAAACGGACAGCAGTAGCAACAAAACCATCAGCTCATCAGTATAGTGGCTAAGAAAATGGTCTTATGAAATCTAAATATGCAGTTCAGTCCTGTACCTGCATTTACTTTTGCTGATATTGTGGCAGACCAATTTGATGAAATAATCACTACTTATCTGAAGTACTTACTTTATTTATTCATCTCAGATTTGTTTGTGCATTTGTATATTAATTCATTTATTTACTTTTATTTATTGTATTACTTATTTAAAATGGGGTGTCAAATGCCTTGGACATTCCCTTTGGATACTTTGGGTTGCACAAGTTCTGGATGCTAGTTATTTATTTATTCCTTTATTAACTTACTTTCTTTCTTTCACTGTCCATCTCATACCAATGCTTGATTTGTCAATAACCTAAAGGGTTGGCAAAATGTCTTTCAGTAGCTTCCATATGATTAGGTTCGATTAGATCGATACATATTTGAATATAGCGTGGGTTACTAAAAATAATAAATAAAGTAGTGCACTTTTTTTAAGGTATGGATTTCATCTCCAAACTAACAAATGTTTATGCTGTGCTTGCAGTTTTCTACCTATTTCTTTTTTGAGTGGCCAGTTGTATATGGTGAGTACAAGAGGATGATATTTTATGTAAATGTTGGACATTGACTATAAGGGCATGATCATCTTTGAAGAAGTGCATGTCTGGTGATAGTTGTCTATGTTTGGGAGTGGAGTGAAAAACATTAATTTTAATATCTGGTTAATCTAAAGTAATTTGCTGCTGAATCAGTTGTAAATCATCATAAGATCCTAAGTGAGAAGGGACCTTTGTTTATTTTATTTACATTGAATTTATCTAGGAAGATTACCAAACACAGCATGACTAATTGCAGGCTCAACCAAGGTTACATGCTAAACAACTACAACTTGAAAGAGTAAAATAAAACAATCATTACAATCAAATTTCAAACAATTAGAGGTAAGCAAAGACAAAAACAGTATGACTAAAAGTAATGAAATGGTACATACAAAAGGCAAATTCATAAGTTGTATTGAAGAATTGAGGTAAAAAGATGTTAAGATGACAGGAGCATCATTGAATGGGAGTTTAACAGATTAAGTGATATGTCTTGGATTTGTTTTCTTTTGTTTTTAATTTGAATTGAAGAGCAGACAATGTCATAATTTAGTAGCAAGTACAGAGATCAGTTCTAGCTTGGCTTCTAAGGTTGAATGTTGGGGTGGTTGTGATGAGTTTCATAGAAAGTGGAGATGAGGTGTCTTGGCAATGTCGATGAAGAGTAGGGAGCACAGAAGAAAGTTTTCTTTGGTATCTCTTTGTTTTGTATAATTCATCCCATGGGAAATTGGTGAGAAACTGTCATATTTTATTGGATATGCTGTGTTTTTGTTAGTGGTCATGACAAGCGAAGGTAAGCTGTATTTCAGATAAGCAAGCTGTAGCTGTCCTGGCTGGTGGAGAGAGGAACTGCGAATATTTCTGATCCCAGAATGGTAGGTAGTTGATTCTAGATCTGGGTTTTTCAATGTGTTTTGAACCACGAGAGACCAATCAAGCTAAATGCCCAGTTACTAAATTGTTTGTTCCAATAAATCTAATGTAGTAGCCTTTAATATTGAGAACCTGTGGGCTTCCATAAAATTTTATTTATTTATTTTTTGTTTTGCTTAGTGCTGAAGGGCATACTTTTGTTTTGTTTTGTTTTTTCTTGGCTTGAGAAGAAATATTGCATAATTGACATATTGGTTTAGTTCTAGACCTTATATTATGACCTTGTTGGCCAGCACTGTAGAGGACGGATCATCTGCAGTTCATTTTGCTAAGGTACATATGACAATGAGTGTAAGCAGCCTTATCTTACTTATGTTCATTGCCATATGTACAAAACATCAGACAAAATAGCATAGTAAGCATGAAGGAGAAACTCATTGTAATTGCCATACATCTGTTGAGGAGTCAACTATAACATTTCTGCAAATAGTTGTTTTGGAGACTGAAGGTAAGTCATGTTTATAAAGGAAGGAAGTGTGATGCTGAGTTAAAAGCTATACTACATTTTCAAACAAGAACACTGCAGTTTTCATTGGTAAATGTCTTATGATTAGAGTTTAAGAAAAAGATCCGAAATATGCTGTGGTCATCCTTGACCCATACTGTTTAACTTGAAGAGGCATTCATTTCTTTAGATGAAATTTAAAAACAGGGAGCAAGAGAGTCTTTATGCAATCAAAGAGTGGGCAGGAAGAAGGAATAGAAACTAATCATTTGTTTTAAAGAAAGGGCTGCCAAACTTTGTTAAATGAATAACTATGTTTGCATATATGTAGTACAGCATAGCACTATGTAAGATAATATTAAATATCTGCACTAGAGGGATACTGACAGAGAATAAAATGCTGACTTTTTGGAAAACTGACACTGAAGGCCAAAAGATCCAGAGCAGCCTTTACCTGAGTTTTAACGAACAGCTTATTCACATTAAAATGTGAAAACTGAAAAAATGGTAAGAAAACGAAAAATGTTTACAGTTTCTCAACTTAAAGTTAGGAATAGTAAGCTTCTAGGCTGAGTGGTGACAGCAGTTTCACCTTGAAATAAACATAAAATACACTGCATTAAACTTAGATATACAGAAGTGCTCAAAAGAGAGATGCATGACTAGAGTTAAAATTAGAAAATACTTTTTTTTTTTTGCATATTCAAATTCTCTATAGTTTAGATTTTTCCTGAAGAAAAATAAGGATGAGTATGAAAGACCGAATAATATTAAGATCGAGGAATTCAGAAAAGATGAAGTTGACTTCAACAGTGGCAAAAGTTTTAAGTGGGAAAAGTATAATGATATAATTTTTCAGAGCCTTGATAACAAAACATATATAAAAGTAATTAAGCTTCTCCAAAACTATGTATCCCAGCATATCAGAGCCTGAGAAAGAAAGCACAAGGAATAAGTTCAGTTTTTATAGAAACTTAACAACAATGGCAAATTCAGTTTTGGAAAATGTAAGAGAAGTACTATTAATAATGCCTTTCAGTAGTCCTGGGTCTTCCAGTCTGCCATAGTTGTTAGAGGTAACAGAAACCAAAATGCTCAGTGTTCAGTGTTCTTCATATTGATCGCGGCTGATGTAGCCTAACCTATATGGGTTATAACTTGCAAAGTGTATAACAGCCAGCTAGCTTCCAAAGCTTCAAGGCACCTTCTATATATATAAATCATTAGTCAGCTTGAGTGGAGCTAACTAAAAAGACAGGTTTGAGTGTCAATTTCTGCAGAGCTTTCCTGCTGCTGAAGAGAATGCTGTTTTTCAGGCTTTAGAGGATCGACGGTCAGCTTGAGTTGTTCCATTGTTCCCTTTGGTGAAAAACCATCCACGTGTTATTTTTATTGTTTTAAATAACTTTCTTTTTTTAATTTCTCCAAATCTTTTGGGTTTCTAATACCATGACAGAAATGGATCCCATTCCTAAGTCAAAGTATGATTAACGTTCATAAAATTAGCATTGTTTCACTCTTTGATGTCAGCCAGTAGTGCTCTTTGCAGCACCTGCAATGTGCCCAGTAAAAACTCCTCCAATTCATACAGAGTTACATGGATTGGTAGCATATCTAAATACAATTGTAGACTCTTTTTTATAAGACCCGTTACTCCTACTACTATTGCAAACATGTTCTCCACTATGACTTTATTTAACAACAAATGATCCTTTGCTCCATACGACTTTCTTTTATTGCCCTTTTGGTCTATTGCCATAATTGAGTTTTCTTCTAAAGGGCTATAAATTCTGTCAGCATCAATTCCAGTGTATAGTTTATACATCGTCAGAAGGCAAGTTATTGGTCTATAATTTTTAGGGTATCTTGCAGGTTCACTCTTAAGTAGGAGCATTGTTTTTCCTGTTGTTAGCCAGGTTGGTGTCTGTTCAGGATGCACATATAAATAGTTCTTACTCACAGCTAAATCTTTGTCCAAAGATCTTAATACTTTTAACCAAAAGTTAGGAACTGCATCTAGGCCTGGGGTTTTCCAATTAGAGGCTTTTCTTAACTTTGTTTCAGTCTCTCTGGTTGTTACTTACTTTCCTGTGTGGGAAAGTATATTTCAAGCTAGGATTATCTGATTATTGACTGTCATATGACTTTACTTTTAAAGAGAAGTGAACTTTTGTGTTTGACAGTTTGCAAAGTTGCTTTAAACCTTCCAAAACCATTGTTTTCTGTTTTTCTGTGGATAAACTGTTTAAATTGCTTTTGGAGATTGTTACTGTTTTTGGGGGAAGGGACTTTATACTACTTTTAAAATGTTACTAGTGCATGCTGCTTAATTTTCTTTGAAAGAAGCACCCGTCTCAGCTTGATGACGGAATAAACTACTGGTTCCACAGTCAGTTATTTTAACTAAACAGCCTTTGTCACCACAACAGCTTAACAATTTCTTCAGCCACAGGTATGTGACTCTGTTGTGGCTAAAGCTGGTTCCTTAGATCACTCATCATTTTCCCCAGATCTTGCCAATATTGTCCATACAGCCACTATGGACTGGTGGTTAGCTTCATGCTCTGCAGCTGATAGGCGTCACCTCAGTGGACATGGGAAGGACAATCTTGTTGTTCTTGGGAGGAGGGGCAGGGAAGGTACGCCTGCTTAGCCAGAATGTTGTGCAGATCATGGGGAAGCAGCTAGTGCCATTAATAAACTATTTGCCCCAACTTACAAAGAATAAAAAAAAACTAAACATGTACTTTCTAGTACACCAGTTCTACTGGAAAGGATTAAATTATTACCTTTGGCTCAAGGTGTTGTACAGGCCCATCTTATATGGTTGTTTCTGGTAAAATAAAAAGGGATTCTTCCTTTCCTGAAGAAATTCAAGACATAAATAAATGTGGATTTATAAGAGTAGCATCATTTTAACCACTCCCATTAATTCTTTGTAAGCTAACACTGATCACAGTGCTGGCATCACTAGCTTAGAACTGCTAATGTCTACCTTCTCATGTGTATGACAATACTTTCATTATACTGTGCCTGTCACTATGTGAGTTTATTCTGTACCATAACTTATATAAATTTATAGAGACATGTTTCATACACATTTGAGGAACATCTGTGGCAATGGCCATGACTCCTTGTTCTGGTACATCATTCTGGCTCACAAAGGAAAAAATAGTTTTGTTTTCTACTACAATATTAAAATGTATAAGTTAAATTGTATTGCTACATTGAGATCACAATAATCAAAGTAAACATGTCTGAAACTTCTATAGACGGATATAAGGCTTATTGTTGTAACAAGCAACACTCATCAGCACAAGGTAATGGTTTTGTTAGAAGAATATTTTCAAGTTTGCAATACAAGTACATTTTGGGGAATTAGAATAACACAGAGTGCATAGTCATCTTGGTAAGGAAGTCAGTTGTTATTAAAACCTGTTACTGGGTTTTATAAATCTCTGAAATCTAAACTGTGTGACTTGGAAGAAATAATGCATTATATTTACACAACCAGAGCACAGACTGGAGTTATGGCTGGAGATTTGAATTTACCAGCAATGAACTGGGATTCATTAGACACATCAGGCAATTTGAGGAAAGCATTTATGGAAGTTAACTTAAAGTGAATTGTTAGGAAACGTGAGATAAGAAAGAATGTTGTAGATATTATTTGCATATTGGATTCATTCAACACAAAATCTTATCAAGTGATTTCCTCCTTACCAAACGGCAACTATACTATTATTAGAACTATGCTAACTCACTCTGCAATCTGGAAAACAGAGAAGCTGGAAATTATGCTATCAGAAACTAAACATAGGCAAATTATGTACTGGTAATGTTTGGAAGTGTCTTTGCTTTACAACTAATTTCTTTTCCAGTTGCACCCCTCACGTTAACGTTGCAAGTGATTTTGCAAAAATAAAGATTACAGTGTGACTTTTTAGTTTCATTGTTTACTCACTTTTCATTATATAAAAATACCTACACTATGATATCATGGTAGGTACTGAGCAAAGATTATTATACAACTGCAAAGCATTCTAGGTAATTAAATTAACATAGCTTTTTAGAGGATCTGCATCTTATTTGCATTGTGGTTTCATTGCTACATTATCACCATCATCATCAGTAGTTAGTGTTCAATGTGAGGTGTTCCATCTGCATGAACTATTTGAGAATTTGCCTTTCTAGGAAGAAAGAAATTACTTCTGAGGCATTTGACATAGAAACGCAGTAGTCTGTACATTAATTTAGGAAGTGAGGTATTTTGGGTTCAGTCTTTAAGGATGTCATGGCATGGATTTTCAGCTCTGAGAAAAAATATTTCAGTGACCCATTCATGCCAATAAAATGAAATGCAAAAGCAATGCACTTTCTGCTCCAAAACCCATGTAATGTTGGACTGTATATGGTAAGGAGGCTATAGCCATTAGCAAAGGTTTGTTACTTAACACTTGCTTTAGAATATGACCAATACACTTTAAGTAGTACAGAGCAGATATATGTGCTCAAGAATAACACGATTAAAGAAATACAGACAGATTTAAAGAATGGAATCAAAATATTTAAGGTTACAAGGAAAATAAATATTGCCATGCAGTGACACTGGGATTCCCAAAAGAAAGGAAATCAGGCAGAAAAATGTGATTTTGAAGAAATAAATTGATATGTTAGATAAGCATATCAAACAGTATATGAAAATAAATGAATAGATGTATGAGAAAAATACAGTGGGTGTTAGGGAACTTATCAGAAGAGCAGATGCTAAAACAGATCACTGCTGCCATATCATGAAGCTAAATGGAGCATATCCTGCAAAGGGTGTGGAATCCAGCTAGTGCAGAGAAGTTTTTGGGCACCTACCATGCTCACTGTAGCACAAGGGCATGCTTGCATAAAAGAAGATGCACAGTCACCAACATTCAGAACTTTCTTTTTTCTAACTGAGAAAGGCTATAACCAGAAAAAATGTAGACTAGAAAGTCCAAATATGTAGTCCTGGGTCCACAGAAAGGGAAAAAGGGAACCCTACCTTTGCCAAAGGAGAAATAGGTAAGGGGGGGAAATATCAATCAGAGACAAAAGGAAATGAGTAGCATAAAGATATATGGGATGACGGCCTAATCTTAGATAGCAAGGATGGAGGAAAAAGGACCAGAAAGGAGCCTCTGGTGAAAAGACCTAGCAGATTCTTTTCTGACCCTGGAAAATTAGTCAAGTTTGCAGTGTATAGTAAATATATGCACAGATGATCAAATTTCTGCATCTAGATAAAATCTATAGTTCTCCTCTTTTCAAAAAGCCCGAGAAGTAGCCATGGCTTTAGTAGAGTGAGCCCTGACCCTCTAAAGGAGGATGGTCTTTCTTTGGTAAAAGTAAAAGAAATGGATCGAGTAAAATGATCATTTAAATATGGTCTGCTTTGACACTAGTTGAACCTTTTTCTTTCCACTAAAAGAAATAATAAAAAAATGTGCTTGGCCACCACATTAGTTCGAAACTAAACTTCTGTAATGAAGTGCAAACATTAACACACAAACACAAACACACACACACCTGGTTTTCCAAATAAATACATATTCACAGTTCATTACAGAAGCTTCCTTCTAACACACATGGTGGCCACACACATATTTTTCATGAGGACTTTGTTTTGATCCTTTCTGGTATAGTAGAGTCCATACATTTGTATAGGTGTTTATACAGGGCAATTGTGTACACTTCTATATAGGAGTCATAGTTGATAGTGGTGGCAGGGAGTTTGAAACTATTTATGCCATACCTTAGTAGACAATAGTTTGCTTTGGAGAAAATTTTCATCCTTTTTGCTCGGGGGGGGGGGGCAGGTGTAATCATGATTTTGAATGAGACTGATTTATGATCGGACCTTACCAAGAAGGGCAACACAAAGGGGGTAATGCAGAGGCTCCCTATGTTGGTGAGTACTACGTCTATGACATTCCAACCCCTTGTGGGAGTGCAGACTGTTACACAGCATGTGTATTAACAAAGTCTGGGAACCTTAGGGTGAGCGTGTTTGTGCTCATATATGACTCCATATCGATGGAAAGATAGTTGAAATCACACATGACCAAGGTGTTTGGCTGTATAGTGAGTGACTGAAGTAGATCCAGGTAGGTAGAGTGGTTCTTTTGGTTCATGATGGGTACCTATAGCTACCAGTGATATGGAAGGGAAACACCTGCAAATGTGTTTTCAGGTTTCATGTTTTATAAAGACACAGATGAGTGATGCTAGCTGTCAAGATATATCTTTCAAATGATGTATGATTTGGACATTCTGCTGTGTTTGTTGCCCTCACATTTACTCTTGCTGATAGTCAATTTATTTATTTATTCATTCAAAATGATAATAAAGGACGCCATTAGTCCGATTCCAAGAAATAAATTGGTAACAGAGCTAGTGTTATAAGATGCAGGCATTTGCTATTAATCCAAATGACAGAAGTAAGTATTTTTATTGAGTGTGGTAGGCTGGACTAATAGAACTGAGGCAAGTAAATGAGCAATGGATTCATCTGCCAAGCTTCAGCGTCTCCGTTTCCTGCACTGATAATATTAACAAGATATAAGTGCTATAAGATGCTGCAATGGTAATATTGACTAGATGCACATGCCATAAGATGCTGCATTGGTAATATTAACTAGATACACATGCTATAAAATACTGCAGTGGTAATATTAATTAGATATATATGCTATAAGATGCTGCAATGGTAATATTAACTAGATACATTACTGTTGGCCAAAGGAGGAGAAGAGGCGGAAGGCATGGCCGAAGGCAGGAAGAGAAGAGAAAGGCTAGGAATGTGGTAGTGAGGGTCGGAACTTTGAATGTTGGCAGTATGACTGGTATAGGGAGAGAGCTAGCCGATATGATGGACAGAATGAAGGTTGGTATATTGTGTGTGCAAGAAACCAGATGGAAGGGGAGTAAGACTAGATGTATCAGAGGTGGGTTCAAATTGTTTTATCATGGTGTGGATGAGAGAAAAAATGGCGTAGGAGTTATCCTGAAGGAACAGTATGCTAGGAGTGTTTTGGAGGTGAAAAGAATGTCGGATAGCGTGATGTTTATGACGCTGGAAATTGATGGTGTAATGATGAATGTCATTAGTGCATATGCTCCACAAGTTGGGTGTGCAATGGATGTGAAAGAAACATTTTGGAGTGAGTTGGATGAAGTGGTGATGACTGTACCCAAGGGTGAGAGAGTGGTGATTGGAGCAGATTTCAATGGGCATGTTGGTGAAGGGAACAGAGGGGATGAAGAAGTGATGGGTAGGTATGGTGTTAAACAGAAGAATGCAGAAGGTCAGATGGTAGTGGATTTTGTGAAAAGGATAGACATGGATGTGGTGAATACATATTTTAATAAGAGGGAGGAGCATAGAGTGACATACAAGAGTGGAGGAAGATTTACACAGGTGGATTATATCTTATGTAGGAGGGCCAGTTTGAAGGAGATTGGAGACTGTAAAGTGGTGACCGGGGAAAGTGTAGTTAGGCAGCATAGGATGGTGGTTTGTAGGATGACGTTGGTGATCAAGAAGAGAAGGAGGAGGAGTGTGAGGGCAGCACCAAGGATCAAATGGTGGAAATTGAAAAAGGGTAATTGTGAGGTGGAGTTCAGGGATGAGTTAAGACAGGCACTGGGTGGCAGTGAAGAGTTACCTAATATCTGGGTGACTACAGCAGAGCTAGTAAGGGAGATGACTAGAAAGGTGCTTGGTGTGATATCTGGACAGAAGAAGGAGGACAAGGAGACCTGGTGGTGGAATGAGGAAGTACAGGAGAGTATACAGACAAAGAGGTTGGCAAAGAAGAAGTGGGATTGTCAGGGAGATGAAGAAAGTAGACAGGAGTATAAGGAGATGAGGTGCATGGCAAAGAGAGAGGTGGTGACGGCTAAGGATAAGGCATATGAGGAGTTGTATGAAAGGTTGTACAAAAAGGAGGGAGAAAAGAACCTGTACCGATTGGCTAGACAGAGGGACCAAGCTAGGAAAGATGTGCAGCAGGTAAAGGTGATAAAGGATAATGAGGGAAACATACTCACAAGTGAGCAGAGTGTGTTGAGGAGATCAAAAGAGTACTTTGAGGGGTTGATGAATGAAGAGAATGAGTGGGAGAGAAGGTTAGATGATGGGGGGATAGTGAATCATGAAGTACAATGGATTAGCAAGGAAGAAGTAAGGATAGCTATGAAGAGAATGAAGAATGGCAAGGTTGTTGGTCCAGATGACATACCTGTGGAAGCATGGAGATGTTTAGGTGAAGTGGCAGTGGAGTTTTTAACCAGATTGTTTAATGAAACCTTGGAAAATGAGACAATGACTAAAGAATGGAGAAGAAGTGTTTTGGTACCGATTTTTAAGAATAAGGGTGATGTGCAGAGCTGTAGCAACTACAGAGGGATTAAACTGATCAGTCACAGTATGAAGTTATGGGAAAGAGTAGTGGAAGCTAGGTTAAGAAGGGACGTGATGATTAGTGATCAGCAGTATGGTTGCATGCCGGGAAAGAGCACTACAGATGCAATGTTTGCTCTGAGAGTGTTGATGGAGAAGTACAGAGAAGGTCAGAAGGAGTTGCATTGTGTGTTTGTAGACTTAGAGAAAGCATATGACAGGGTGCCTAGAGAGGAGTTGTGGTATTATATGAGGAAGTCGGGAGTGTCAAAGAAGTATGTAAGACAGGTACAGGATATGTACAAGGGTAGTGTGACAGCGGTGAGGTCTGCAGTGGGAGTGATGGATGCGTTTAAGGTGGATGTGGGATTACATCAAGGATGAGCTCTGAGCCCTTTCTTATTTGCAATGGTGATGGACAGGTTGACAGACAATATCAGACAGGAGTCCCTGTGGACTATGATGTTTGCAGATGACATTGTGATCTGTAGTGGGAGTAGGGAACAGGTGGAGATGACCCTCGAGAGATGGAAATATACTCTAGAGAGAAGAGGAATGAAGGTCAGCAGGACTAAGACAGAATATATGTGTGTGAATGAGAGGGAGGATAGAGGAATGGTGAGGATGCAGGGAGTAGAGGTGGTGAAGGTGGATGAGTTTAAGTACTTTGGATCAACAGTTCAGAGTAATGTTGAGTGTGGAAGAGAGGTGAAGAAGAGAGTACAGGCAGGATGGAGTGGGAGGAGAAGAGTGTCAGGAGTGATTTGTGACAGACGAGTACCAGTAAGAGTGAAAGGGAAGGTCTACAAGTGGGTAGTGAGACTAGCTATGTTGTATGGGTTGGAGACAGTGGCATTGACAAAAAGGCAGGAATTTGAGCTGGATGTGGCAGAGTTAACGATGTTAAGATTTGCACTGGGTGTGATGAGGGTGGACAGGATTAGGAATAAGTATATTAGAGGGTCAGCGCAGGTTGGAAGGTTTGGAGACAAAGCCAGAGAGACAAGATTATGTTGGTTTGGACATCTGCTGAAGAGGGATGCTTAGTATATTGGGAAAAAGATGCTAAGGACGAAGCTACCAGGGAACAGGAAAAGAGGAAAGCCTAAGATAAGGTTTATGGATGTGGTGAGAGAGGACATGCAGGTGGTTGGTGTGACAGAGAAAGAAGCAGAGGACAGGAAGAAATGGACAGATGATCCGCTGTGGCGAACCCTAATGTGAACAGCCGAAAGATGATGATGATGACATGTTCTATAAGATGTAGTTGCTGGCAGCTGGGTGAACATGTTTAGTAAAATAACCTTAAAGATTACATTTATTTATTTATATAAGGATGGTTTTAGATTGGAGCCAGTGTCCCTCTATTGATTTTTTACAAAGCAAAATAGAAGTATTCACCAACAGTAAATACAGTGTATTCAAGTATAAAATGAGAATTAACAATGTGGCTACTGATAATTTCAGCCAGTGAGTTATCTAACACAGCGAAGCAAAGCATAAACATAACATTATTTGCAGTTATAAGATAAAGACTAAACAAGAGAAAATTACATTTTAAGCAAAATGTTGCAATCACTAATATTATGGAAACTGACTATTTCTATTTTCCTTCCATTAGCTTGGGTAAGCAGCAAATTAACATTCCGC
Source organism: Protopterus annectens (assembly GCF_019279795.1). NCBI lineage: Eukaryota > Metazoa > Chordata > Ceratodontiformes > Protopteridae > Protopterus > Protopterus annectens. The sequence goes on along the minus strand of NC_056741.1, from coordinate 1,052,098,588 downwards.
ACCTGCGAGCATCCATTATCTATCCATCCATCCATCCATCCATCCATCCATCCATCCATCCATCCATCCATTTTCTATACATGTTTTCAGCCAGTTAAGGGTAGCAAGGTAGGGAATCTATCCCAAAAATCATCTGGTGTAAAGCAGGAACCAGTCCTGTATGCTGGTCTGTCCAACGGCAGATATGAAAGTTAAGTTGCAAAAATGTCTCATCGACCAGACTCAAGGTTAAACCATTCAGACTTAAAACCTCTTGTTACATACACAACACGCACATGCACACACACACACACACACACACACACACACACACACACACACACACACACACACACACACAAAAATACAATACAGAACTTTCACTTTTTTAAAAAATATTTCAGTGATTTCTGTTAATCTCGCATCTCCACATTAGAAACACTTCAGGCACATTTTATTCCTGCAGCGACTGTACTATAATATAGTTCTATGGCAGAGTAAACAAACAGTGTATGTGTGTGATTAAAACCAGTTTCTGCATAAAGTATCACTCCATACCTCACTAACAAATAGTTTTGTTATCAGTTGCCTCTTAGCAGCCTTTCAACTCAGTGCAAACCCTTTCATTCTATATGAGAAGACCACTTCCCTGGCTTGAGTGAATTCCTATGTAACCTGACAAAACTTTATGCCAAGAATTTTACTTAATGAACTATGGATCAGTAATTATAACCAAATGAGCATCACTGACCTCCACTTTTTAATGTGTTTTGGAATCATTCACTTATGTAGGTGGTTGCTCAAGTTTTATAATGGTGTGGAAAACTAGAACATTTCTCATAATTCTCAAGGACAGAAAGCACACCTGGCAGAGGAAGATGACATGAGCTTAGCACTGAAAGCACACCTGACAGAGGAAGAACACATGAGCTTAGCACCTGGCAAAACCTTATGCCAAGAGTTTCACTTAATGAACTATAGACCAGTAATTACAACAGAACGAACATCACTGACCTCCACTTTTTAATGTGTTTTGGAATCCTTCACTTATGTAGGTGGTTGCTCAAGTTTTATAATGGTGTGGAAAACTAGAACATTTCTCATAATTCTCAAGGGCAGAAAACAAACCTGGCAGAGGAAGACGACATGAGCTTAGCACCGAAAGCACACCTGACGGAGCTTAGCACCTGGCAAAACCTTATGCCAAGAGTTTCACTTAATGAACTATAGACCAATAATTACAACAGAATGAACATCACTGACCTCCACTTTTTTATGTGGTTTTCATATTGCATTTGTTTTTTTTTGTTTTTTTGGGAGGGGGGATTATTTAGTTAATGACTGTTGTGTGCAAGTGTGTGTGTGTGTGTGTGTGTGTGTGTGTGTGTGTGTGTGTGTGTGTGTGTGTGTGTGTATGTGCGCATCTAGCATCAGACATCTCCAGTCTCTGTTTTCATAGCAGTTCCTGACACATCAACTCTCCTGACCCACTTTTAGTATTTTATCTTTTTTTCATATTTTATTTGTTTTTCGTATTTTTTTCTGGGGGGGGTATTATTTATTTATTTTTAGGAGGGGTTATTTATTTAATGATTGTCTGTGTTTGCATGTGTGTATGTGCATGTGTGTGTCTAGCATCAGACATCTCCAGCCCCTATTTTCATAACAGTTCTTGACACAATATTCCTGTCCCACTTTCCATATTTTGTTTGTTTTTTGGAGGATGTTATTTAGTTATTTATTAGATGGTTATTTAATTAGTGTGTGCGTGCATGTGTGTGTGTGTGTGTGTGTGTGTGTGTGTGTGTGTGTGTGTGTGTGTGTGTGTGTGGTAGTAAACAGAGTATGGAAGTCAAAGTCCCTTAGTGAGTGGAGTTTGACTTCTGCACTTTTTAAAATCCAGCCCTAGTTTTGGTCCTTTGTTCCCATGTTATTTGTGGCACTATCCAGACTTCATGTGCTAACAGGTTAATTGGTGTGTGTGTGTGTGTGTGTGTGTGTGTGTGTGTGTGTGTGTGTTTGTGTGTGTGTGCATGGTTGTAAACATACATCAAAGTACAGAAGTCAAACTCTGCCCTTAGAGTTTGACTTCCGTACCTCCATTTCACTTTTACATTTCACTGAGCTCACACAGCATCACATAAGAAGTTTCACTTCAATAAAAAGCCAGTCAGATGTTCTGAATGTTTTAGTCCTGTCTGGGTAGAACCTAAATTGCCTGTGGGCATCCAAAGCATATAGAGTTCTTTCTCTCCTGTATTTGTGTTAAGGAAAGAACACAGAAAGATAAACAGATTAGTTTAAAGTAAATTCAGATATGACCGTTGGCATAAAGAAAGGGTTAGTTCTTAACATTACCCTGTCTCTATGAAAGATCAAAAAGGACTGGACAGACATCAAGCTTTGCAATTCAGATTTTTTTCTAGCAAAAGTAAAAGCAGCAATCAAAGCAGTCTTCCAAGTCAAAAAGCCTCTGAAGCTGGTTCAAATAGAGGAAAGTTAACTTCTTATTCAAAATTAAGATGGAATCACCATTTCCCAGGTGTTTAGATATGTAACATCCCTTTCAGATATTGGTTTATTTGGGACAGACTGATAGATGCACCTCAATAAAATGTAGGATAGATCTGATATGAGCAATTCACACTGACACTGGATTGTTAAAAGGGTCTCTACTCTGTATGGGTCCTGGTCTGTCCTGTGGTACTAAACAGAAAATCTTTTTCACTTTGCAATATGATTTTCTAGTAGCAAGTTTCCTAGCTTCCTTTAACACCTGTCCTCAGAAAAAAAGGTGATTAAATGGGATCAAAAACATATTTTATATACTGTCAGATGTAGGTTCTAAAGGTTTTGGTGGATAACTGATCCCTTGTCCTGTGTGAATAGGTTCACTCTTTGAGGACATTTGTGGTAAATTGCTGATGGCCACCTTCATGAAAAGACAGAACTAATATTGTTCACACCAAAAGGTAGCTAGCAGAGGTACGTTTGGTAAGTCCTTTAGTAATAGTAGAATAACTTTGGTTATCAGAGGAAAGGAGGAAGGATACAAGATCAACTTCACATCTATGGGAATGACAAAACATCTTTCCCCAGGCCTTTCTGTAATGTCTCCAGGCACAGATTTTATTTAACTATCTGTTGTGAATAGAGGCAAACAGTTCTACTTGGGAAGTTCCCCATAGATGGTCAATCTCCTGGAAAATACCTTAGTAGAGCATCCCTTCATGAGGGTTTATCCTGAATCTACTCAGTATGTCTGCAAAAGTGCCCTGCTCTTGTGGAGCTGAAGTTGCCTGAAGAGAGAGATTGTATTGAAATGTGACTTTTCATGCAATCTTGGCTAGTCTGCACAGCAGCTAATCTGTGGCCCTTCATGCTTATTTATATACCACATCACAGTGGTATAGTCTGCAATCACCGATAGTGGCACTGCATTGCACAGTCAATTCAAGGATTTTAATGCATTTATCAGGGCCATCATTTCCTTCAGACTGATGTGTTTCCTTCTGAAATTTTTATCCCATGTCCCCTTGATGTTGAGTCTCTTGAATAAGGCTCCCACTGCAAAGTGTGAAGTATTTTTTGTTACAGACTGGGTAAGGGTGGGGGGAAGAAAGAGAAAGAGCTGGATTCAACTAGAAAACTAGAAAAAAAAATTCTTCTGCTTTTACTGTACTTGTGTTTCTTCCTACTTTATTTTGCTTTTGCGTCATCTTAAACGTTCTCAATTGTATTTATTACTGCTTGGTGTAACTCATTCTAAGCCTTTTAGTTTAAACACTTGGGCTTCAGACCAGTTGTTTTACTTTGAGAGGGTTTGTGGTCTGCACTGTAGTGGCAGAACAGGTAGCTTACATCCTTCTAAGTTAGAAACTGCTGATTGAGGGCTCAGTGTCTGTTATTCTAAAAGTATATTAATTCTGGTTTAAGCACTTGGGCTTTCAGGCCAGTTATTTTACATTAAGAGGGTTTCGTGGCCTGTACTCTTGTGGGAGGAGAGGCTGGACTCTGCCCTTCTGAGCTGGGAATTTCTGGTTGAAGGCTTACAGTGCATGTATATCTGAATTTCTTCTTACTGAAATTGGTACACCTTGTTTGCTGTAGCATAGACTAGATCCAGGCCTGCTGAATCTAGCTTTGTTTGTATAACTTGAGCACTAATCCAGGCATTATTTAAAGTATTCAGTTGTATTTATTACTGCTTGGTAGTAACTTGGTTAAAGTGTAACTATCATTCTAGGTCTTTTGGATTAAGCACTTGGGCTTCAGACCAGTTGTTCTACATTAGGAAGGTTTGTGGCATGGACTGTGGTGGCAGGACAGGTAGCTTTCATCCTTCTAAGTTGGGAACTGCTGATTGAAAGCTCAGTGTCTGTTATTCTTAAAGTGTATTAGCTCTGGTTTAAGCACTTGGGCTTCAGAGCAGTTATTTTACATTAAGAAGGTTCGTGGTCTGCACTCTTGTGGGAGGAGAGGCTGGACTCTGCCCTTCTGAGCTGGGAATTTCTGGTTAAAGGTTTATAGTGCCTGAATATTTGAACTGTATCTTACTGAAATTGGTACACCTTGTTTGCTGTAGCATAGACTAGATCCAGGCCTGCTGAATCTAGCTTTGTTTGTATGCTTGTTATTTCCCTGGAACGCTAATTCCACCTAAAACGCGGCTTCTCAGCGCTTCTGTAGATCCCTAGTGATATCTGCATTGCTTACTGTACTTATTTCCTTGCTTCGCTTAAAAGAAAGTTACTGTTTGTCATTTTTGCATTTAAGTTACCTGTAACACATTGCACTTGTTACCTGGCACTTGCTCACTAAAGCAATTATAAGTCAGCACTAAAAATTAAAAGCACTACACCCTCGCTCCCCATTAGCCCTTGTTTTCAATTATAAAGGAATTCCCAATATTATTCTAGCATGTCCAAAGGTCAGTTGTCAATCTCCTCTCCGGTCCAGCTGGTGAATATGGGAATCTTGAGGCAATGTTACAACTGCCTCATGTACACAGACAACCCTCTCCTCCTCCCAACAAATTCCAACACATGTGAGAGATGCAACCATATAGCCAAACTGGAGGCTAAGCTCTCTCAACTCAGTACTGGCATAACCAGTCAGGAGGAGAAGGAAACCACACTCACTACAATTCCAGTCTTACATAGACCTACCACGACAGCAAACCAAACACATAATCACACAAAAACATACTCGGAGGCTCTAAATAAAGATCTGCCGAAGCAGCAGAGACCTCCAAAGCAGACACCCAAGCAACCGCTACCCCAAAACAAAACACGTGCAACACATATCTCACAAAGCCAGTGTGCCGAACAGTCACAGCCCTTAAGGCTAAACAACACACCTGATACACTTGTAATAGGTGACTCTGTCATCAGGCACACTGATGTCCCGCTCACCAGGCTGAACAAGGAGAAGGTCACAGTGAGCAGCCTGTCTGGCGCTAGGATCCGCCACATAACACAAGCACTCAGGTCACTCCAAGGCAAGTACAAATATGACTCAGTCATTGTCCATGCTGGTGTGAATGACCTGAGACGTACCTCCCTGGACTACATGAAAAGAGACATAGAGGAGCTCTCTGAGCATGTAGCCCAGGCTGGTATGACCCTGACCTTGAGTAGCATCTTACCCTCACCAAGAATGATGCCACAATATGAAGACAAGATGATCAATTTCAACAATTGGCTTAAGTATTGGTGTCATTCAAAGGGGATCCAATGCCTGTCAGCTTGGGATGATATGCACGACAAGCCACGATGCTTTGCTAGGGATGGCTTGCACCTGTCACCCCTGGGCTTTCGGATATTGGCAAAGGCTCTTGCTACCCGGCTCAAAAGACAAACCCACCTCCATAGGTATCACAAGGGATAAGAAACTAAGAGTAATGCTACTCAACGCTAGAAGTCTAAACCTCAAGATGCACGCACTCGAAACTCTCCTTAGCATGGAGAACATCGATATCTGTGCAGTAACAGAAACCTGGTTCAGGACTCCCGAGAGCACCCCAGCACTACCAGGTTATACCTCATACCATGCTTTTCGGCCCCAAAACTTGGACCGAACCACAAAAGGAGGAGGAGTATCGATATTCATCAAAGATACCCACACCTCCAGGTTGGTGGCAAAGCACGAAGCATCAGAGACTATCCATGTGCAACTAACAGTGGGTAAAACTGCCTTCCAGTTTATAGCCTGCTACAGACCACCCTCCCAAACCCTGGAACCCCACTTGGCCTTCCTGAGAACACTGGAAAATATGAAGGTCTCTCCAAACACCATTATATTGGGCGACTTCAACTACCCAAACATAGATTGGGAGCATTACTCTAGCTCCAACACCCTTGCCCAAAGGTTCCTAGACTTCATAAACTCAAATGCTATGGAACAACTTGTTACCACTCCCACAAGAGGGGAAAACATACTGGACCTGATCATCACCAACATGGGGACTCTATGCTCCAGACCAGAAGTGTATCCCTCATTGGTAAGATCAGACCATAAACTGATCTCACTGGATATTCACATCCCGACCCCACCCCCTGCCCAGAAAACCACAGTGAAAAACTTCTCTAAAGCAAATTTCACACTCCTCAAAACCGAGGTGGAATCCTTCAAAGCCCCCGGGCCTGTGGAAAATACGGCCCAGACCGCAGAATCCTTTATAAATGCATTCTATGAACACCTTCAGGAATGCATGGATCATGCAATCCCAAATAAAACCAAGACCCAATCCTCCAAAGGCAGACAACCTGTCTGGTGGACCCCAGCCATAAACAAGCTATACTATAGAAGGAGGAAGCTACTACATGATAGAGCAAAATCCCCAAAAGGGAAGGCATCTCTGATCAGTATTAGCAAAAAACTAAGGGCACTCATAAAATCGTCAAAGGCCAGCTTTGAGAGAAAAATTGCACAGGACACTAAGGATAATCACAAGGCTTTCTTTAGTTATGTTAGGAACCTGGGTGGGAATTCCCAGATATGCTCAGAATTAGTCCAAAATGACAAAAATTACACTGATCCCACAAACATTGCCAACATCCTAGCTGACAGGTTCAGCGCAAACTTCTCCCCCCCCACCAAAAGGGCAAATATCTATCCCAGCAGAGTGCTGCCCCCCTGACATCTCAGATGCTCAGGTGGGAGCCGCCCTCTCCAAAGCAAAAAACACAGCATCAATGGGACCAGACGGTGTCCCAGGCTGCGTCCTACATGAACTCCAAGAAGAGCTAAACCCAAACATAAAACTACTGTTCAATCTCAGCCTTACTACAGGATATGTACCCAAAGAGTGGCGTACAGCAACAGTGGTCCCTCTCCACAAAGGTGGTGCCTCAACAGACCCTGGAAACTATCGACCCATAAGCTTGACTAGCTTGGTCTGCAAAGCTATGGAAAGGATCATCATGGACCTCATAAATAAAGATATTGGGGACCTACAGACACTGGATCCTACCCAGTTTGGCTTTGTTAAGGGCAGATCCTGCCTCTTAAACCTGGTTGACTTCTGTGAAACAGTCACCAAGGCCATTGACGAAGGGAAGGTGGTCCACACAGCCTATCTGGACCTCGCAAAAGCCTTCGATACAATACCCCACTCGGGCATTATAGATAAGCTCACCAGCTTAAATATAAACCCCTAAGTCACTAGATGGGTTGCAAACTTGCTCAAGGACAGAACCCACATGGTTAGAATTGCTGGATTCATGTCAGACTCCAAACCAGTTACAAGTGGCATCCCACAAGGCTCAGTCCTGGGACCTCTCTTGTTTGGTATATATTTCTCGGAGGTACAGGCCAACGCGGAAGGACTGTGGCTGACAAAGTTCGCAGATGACTGCAAACTGGACGCCATAATCGACTCTCCAGCCGACACAAGCATCCTCCAAAAGGGCCTCATAGAAACAGACAACTGGTGCCAGAGCCATGGCCTCAAGCTAAACGCTAAAAAGTGTATAGTCATCCCCTTTGGCAAAAACAAAGTGCCCACAAATTACCACATAGGTGGTAATCCATTAAGTACAGAAGAAGTAATTAGGGACCTGGGGACCCAAGTTGATAGCAATCTCTCATTTGACAACCACGTGGCCAAAGTGGTTAGAAAAACATTTTATATAGCCCACCTAATCATGAAGGGATTCACATCTAGATTAGGGGAGGTCATCTTGCCTCTTTACTCATCCCTCATCAGGCCCATAATTGAGTACAATGCCCCTTTTGGGATGTATCTTACCAAACACCTGCAGCAACTGGAAAGACCCCAAAAGTACCTCACCAAGAGGATCAAAGGGCTCAGACAGATGTCATATGCTGCCCGGTTAAAGAAACTCCAGCTCTACTCAGTGGCATGCCTGCTCAGAGGTGACCTGTGCCTGATGTATAAGGCCATGTCCAACCCAGAATTAAGGGACATGCTGCACCTCAAAAAATCCAAATCCCATCGAGCTACATGCTTGAGAGACTTGAACCTCAGCACTGAAATAAATAGGACATGCTGGAGGGACAGATTCATAACCCAGAGGCTCCCTTCACTCTGGAATAAAATCCCAGTCCAGGTTAGGCAGAGTCCCTCATTGACTCTCTTCAAGAGGAATCTTGATGAGTGGATGGGAGATCATAGTTTTACCCCGGGTATCACTTCTGTGTCACTGTTAGACAGAGGCACAGTATACTAACCTCGAAAAAGGGCATAGCAAAATTAATTTAAAATGGGTGGCGAAAGCCAAACATACTCTGGCTAGGCTTATAAATGCCCTAGGGCAGATAGCCTAGTATGAACCTATGAACCTATGAACCTATATGATTTGTCTGCATAGGAGTTCCTTTTTGGCAAAGCCCAGGAATAGCATGTAGGGGATGCAGGTGCTGGGTCCAGATTGAGTTAAACAGCTACTGGATCTCCTTTATATTAAGTCTGGTTAAAGGAAGCATTAGAATAGTCAGTGCCATATAGCATAGAATTCTGACATATTTCCTTGCAATGGTCATTGAATTGTCTACTACAGCTGAAAAATATGTATGATAAAAGAAAACCTTTGTTCTAAAAGTAGATAGACCATCATGAGAGAAGCATCTAACAGATACACCAGAAACAGAAACCAGTGAGAAGTTGTTTGGGAAATGTGGTTGTCTTGAACTGATTATAATAAGATGAGGTAATCATCCAGTTTGGAATAAATGTGCATTGCCCACATTCTGCAAAAGACAATCACTGGAGCCAGGCATTTTGCAAATACCCTTGAAGCTGTGGAGAGTCTAAAGGATAAGGATGCAAGTTGAAATTGTAGTCCAGATTTGGAATTTTTAAGTATAGATTTAGAAATGGAATATCTACCAGTAGTCTACAGGCACATTCTTTCTTGGTTCCTAGAAAAAGCATGCTTAAGAAGCGATTAGAAATGCTTGTTGTCAGAGGTACATTGTCAGTAGTTAGAGAAGTGATAAACAGAGTAGTGCTGAAGTTTGTATTGCATTCAGTTCTCTTTTTGTGTGATTATTTTACATCTTCTGAATGAATACAGATCAGGATCTGCCACTAAGAAGATTGAAATGAAAAGGTTTATGAACTGGGGAGAAGGATGGCAGTAGAAGCACACAACACATGAAGTCAAAGTCCTGCAATTGGGCCACAACAGCCCTGAGGAAGTGTATCAACAGGTACAGAGATATTGATGGTACCAACTGAGAAAACAGATTTAAAGCTATTTATTACATCTGCTCTGAATCATTAATATTAGTATGACTGTGCTCCTGAAGTAGCACGCAACATGTTGGACTGTATAATCACAAAGAGAATCCATGAGAAAGAAATAATGATATTAATCTACCGGGTCCTGAAATGGCTATACTTGATATACTGGATAAACAGAGAAGAACATTAGGCTGCTTAAAGAAGGCCAGAAGAAAAATACCAAAAAGGTGTGGCACTCGCCATGTAAGATTTATGAATGCAGACTGGAGGAACATGAGGTGTTCCCACTAAATGCTGGAAAAGGTGGGGGCAATATGGCATGGGTACATGAGTGGTCACCCTCCCCAAAATGTATGGTGCTCAACCAGAGGCTGGGAACAGGGGAAAAATACAGTTTGGGTCTCCAAAGGTACATCTTCACAGAGTGGATTATGGTCTCATGTAATAAACTACTGGAATGAGTTGTGGAGAAAGAATATATGGAACCTTTCAGGAGGCAATGAGGCAAATGAAGGAAAGCAAAGGGGTAGGGAGGAATTGTGTTATATATAGTGAAATGGTGCATTTTATAGGCTAATCATCTACTGCTGTCAAACAAGAACTGTATTTAGTTATTATTTATTATTATTTAGTTAGTTATTTGTTCATTTGTTTATTCATTCACTACTGTAGTGGTCTCCCTGTGAACTGTTATAGAATACTTGCAAGCTATTAACCTGCTCTCTTTCAAGTGCTTATTGTAACCTCAGTATTCTAATTAAATCTTTTCCTTACAGCTAGTCCACAGGACTATTTCCTAGTCCTCTCCGGTTGCAACCACCTGCCCAGCGGACTACCCTCCTTTTGAAGCTCCTCAAGCTTAAGTGGAATACCAGTTCCTTCACGGAACCCTATACAGCACCTTCCCTAAGGACTACTGCATGTATGTACTTCCTATTGCTCCTGTCTACCTAATGAGTTTTATTGAGCCACTTATTGGTGGTATATTGTCCTAGGATAGGGCTCTGCCTCGAGTCTGACAGCAGCATGCCACAGTCCTAACTATCTTATTTTTCTCCTGCCCGCCATTTTAACCTGTGCCCGTTTTTCTAGTACCCTTACAAACTAGGGTAGTAATTCCTAACCAATGCCACTAGATGGCAGTATAGGACTTTCTTCATTCCCTATTCGGAATTCCCTCACATAGAGAAACATTCTAGCTAGGTTCTTGGAATTATTCCCTCGTAGTGTTATTATTCCCTCCTGAGGCTTTCTCGTTACCCCTGCTCTCCCAAACCCACTAAAATTAAGGAACATTTTTTCCTACTTAGTTCTCTCATCATACAACTAGTTTAGCCTACATTACCTGATTAGCCCCTCCTGCCCTCCCCACTTTGACACCCATATTTCTAGTAATTCTTTATCTCTCCAATACTTTAACTCTGTCTGCACCCTCTTAATTCTCTATAAGTCTCTCTGTTCTACCTATATACATCCTACTAATTCCTTCTCTAGGATAGCTTAGCTAACCCTGGCAGTGATCCCAAACAAACTGACTGATTGTCTTTTTCTTCTGGCTCTACTTCTCCTTTGTTCTAACTGCTCCGTTCGCCCTGTGGGCTCACTCCACTCCCCTACCCTACCCCCAATTCCCACACACCCCCAGGGGTCCTACACTTAGAGCTCAATAGCCCTACCCCCTACTCCATCCACCTATAACTATACCCTTATAATTAAGGCATTTTTGCAACTCCACCCACTCTTTAATATTCCTATCTGTTCCTCCTCTAAATAACACCCTCTTTTAAATCAAATACTCACCATTAACTACCCACCATTATACCTATTTACTCACTGTCTCTTTGTATTCACCTTCACTCACTATGTATAACCCACACATTTCTAAAAATAACATCCTACTCTCCTCCTTCCTACTCCTAAACACTCTTCTCATTGCTTACTCCCTTACCTTCTATGAAAACACAAACTTATCTGAATCTCAACTAGCACTAAAACAAACTACTTTACACTTTCACTACATCTCACAACCACACATCAATATAACTACATCATCTTCCTACCTCATGGCTTATTACCATATATCAACTCATATCAAATTTTTTCTTAACAAGAAACCTTTTTCAATTTCTTCCAAACTTTCCAAATACCTACATAGTCACCAGCAGCTATTATTCCTATATGGCAACATTCATCCCAATCCAGGCCCAAATAATCACCACCCTACCATCCCCATAGTAAATCAAGCTAATTCTATAATTCCTACCCCCAATCAGAACTCTCTCCATATAGCCCACCTAAATATTTGCAGCCTAAACAATAAAACAACACATTTGCATGCCCTTCTTGACCTATATTCCTTCGATATCCTTTGTCTAACTGAAACCTGGCTAAAAGCAGATTCCAAGGATAATGACATACTACCTCCAGGATATAACATCATTAGACTTGACCGACACACCAAAAAGGGCGGAGGTGTAGCTATACTTTACAAAACTGAACTACTGGTTACCTCATTAGATACAAAACCACCCTTACAAAACAATAGTGAAATCTTAATCACCAAACTACAAATTAATACTTATAAATCCATTTATATAATTTGCTGTTATATACCCCCAGGTAACAATATTAATACCCTTAAAAACTTACTGTACTGGCTCTCAAACTCCTTCCCTCAGGAAACTATACTTCTAGGTGACTTTAATATCGATTGGAATTCTTGCATCTCCCAAAAACCCACCTCTCACATAAACCTCTATGGCTTTATACAAACCATTACTGTCCCCACTTGAATAAACAAAACCAGCTCCAAACAAAGTACCCTAGACTGGATTTTAGTTAATAGCAACCCTTTGATTTATACTACAGACACACTACCTGAAAATATCAGTGACCATTTAACCACTTTTATCACCAGACAAAACAGCCCTATCTCCAATAATACTCAAGTTAGAACTACCAGGAACAAAAGCAATTTCAACCAAACTAACTTCCAATTAGAATTCAAAGCTTGTAACTGGTCTCCCCTAAAATACTTACCTCAACGAAGCAGTCTCATACTTTAACAACAAATTCCTTCAAATCCTCAACCTCCATGCCCCTACTAGATTAATTAAAACCAAAGCAAAGCCTGCTTCTTGGCTAACAAGAGAAACCAAACAAAAAATGTTACATAGAAATAGAAACTGGGCCAAATGGCATAGCACTAAAAACCCATCAGACCACCAACCCTTTAAACAACTGAGGAATGCAACAAAGAAACTTATATTCCTTGATAAAAAAATTATTATTGGAATTTCCAGCATACCCAACACCAAAACCCCCAGAAATTCTGGTCAAGTATCAATAAACTACTACATCCATCTAACTCTAAAACACCCACTCCTTCTAACCTCACTCAGAACATGCCTAACCAAATTGCTGATACTTTCAACACATTTTTCTCAGACAGTGTCACCTCTTGCTTCAACTTTATCTCCACAGTCCATGCAAGCACCTTATTCCCTCAACAAAAATCCCCCCCCTCTTTCAAACTGCAACCAGTTTCAACAGATCTTATCTTTACTCTTCTTACAAAACCCAGACCATGTACCCCCTCAGCTGACATTCTCCTAGCTGAATACCTACAAATTGCAGCCAAAGTAATTGCCCTTTCTGTCTCCATATTAATTAATCGAACCATAACTCAAGGCTTTATTCCAACCCTCTGGAAAGTTTCTCATATCATTCCTCTACATAAGGGAGGCAACTCTTTCGAGCTCTCCAACTTCCATCCCATAGCCTTACTTTCTCCATTAGCTAAAATCTTGGAAAGATGTATACATCGTCAACTACTTGACCATCTTCTCCAAAACAATCATCTAGCAGACTGTGAACACGGTTTCAGACCCTATCACAGCGCTACTACAGCACTCTTGTCATTCACAGACCATATTAATAAAAATCGGAACAACAACCTGCTGTCATCAGCGCTATTCTTAGACCTCTCTAAGGCCTTTGATATGGTCAACCATTCCCTCTTACTAAACATCCTCAAATCATTTGCCTTGGACACTCAAGCTATCCAGTGGTTTAATTCCTACTTAGAAAATAGACAGCACGCAGTTCTTTGGGATAATCACATTTCATCTCTTCTTTCCATCACAATAGGAGTGCCACAAGGCTCAATACTAGGACTTCTCCTCTTTTCTATTTTTATTAACAATCTAAATATGTCCCTTCCTCAATCCACATGTATACAATATGCTGATGACTCAACACTGATATGTTCAGCATCCTCCCCAATTAAGCTTCAGACCACTACACAACAAGCCTTCACAGCAGCAGAAAATTGGTTCTTTCAGCATTGCCTCTTACTGAATCCCAAAAAGACTAAATTATTACTTTTTACACCATCACAGAAATCTTCGATCTTTACCTTCGAAATAATTTCTAACAATGGCACAATAATATCCCCTGACTCTACTACCAAACTTTTAGGTGTCACAATAGACCATAATCTCAACTTTGATGCCCATATTAACTTAACTATCAAGTCAGTCAATAGAAAACTTGGATCTCTCTACAGACTCAAACCCTTCCTTACTACCTCAGCCAGAAGGACTATAGCACACACGCACCTACTCTCTACCCTTCTTTATGCCTCACCTATTTTTACAAACTTATCAAAATCTAATTTCAATAAACTAGCAATATCATATAATAATATTACAAGATTTGCCACAGGAGCCTCTTTTCGAACCCATCATTGCTCAAATCTTAAACAACTAGGCTGGCTAGAATTACAAAATCAAATACGACTACAACAACTTACCATCACCCACAAAATCTTCTATCAACCTTCTAATACCACAATACTTAATACCCTTATTTCTCCTTATAAAAATCTATCTTCCTTGTGCTCCGCCACAAAGCTACTAGCGGCACCCTATAAATCCAGCAACAAAGCTGGGGACTGTTTGTTCTCCAACTGTATTGGACCTATCTGGAACAAGCTTCCAAGTGAACTCACTGCTATTACTTCTTTACCCACTTTCAAGAAGCACCTAAAAAACTTTGCTTAACTCTCAATGGCTCTGTTCTTGTACAAACCCTGACTAAACTTTTATTCCCTCTACCTTCTTTTCACCCCCTCAAAGCTTTCCTGGGTTCTTTAAGTATTTTTGTTTGTACCTTCAATAGGCAGCTAAAAACTGTGCTTAATCCCCAACATCTCTGTCCTGTACAAACCCTGATTAAACTTTCTATTCCCTCAACATCTTTTCACCATTAAAAAAAAAAAAAAAAAAAAAAAAAAAAAAACTTTTCTTGCATTTTTATTTCAAGTATTGCAAAGTATTTTTGTTGGTAATGCTTATGAACCAGTGTTTTTTTTGTAACACCTTCCTTTTGTATAATATTTCTGATATGAATGTATAACAACTCTTGATTTTATAAACCCATCTTTTTGTGGAGCTTTTCTTCCCCGGCCTCTACTGAAAATGGACGTATATCCAGCTAGACTAACCCGGTCAACAAATGTAAAATAAATAAATTCATTGGTCATTCATACACTTGCTAAACAAGCTAGTAAGCTGGTCCAAAGGATTCTTCTTCTTCTTCTTCTTCTTCTTCTTCTTCTTCTTCTTCTTCTTCTTCTTCTTTCAGCTGCTCCTGTTAGTGGTCACCACAACAGAACAACTGTTTCCATTTCTTCCTGTCCTCTGCATCTTGCTTTTTCACACCAACCATAATGAAACACCAAAATTTTAGAACGCATAAAAAAAAAACCCTCCAACAAATAGCAGAAACGAACACCAGCCACAGAGATGGAAAATTGAGCACTTTAATTCACATATCCTGGTACCTCGGCAGTTCACCTTCAATGGGACAATGCATCAAACACACCCATCTCCTTAAATACAAACATATTAACTCATTAATCATTTCATTAATTCCTTAATTGGAACTATATGTTTCTTGAACCTCAAACCCACCACATCCTTGTCATTTAAAAATACAAAGCACTGCAGCAGATGCAAAATAAATAAGTAAATATATTTTCCAAATTCATATGAAAATAACCATAAATCTGCCGCTTATGCTTAGTAATAAATTTTACAAAAGAACATCATCTTATCTGATGTCCAAGAACATAATATACAAATGACTGAATGGATACTTCAAATTTGTAAATGTATGTCACATCAGCTACTCCAGAATCAAACTTTTCATGAATAAGTAAATTAATAAATAAACAATTGTCACAATGCAACATTACATGGTGTTGAATACTTTAAGTACATAATATCAAAGTACAAAACTTTGTCAAAATGCAAATTCATAATACAAAATTATCTAAGTACAAGTTTATCCTACTCAAAATTATTACCAAACAAAGGTATCATTGTACAAATATTATAAAATATCCTAAAATATTTCATGATGATGAACCATCATCTAAGTTCATGCCCCTTGGATATAAAGTATGATAATTAAGAATCAACTTATATTCTAACTTGTTAAGTTCCACCTTGAAATTGCCAACCTCAAAATGTGGTCTCGCTAAAACACTGAAAAAAAACCCTTCAGTGTTACTGTTATGAACTTTGACAAAATGTGAGGCCACAGGACTGTCCAAATTTCCCCTTCTTACATCTCCCAGATGTTCTAAAATGCGAACTTTGATCTTTCTAGTGGTTTGACCAATGTACCACAATGGTTTAAGACAATTGCAACCCAAAACATAAACCACTCCATGTGACAAACAGTTACATTTCTCAAACACCCTATATGTCTTCCCATTGATTTTCTGTCCATGTAAATTTCTGACCATATAACATACAGAACACCTACCACATTTTTCCATACCAACATTCACTCCATCTATAGAATGTTCCAACTTTTTATTTAACAATTCCTTCAAATTTCTAAATCTGCTATAAGAAAAGGTGACATGTTTAGGAAACAGATTACCTACAGTCATATCATCACAAACTATATTCCAAAACTGCCTAATGATCTTTTCTATTATTCATGAAAAATCAGAATATCTTGAGACAAAAAATAGTTTTTCCTCTTTAACAACTATACGTTGTTTATTATACTCCTTTCTTATTTTCTGTCCACCACATAATTTGTTTTTGATGACTAGCAATGTTTCTTCTGAATACCCTCTACTAAGAAGTCTAAGACACACTTCTTCAAGTGTCTCATCCCACAAATTAGGATCAGAAGTGTTTCTTAAAATTCTTTTAAATTCCCCTTCAGGTAATGCATTACTTAGATGTGGAGGTTGCATGCTGCTTACATGCAAAAAATTGTTCACTGAAGTCGGTTTCCTAAATGGCCTGAATTGCTCCTTATTATCCTCCCCAACATAAAATTCTACATCCAAAAAGGAAATATTTTGTTTTGAACACTCAAAAACAAATTTGAGCCCATGTGAGTTCATATTTAGATCCTGCATGAAATCACCAAACTGGGAAGTTTCCCCTTTACACACAAAAATGAGATTGTCTATGTATCTTTTATAAAAAATGACATTGTTAACAAAAAACTTTTTGTGAAACATAAATTCCTTCTCAAATTCCCCCATATATATAACTGCGTAAGTGGGCACAAAAGCCGCACCCATGGCTGTACCTTTCACTTGAAGGTAAAATTCCTTCTTCCATACAAAATAGTTGTGTGTAAGGCTAAACTCCAATAATGATAACAGAAATGAAGTTCTGGGGCCTTCACCCATCATCTTTTTCATGGCTTCCAGGCCCCACCATTTATCAATGTTAGTATATAAAGAAGAGATGTCCACTGTGGCACAATAAAAATCTTTATTCCATGACATCCCCCTTAAAGTTCCACACACATCCTGAATATTCCTGACATGGGAGATAACTCTAGGTAAATATGTCTTAAGATGGAAATCAATAAATTTATTAGTTTTCTCAACATATGAACCAATCCCTGAGATAATAGGTCTACCCGGAGGGTTAATCATATCTTTATGAACCTTCGGAATGGCACAAATATAGGGATGCCTGGGTTCCTTCATCAACAATTTGTTGACATCACTGCCAGATAAAAATCCAAGCCTTTCCCCTCTTTCAAGCAGCTCAACCAGTTCATCTGAATACTGTTTTAATGGGTTAACATTTAGTTTTCTATACACGTCTTCTCTAAGCAATGTCTCAACGATGTCCTCATATTTTTTATTATCCATGGTGACCCAATTACCCCCTTTGTCAGCAGGTCTTACAGTTAGTTTGTCTAAAGTGGTCCTAAATTCCTTTAGTGCAAGCCATTCTTCCTTAGAAAGATTAAATGATCTTTCTTACAGAATTCTATATACTCTTTTTCAATTCTTGCACAAACCGCATTTTCAAAAACATTAATAGCGACTGATCGCTTCAGGTGTAGAAAAGTACTATCATTAGAAAAATGTGGCAAGCCTAGACGAGCGTAACCCATACCAAACATTCCTCCATCCCGGTTACCATCACAAACAGTATCATGTTCAAAAGACAAATAATCAGGGATGTCATAAATACTCAAATTAAACAGTTCATCATCTTCTTCTCCCTCTGTCATGTTGTCATGATCATTCAAAGAGCCCACACACGCATTACCATTACGTTGAGCAAAAAACACATTTAAATTTAGCTTACGAACAAATCTTTTGACATCCAAGAGAACGTCAGCTAACATGGGCAATTTTGTTGGTATGAATTTAGTACCTTTGCACAAAACTTTACAAATTTCTAAAGACAAACTAACACTAGAAAGATTAACAATACTTAAATTATCTGGGTGAGTGGAAAAAACACTCTCACCACAACTACCATTGACATGAAATTCCGGAAAGTTTGCATTAATATTTACAACTGATGAAATTGTGTTTTCGTTTACATTAATGTGATTTAAGTTCAAAGTCCGGGAAACACTTACAGTCAGTTTTTGTAAGAAAAAAATGTCTTCCCTTGATTCTTCTTAGAGCGGGTCTGAACATTCGATTTAATTGCATTTTGATTGGTCCTACTATTTCCAACCCATTCAGTAGAGCTGTCTGTTTCACCATCTTCAAATGACACACTCTTCCTTCTGCCAACGGTCTCCACAGATGAACAAGATGAACCATCCTCACTTCTCGGCATACGCATCTTCATGTTCCGATGCTGACGACGACCCTTGCGTGGCCAATTAAATACCTCATTTTTTTCATAGTCCCTGATATCCCTGTTGAGCTTGGATCTCTTCCTTCCCATGACGTCACTCTCCACTTTGCTGATCTTTTCATTAATAACTTTAAAAGTACCTTGGAAGACATTTGGAGGGGTTATGTCCATTAGTTCATGCTGCAATGTAATGATCTCTTTACGCAGACCATCAACGGTTCTATTATTTCTTTTAATGAGTATTTTTAGCCAATTAAGAGTACAATCCTGTTTCTGCTATTTGTTGGAGGTTTTTTTTTTGTCACACAAACCACCTGCATGCCGTCTCTCACCACATCCATAAACCTTATCTTAGGCCTTCCTCTTTTCCTGTTACCTGGCAGCTTCATCCTTAGCATCTTTTTCCCAATATACTCTGCATCCCTCCTCAGCACATGTCCAAACCAATGTAATCTTGCCTCTCTGGCTTTGTCTCCAAACCTTCTAACCTGGTCTGACCCTGTAATATACTTATTCCTAATCCTGTCCATCCTCATCACACCCAGTGCAAATCTTAACGTCTTCAGCTCTGCCATGTCAAGCACTGTATCCTGCCTTTTTGTCAATGCCACTGTGTCCAACCCATATAACATAGCTAGTCTCACTACCCACTTGTAGACCTTCACTTTCACTCTTACTGGTACTCATCTGTCACAAATCACTCCTGACACTCTTCTCCACCCACTCCATCCTGCCTGTACTCTTTTCTTTACCTCTCTTCCACACTCACCATATAATCTGAACTGTTGATCCCAAGTACTTAAACTCATCCACCTTCACCACCTCTACTCCCTGCATCCTCACCATTCCTCTATCCTCCATCTCATTCACACACATATATTCTGTCTTAGTCCTGCTGACCTTCATTCCTCTTCTCTCTAGAGCATATCTCCACCTCTCCATGGTCTCCTCCACCTGTTCCCTACTCTCACTACAGATCACAATGTCATCTGCAAACAGCATTGTCCATGGGGACTCCTGTCTGATCTCGTCTGTCAACCTGTCCATCACCATTGAAAATAAGAAAGGGCTCAGTGCTGATCCTTGATGTAATCCCACCTCCACCTTAAACGCATCCGTCACTCCCACCGCAGACCTCACCGCCGTCACACTACCCTCGTACATATCCTGTACAGCTCTTACATACTTCTCTGACACTCCTGACTTCCTCATACAATACCACAACTCCTCTCTAGGCACCCTGTCATATGCTTTCTCTAAATCCACAAAGACACAATGCAACTCCTTCTGACCTTCTCTGTACTTCTCCACCAACACTCTCAGAGCAAACATCACATCTCTAGTTCTCTTTCGTGGCATGAAACCATACTGCTGATCACCAATCATCACCTCCCTTATTAACCTAGCTTCCACTACTCTTTCCCATAACTTCATGCTGTGGCTGATCACTTTAATGCCTCTGTAGTTACTACAGCTCTGCACATCACCCTTATTCTTAAAAATCGGTACCTAAACACTCTTTCTCCATTCCTCAGGCATCGTTTCACTTTCCAAGGTTTCATTAAACAATCTAGTTAAAAACTCCACTGCCATTTCACCTGAACACCTCCATGCTTCCACAGGTATGTCATCCTCTTCATAGCTATCCTTACTTCTTCCTTGCTAATCAACTGCACTTCATGATTCACTATCCGCACATCATCCAACCTTCTCTCCCTCTCATTCTCTTCAAAGGATTAATTACTTCAAAAGCATTCAGTGATCACCTCAGTATAACAGATAAGTAGCATGATAACCCATACAGAGGTTAAAATGCAAGTATTTAATGGCAATGTGGTAGTTTTCAATGTTTACGTTAAATTAATTTATTTATTGGCTGCGGTAGCATTGTCGCCTCACAGTAAGATGCTGTCCAGTTCGATTCTCAGTTAGAGCGTCTTCTGCATGGAGACATGCATGAATTGGTGTACCTTTATTGAAGGTTGTGCATCAGGGCTGGTAACTCGGCACGTAAAAATCAACTACCAATCATTAGCGGACCAGAGTTCCGCTGTGGTGACCCCTAACCGGGAAAAAGCAGAAAGACACAACAACAACAACAATTTGATTACAGGCAAA
The DNA here is from genome assembly GCF_019279795.1 of Protopterus annectens. NCBI lineage: Eukaryota > Metazoa > Chordata > Ceratodontiformes > Protopteridae > Protopterus > Protopterus annectens. The sequence goes on along the minus strand of NC_056741.1, from coordinate 1,052,077,630 downwards.
GTCTGAGTGTGTAGGTGTGTGTTTCTAGCTGAGGCCCAGGGAGAAAAGCTCCAAAGTATTACAAGATATTTTAAGAACCGTAATTTTACAATATTCAAAAATAATACAAAAACTTCTACAGTTTAAATAATTAAACTAAACATAACAATGTGAACACATTGGCTAAGAACAGATATAATGTATATAACAATGGCTTGATATTTACAGAAATTGTACACAGATTATAGAGAAAATAAAGCTAAGTTAGTATACTCAAACAGGAATTGCAATGCGAAGTATGAAATATCAGGGTTTTGGCATATTTAGAAAAAGAGTAAGGAGAGAGAATTTGATTGAAGTAAGGACATGTGTGAAGAAGGGAGAGTATGAAGATATAAGGTAAGAATAGGTCCTTGACCATATTTAGGTATGTAATTTATCCTGAGGTTGAGCAAGAACAAAGCCAGATTTTGGCTAGAGAGACTTTCAGAATGACCTGAAAGGGTGAGAGGAAGGGTATTTACATTATGGGAACAGGAAATGAGTTCCATGCCTTAGCAGCATGGTATGAGTGTAAACCATGCCCAGCACATTTGATATGTTTGTGGACAGAGAGCAGTTTTTGGTAAATGAATTTTAACAAACTGATCAATGGATCATACCAAATTGAATGAATGACTAAATAAATAAATAAACAGAGAATGCCATCAATTATTTTCCTGAAACAGATGATAATATTATTTGTAAAAAAAAGAGAGGAGATGGAAAGTGTTGTGTTACTGCAAATTTTCTTCTGCATGCACTTCTTGTTCAGACTGCCCAATCTGTGTTCTAGCTATGGTCAATACCACTTTCTAACAATCTCTCTGACAGAATATTATATGTAGGAGGAAGAAGAAACATGCGTAGGAGCAAACATTATATTATACATTTTGTCTTTATTCATTTGCATAATCATTATCCGTTATTTGCTGTTTCATATATTAGTTTCAGTTTTTGTATCATCTAAAGTACTAAATTGCTGAATATGCTGAGAGTTTGTGAAGCTGGTCATGACACCCTACATCAAGATAATGTGGTGAGACACATGAAATGGTAGAAAAAGAGGCAAGGGGTCTCATTGTGTTGTTTAAAGTGCTTACCTATTTTTCTATTAAAAAACTGATCATACTGCAGTCTTGCTTTAAATAGAAAGAAGTTCAATTAGTAAAACTGTGGGTTTTACAAACGTATGTTACTTTACTTTTACTTTCAACAATTTGTATTTTAAATATCAATGTATGTTTTTCTCTATGGAGCTTTTCTCACATGCCTCTGCTGAAAAAGGGAATGTTTTCATTCCAGTCAGACTTTTCTCTGTAAACAAATCCTAAATAAATAAAAATAAAAATAAACTGGACCACTCTACGCATATTCTGATATTTCAGCACACAATGGCAGCACTGTGATTTTAACTGTCATTTCTCCTATTAAGTAGCCTTATGTAGATGTACACACTTATATGGCCAATTCAATGTTACCTAGCAGGGAATTATACAGTTAAAACTTCAACACATAGCATCATTGCAAAAAAACATTGCTTAAGGTTATTATATTGTAATGATGTTTCAGTTATTTCTAGAATAATTAAGTACATAAAATGTCACAAGCACTTTAAACAAAAATGCCTTCATTCTTCATCCTTTTAGGAGCACTTCATGATGGAATTGATTTATTTACATTTTGCACTGGAGCATATTGGTTTTCACAAAAGGGCCTGCAGTCTTTACATTCTGATAGAGTTGAAAAAACATACTAAGACATAGCTTATAAGTGAAATGCTTTTTTACATTATTTCATAAACAGGAGTGCTGTATTACATATCTGTACAGTGTATAGCTATGTACATGGATTTCATGCTTGGTTGGGATTTGTTAAATTTTATAAAAAAATGATGTCCTGCTTAAAGTACAGCATGACTTTTTTCACACTTCAGGAAACAATGGAAATTTTAATGTGCACAACTTGAAACCTTTACCTAAAGGTACTTCTGATAAGAAGTCTGGATAACAAGAAGGACATTTAATGGGGAAGAAGGAATGATATGGCCAAAAATAGTCATGT
>NC_056741.1:1051993048-1052073048 GCF_019279795.1 Protopterus annectens | reverse complement strand
ATGTTTGTCTAGTCCGTATTCTGTTAGTGATAAATGTGAATTTCCCAGGCAGGAATCCTAGACATTCAAGGTGCACCAACATGAGGCTTAGATCATATCCTTTGATGTCTGACACCACTAAGAACAGTATCATTTTGACACAGCATAATTTAGAAAAATGTGAAGTGCTTGAGGCACTTTGTGTAAAAACACTGCTGTCTTTTCATGAAGGCTGTAAAAAAAAAAATTATACAAAGCAGCCCGCCCTCTAATGAAAGTCTTTGGTACTGCATGTACTTAGAATCATGACATTATTTGATCTTACAGCTGACACTTTAACTTGACAGTAAAACATATTTTCAAGATTCAGTTATCCAAGTTTGAAACAATCAAGAGTAAAGCAGAATATACATAAAATGAAAGGCCAGGGATATGAGAGAAAATAGTGGTAACCAGAACAAGCATTATTATCCAGTTCCTTGTTTTTAGTGCATTTAAATCCATATTTATGTATGTGCGAATGTATGCAGGTATGTGCTATTTGGTTACCAGGAAAAGGGAGAGGTCATTGACCCTTTTCAGCTATGACCTAGGCTCTGGGAGCAAATTATAATAGACAAAGTACATAAATAGATATATTTTGTTACAGCAAAAATTCAAACATACATAATAAATAAGTTCCATTTTGTGAAAGTGATGAGAATGGGTACACAAGCTATGCAATAAAATAGAACAGATAAAGTAAGGCATAAGATTCTGTGAATTATGTGATGGAATTAATTTGAAAATTATATGTTATACATAAAAATTGTGCAAAATGTGGCTACCATACTGTAAAAGGTGTCTCCTTCAACATCACATGCCAACTTCTGAATTAATTATAAAATAATCACTTAAAAACAGTGTTTATAATTAAAATATATTAAAAACATGCCGTCACAAGAATTATTATTAGGCTTCAATAAAAGCAAGTATCAGCACATTTACATTACAGACAAAATGTTGTTTAAGCTTTACAACATATTTAACAATCTATGTTTGTAAAGAACTCAGAAGTTACCTGAAAGATAGTAAGTAGTACCAAATGAAACACATATTTTTGATATTTCCAGAAGACCTTCAGCTAGCAGTGAAGACATTCAAGCATCTGTGTATAACTGTAGATGAAACTTAAAGATTTTAGGAAAAAATACATACAACGAAAGGTAAAAGCAATCTGAGTACAAAAGTATAATAAACTTAGATGAAGTATATAGAAACATGGTCTTGACGATACAAAAATAGTAGCCTTTACCAAAAACAGAGAACAGAACACAATAAATCATGCAGTTGTGAAGGTGGTTTCATTTTTGAAATAGCATAGTTGATAATAAATTATATTGTATGATATAAAACACATACTTATGTTTTTTTGTGGACCAGTTTACTAGGCCTGTGGTGTCTTTTCAGAGAAGACCAGAAGAGGTATGGAGACTGAACAGGGGGTGTTTGGCTGAGATACACACACACACACACACACACACACACACACACACACACACACACACACACACACACACACACACACACACACACATATAGCAGGATCATTTTCATCTAGTTATTCTTTCAGTTTCGTATCAGGTGTTTGGTAGGAATATCAGTCTATCTGCTGAGGTTTCCACAATGTATGGTGCTTATTTCTGCTTCAATGTGCTACTTTTATGTTTTATCATGAGAAATCCTAACGTTTCAATAATGATTTCAGGGAATGCTTCGCATGATATTGTACATATTTTTCTAGTTAAGTGACAGGCTTTGCGGCACTAATATAAGCAGCTCATTTAAAAAAATGACAATCTTCTGTGAATTTTCAGAAGAATAGAAATAGATAAATACTTGAACTTTTGTTCAGAAGACCAGATTTTTAATGTATTTTAAAAAGGATTATCTTTCAGTGTAGAGGTAGCAGAAGAGTTTGTTGCCCCCCCCCACCCCACACACACACACACACGTACACATAAACACAAACACAACACAATAATTTCAGGAAAATTTCAATACTTTGCCTTCTGACTTCTGACTGGAAGTTTATGCATTCAAGAAGAACATTTTGCATTTTTGGAAAGTGTTTTCCTCTTTGCTCTAGACAGTCACAGCTGTGAAGACTAAATATCTGAAATACAGAGAAAAATGTGTTAAGATTCCTTTACTTCAGAGGGCTAAGGCTCTTTGTTCAATTCCCTTAATTTCCCCTTTTAAATTCTATAACTCTGACCAAGTCAGTTGTCATCACTGGGCTCCCAAGCCACAACTGAAAAGGTTTGTTTGTGACCAGTGGCATAATCCAATAAAACAAACACATACATAAATAAATAATGCAATAGAAAAGGTCATGGTGGATATTTGTCTGAATCTCAAGCTGAAATATCTGTTAGATGAGGTTTCTACTGAAATTTAAAAGGCAAGTGATGATAAAGATGAAGCACAAGTCAAGGGTTGGAGGATGTGCAGAACATGAAACAGCAGAGCCATTGTAACTTCAGAGCCCAGAAAAACTGTGGGTTGCAATTTTTTTTTTTACATGAACAGCATCTCTATTTTCTTTTTGGAATTTGAATGAGGAAAAGTAAGTAGAAATTAATTTAAGATGAAATATTACACGTAATTCGAAGTAACGTTAGTAAATAAGATTGCTGCAAATATTTACATAGAAATAAATATTACAATGGTTGCAATTTCATAATTAATAACATGCTCAGCAGGAAAGAGACCAATATTGAATTATCATATGAAAGTCATTTAAAGGAAATTAGGAACACTTTTGATATATAAAAAGATTTTTGAACAAGTTAAGAATGTCATGTTTTATCTCCTAAGCAAAAAGAGTATTGCATTTGGAAAATCTTTTTTTGAAAATGGGTGTAACATATACATTTTGCATTAACATAAATATATTAGCCTTTAAGTCAGATATTAAACCAATAGCATTGTATACAGCAAGAAATGACTTCAAAGCAAGTGGTTGGTGGATCCATACTATAAGTAAAATCTGCTGCATCTCAAGATATACCTGTGTGATATAATTATTTATTCACTTAGCATTCTCAGGTATTTTATGTATGTGCAAATGCCATTAGTGATGTAGATTAGAGAGGGGCAAAGAACTGGTATAAGTTTCACTGTAATCAGATTTTAGAATTCTGGGGGCATTCTTGTAACCCAATGGTTTATTTATATATCTTTACTATATCGTTAATTTGAATTATATTTGATGAATACTTTATTTTCTGTCTTTGCTTTGCAACCCCCTAGAGTTTCTTTGTGCCACCTGCTGAGTTACTTTCCAGATGTTTGTACATTGATCTGATACCTTATATGTTGCTATTGCAACTGCTGTCTTAGCCTATTTGTTAGCCAACCAATACTACTTTTTAGACTGAGTCATCTATTATACCTCCTACTTGTTCCTGTACTCCTTCTTTTGATAACTTGCTAGATTTCTGTACTCCACCAGCAGCTTTCCTTATGTACCCTATTTCCATACCAGACTTGGTTGCATATCTGTTCTATATAGTGTCCACACATACTGTTTTGAAATGCTGCAATTCAACTCCACCTATTTCCTCTTGAGTATTTCCTTGAACTCTTGTGTTTTCAAGTCAGTCAGTTTCTGGCTTTTCAGCCTAGGCTTTGATGACCTTAAAACCTTCTCTGGCCATTGCTTATAGATGACTTTGGCCACCAATGTCTTGTTTTGTGGAATAATTGTTTCACCAAGGATGACTATGCAATCTCTGAAGTTCCCCATTTCTCTTTTCTTATGTGAGAGAAGTCTCAGAGACAGAACTGGCATAATAGTATTTTCTTCCCAAGCATGATACAGGTTTGAACCTGATCTCTGGCTAATGCCTGTGTGGAGTTTGCATACTATCTGTGTGTTTCTGTGGGGTTCCTCCTCTCTCCCAAAAGCATGCTGGGTGTTTTTACTACAAACCTGAAAGGTTTGCCAACAGAATGCACCCAAAATTGAATGGAGTGACAGGCAGAAATGCAGGCTATAGGTGGTGCCTACCAAGGAAAGAGTTGTGTAGGCTAATTGTTTAAGTATCAACTGCAGTGCACAGTATCCTCTATGTAGGAGGACATATTACTGAGTGCATGCATTGGCAGGTCTAGAAATGTGATGGTGTAAAATTTGTCTCTTGCTTATGTGGCCACATAGATAAACTGAGAGTAAAGTGATAAGAAAAATGCAATGATATCCAAATATGTTCAGTGCCCCCTTGTGAGTGGGACTATCATGCACACATTTACATAATATTTTGGCTGGGCACAGGGGAGTACATTGTTATGTGATGGTCAGTTGCACCTTTTATTAAATTACAGTGGAAGTTTGTGAGACAGTCCTCTATTGTAGAGCTGACATGGAATCAGTAGACTATCAAAGCACAGACCTTTTGCTATGGCTACATGTTTACGGTAGTTGTTCAGATGAGAACATTTGCCATCTTACCAGGGGCTTTCATTTCTATTTTACATAATGGATAAAATTTCTGTGTATGTGTGTGTGCATACATGTATGTATGTGCTTGTGTGCGTGTGTGTGTGTGTGCGTGTGTGTGCGTGTGTGTGTGTGTGTGTGTGTGTGTGTGTGTGTGTGTGTGTGTGTGTGTGTGTGTGTGTGTGAGAGTGCACATGCGTATGTGTGTGCAAGTGTGTCTGCGCACATGAGTGTATGTGTATGTGTGGCCACGTATGTGCGTGTGCACAATGTGTGTGTGTGTGTGTGTGTGTGTGTGTGTGTGTGTGTGTGTGTGTGTGTGTGTGTGTGTGTGTGTGTGTGTGTGTGTGTAAACATGTATGTGTTCACATGTATGTATACAAGGGCATGTATTTTAGGATGCAAGGCCAGCAGATATCTTGTATTAATCTCCTCAACCATTGTCAGAGATACTTGGTACAAAAACTTGAATCTTGGAAGTCCTTCAGTGATCCCATCATAGACTGGGGCAGCAAAATAAAAATTAACTGAACAATGCATTTCTATATGTTGTTTTCATAAAGGAACATTTAACCAGCATGCATGACTGGATTTTGTACCAAGTAAGATGAGTGGTCTTATAAGTATTAGGTAAACAGAAAACGGAGTACTTGTATAATTAGGGCTATAAAGGCCATTTTTATTTGTTTTTGTATTGTGCTGAGCTTACTATAGTGTATTTTTGAGGCACTCATGGCTAACTGTAGAGAACAATTTATGGTTAGTGAAATATTAATGATTGCAAATAGGAGTAGAATTAACTATCTGAAGTATATAATATAATTGAAGACAGTTCAAACAAAACTAATACTTGGTGAAATAGCAGCAGCTTCTAAGTGACACTAAATGTGGATGATATTGTCAAACATGACGGGGTAATTTCTTTTGATACCAAAAATTATTTGAGAGATGTTAAAGTTAGATAATGTAATAAAATATCTTGGAATTATTACATGTGGTTGGTTAAACTTTGATTAGTTTATTGTAAGGGAAATTAGCAGTTTTTGTTTCAGCTGCTAGCAAAGGTTCTTGCCTCCCCCATAGTGCCTTTTTAGGCAAGGTCTTAAAAACAACATTACCAATGTGAAATTAACCATTCAGAACAAAATAAGGGTCATGCTGCCAAATGCTAGGAGCTTGAACCAAAAACTGCACTCCCTGGAAGCGCTTCTATCACTTGAAGATGTAGATGTCTGTGCACTCACAGAAACCTGGTTCAAGGCCTCAGAGAGTACTCCAGTCTTGCAAGGCGACCATACCTTCCACACCTTTAGACCACAAAACTTGTGAATTCCAAATGAAGTAGTGTTTCAATCTATATTAGAGATAAATTTACCTCCAGTCTAATTAGACTGGACAACTACATGGAGTTTCTCCAGGTCCAGGTTAAAGTGGGTAAGATCCCCATTCAAGTTATTGCCAGTTATAGATCTCCCTACATGAGTCACAAAGCCCATGAATCCTACTTGTCCAAACTGCAGACAATCCAAATTTTAAAGAGCACACTAGTTATGGGGGATTTCAATTATCCCACCATCAGCTGGGAAACCTAAGCTAGCCCTAACTCGCTAGGACAAAAGTTCCTTGACTTTGTTAATTTAAATGCCCTGGAAAAAATTGTCCATATCCTGACAAGAGGGAACAAGCATCCTAGATCTGGTCCTCACTAACACGTCAAACAGGTGCACTGCTGCAACTGTCGGACCCTCATTAGTTAAAACTGATAACAAATTAGTCACCTTCGAGCTGGTACTAACACCAAAACTCACAAAGGGTGAAATCAAACTAAAAAAGCTTCACCAAGCAAACTATACCCTTCTAGTTTGAAGGCATAAATGCATTCAAGACTCACCCCAATCTGGAAATGGTAATTATGCTGAAGCTTACACTAAAGCCCTGTACAATCACTTGCATAAATGTATAAACTCAGCTGTACCAGATACAATCAAACCCAGAGTCCCAAGTAAAAACAAGCTGCCATGGTGGACATCCAGCATCAACAAACATTGCAATAAATGCAACAAATTGCTGACCAAATAAACAAAGTCAAGGCCCTAACAAAGGAAAAATGCCCTCCTGAACCTCAGCAGGCAAATAAGACAACTTGTCAAATCCTCCAAGGGTTCCTTTGAGAGAAACTTAGCAAGTGCAGCCAAAGATAACCATAATGCCTTTTAAAGCTACATACATAATCTATAGGGTAGGACCCCAGCATGTGCAAAACTAGTGGCCAATGGTATAACACACACACACACACACACACACACACACACACACACACACACACACACACACACACACACACACACACACACACACACACACACACACACACACACACACACACACACACACACACACACACACACACACACACACACACACACTGACCCCACAGAGATAGTAAACCTACTAGGGGATAGTTTGGTGAAAATTTCACTCCCTTATCCTCTCTTAACTTACAACAAACCTTCCCCCATCCCCCACCCCCATATGTCTGACGTGAAGGTCCTCAAAGCCCTGTCCAAGTAAAAAAACACAGCCTCTGTGGGACCAGACATCTCTGACTGTCTTCTAAATAAGATAACACATGAACTAGCATCACCACTAAGTACCCTTTTCAATCATAGCCTAACCACAGGCTTTGTTCCTGCAGAATGGAGAACAGCTCAGTTATTTCCTTCCAAAAAGGTGGCCTAGCAAAAGAAGTGGGGAATTACAGACTCATAGGCCTGACCAGCCTCATCTGTAAGCCCATGGAATATATCATTATGGACCTCATAAATAAAGACCTCCAAACCCTGGATCCTACCCAAATTGGCTTCATGAAGGGAAAATCCTGCCTGTTAAATCTGGTGGATTTTTTTGAAAGTGTCAGCAAGGCCATTGATGAGAGCAAATCTGTGCGCACAGCATACCTTGACTTGGCAAAGGTTTTTGACACAATCCCACATTCAGGCATTACTGATAAACTTAAGAAACTGAATGTAAACCCCTTTGTTGTAAGATGGGTTGCCAACTGGCTCACAAACCAGGCATGCACTATCAAAGTAGGTGACGCCACATCAACTAGCAGACTTGTTACTAGCCGGGTGCCACAGGGTCAGTGCTGAGCCCCCTACTGTTTGGTATATACTTCTCAAAAGTACAGGTCAAAACTGAAGGGTTGTGGCTGATCAAGTTTGCAGACGACTGCAAACTTGGTGCAATCCCTGAATCCCCAAATTATGTCAGTATACTCCAGGAGGATCTCATGCAGACCAACGACTGGTGTATTAGTCACGATCTCAAACTGAATGCAAAGAAATGCACCATCATTCCCATCAGCATGTACAATGTCCCATCACACTATCACATCAACAACAACACCCTAAGTACCCATGAAGTGGTAAGGGACCTGTGATCAGAAATTGTCTGCAACCTTAACTTTGATGATCATGTGTCTACTGTAGTAAGGAAAGCTTTCTACGTAGCACACTTGATTAGTAAAGGCATCACCTTGAGAGCAAAAGAAGATATAACCCCCTATACCTGACACTTATCCAGCCCATAATTGAGTATAACGTCCCATTCAGCATGTACCGTACTAAGCACCTGCAGCAATTAGAGAGAACTCAGAGGTTTCTAACAAGGAAAATCAAGGGGCTCCAGTATGTGCCTTACACAGGCTGACTAAAGTCCCTGTCACTATACTCCATATCATATAGACTTCTTAGGGGAGACTTATGCCTGGCCTACAGAGCAATCTAAGACCCAAACCTAATGAACTTGCTGCATATCCATAAATCAAACGGGACTAGGGCTACCCATTCCAGGGACCTAAATATAGCCTTTGGCTTAAATAGGACATGTTGGAGGGACATATTACTCTCCCAGTGATTGTCATGTCTTTGGAACAGGCTATCAATTCATGTGAAACACAGCACCTCTATGACACTGTTCAAGAGGAACCTGGACGAGTGGATGGGGCACCATAAATTCTTACTGGGAATACCATCCACAACTCTCCTGGACATGGGCAGTCATCACTAAATGCAATCATGGGTACTAACTAGCATTTCTATGGTATTACATTGCGATGAAATGGCTAGTCTTAAAATGACCTCTGGGTCGATAGCCTAATAATCTCCTATGATCCCATGATTTGGTAAGGGCATTCAAAATACCCAATTGAGAAGCTTTGTTATGAAATAATGGACTATGAAAAAGGCTTATAAACTACTTTCATGCATAGAAGGAAAACAGAGCATTTAACATCAATTATGAACATTGCTATTGCAACCACATAATTCTTCTGTTGATCATCAAGGATGTGTGTTATCTCCTGTGATGCCCCTGCACTGGCCCAGTAATCAAAATGCCTGAATCCTCACCACTACCACCAGTGAGGGATGTATACATTGGGAGGATGACAAGTACACACACAGTAAATTAGAATTTCCCTTAAGAGCGCAGTCAGTCAGTCAGTCTGGGGCTGGTTTCTCCCTCTCTCTCAAGATCCCCAGTAAAACTCCCCACTGGCACAGCTATAGGGTTAAGATCTCAGCTGAGTGGTCAAGCCAAAACCTCTAGCACCCTGTCTGTCCAACCAGTGCTCCGTGTCCTTGCCAAAGGAGCTGACACACGCACACACTTTGAGATTTCATTTGTATACAAACACACAGACACTTCTGGGGAAGGCTGGCACAGGTTCACTAACTATGCCCCTCTCTGCCCAAACTATAAGGTAGAAATCACTGCCACCAACCACCCTTACTTATCAGCTACTATAAAGCCCTTTCCAAAGGGTGATCATTTCTACTGTGCAATGTTACTATTATCCAAATGGTAAGTGTGTCCAAGACTTGCAAGGCTATTTAAGAGTGGCCTGTACAGTATCACCAAATACACATGCAAGTACTCTAAGAGCTTAAATATCTCTGAACAAACCAACTACAATTAAACGGTTTAAATATACATTTAATAATAAATAATAAAATAACAAGACAATTCTCAGTAACTCAACACAGTCGCAACAGAGTTCAGAATCACAGGAAATATTTTAAAACAACATTGCAGGACAGTCTTACATAAATACAGAAAGCATCTAAACTAATCTTACTAAGTTTCTATCTATCTCTAAGAGAGATACTATCATCTAAGTCTTACTTACAGAACCAAGCAAATGCAAGTGCTGAATGGATGTTTACAGGTCCAGAGACAAATACAAAATGCACAGACTCACTCTGTGAGGTAGTTCTTAAATTACTTTCAAACATTTCTGTTGGGTTATCTCAGATTACATCATTCTTGTCACTTCTGCCTTTAGTTCCCAGGCTAACAGAAACTTTAAAATTAACAACTCTGTGTCAAAAATACTTATCCCTAAGAAGTTGCCTGGAAATGGAAGTCGTGAAACTAGTTAAATACTTTTACCCTTGAAACTTGTAATTATTTCTGTTTCCAGACAGTATAAATAATTTCTAGCTGCAGACATGCTGTCTCTTTGCAGTAGAAAACACAGTCATAAAACTTGTTACTTATCAACTTATTTTCTTAGAGTTTTGCAAGTTAACTCTGTATGTTCCAACTCCTACCATGAAAATATGCATTTGCATAGGCATATAGTCCATATACATTTCTTCTTTTCTCCAGCAGGGTGCACTGTGGTTACCTTTTTGAAGCTCAGCACATAACATACAGTTTACTTACATTTGTAAGACAAGCCTTTGGATCATATTAATATTTACAATGACAGAATTATTTACAAAATTCTAGCTAGCTGGGCTGGCAGCTTCACATCTCCTTTCAAAACTTTACTGTTTTAAAAAAAAATATGTTGGTACTTCACAAGCATTATGGCACATTTTTAAATGGAGGTAAAAATAACCACCAGCACTTCAAAAATGACTGCAGAAATAGTTATCAAATGCAGATGTGTTTATTTCAGTCAAATAACCCCATAAAGTTCTAAGCCATAGTAAATGGTCAAAAACAAAAGACTTCCACAGGTTTCAGTGTGATGCCTCACTTTCTTCAGTACAATCTAAAGTAGTCAACATACACAGGTACTTAAATATTCATGCTTTATTGACATCAGCTCACAATGAAAAGTTTAAACTAACAGTTAATTTCTGTTAATATGTCTTAGGCAGAAATAATGTTTATCAAATAATAATATTTGCCAAACGTAACATAATCTTCATTTGCTAATAGAAATATATTAATAAATGCTCATTCAGTCCTGGGTAAAATATATCACCAACTTAATAATCTGCATGTTGTTCTTCTTCAATAATAAATTGTTGCAGTTTTATTTAGTCAGACCTTTACATGACATCTCATCAATCCATGTAAATAAGAAGCTGTATGATTACACTTCATGTTGTGTTTGTAAACATCTTTCTTTTCTTATTTATATTTAATATTTTATTTGTTTGTTTGTCTTTTCAGCTTTTTCCGGTTAGGGGTCACCACAGCGGAACTCCGGCCCACTAATAATAGGCAGTCGATTTTTATGGTGCCAAGCTGCCAGCCCGATGCCCAACCTTCATCAAAGGCATGCCCATTCATGCATGTCATTCAGAGACCACTCAACTGTGGCGAGGACATGCAGGCTCCACACAGAAGGCACTCCAGCCAAGAATCAAACAGGAGAACCTCTTGCTGTGAGGTAACAGCGCTACCGCTGTACTACTGTGGATTTCTTATCAGTACAATATTCAGATGTCCTGTGTTTGAATGTCTTTGATATTTTACCCTTATTGAATGGTGAAAAAAACAAAAAGTTATGAGGTAGATGACCCATTCACTGAAGTATGTTATAAAATGTCCTATATCAAGCAATTTGGCAGGATTTATTGGTGTAAGATTTTTTGCTTTAGACAATTCTTTTACAATAGACACACCCTAGGATTTAATAAAATCTGTGTAGGCACCATGTAAAGCCTACAAAGAATGTATCCATGTACATTACCATGGTTCCCCCTCGGCAGCACACCATGCAAATTAATAATGGCACTCTGCTGAGGGAGAGCTGAGGATATGGAATCAGTGTAGAGAGAGGTGTAGCAGCTAACCATGGCTATAGATGAGTGTGAGGCTCCCCGTAATGCTCCCCACCCCTGTTGTAATGTTGTAAAGTGAGTCAAATGTATAATATGTAATTTTTATGATTTTTTTTGTCTTCATGTTTGCACAGTGCAGTGCAGAGTGCAGCAATGCTAAACTGTGCTCATATATAGACAGCTGACACCTGCCAGACATCTAAAAATAGAAACAGGATGTAATGAATTATCATGATTAACTTTTTTTTATATTTTTTATTACCATTTGCATGGCACAGCATGGAGCACAGCAGAGCCAAATGGAGGTCATACATACATACACACATAGCTGTCACCTGCCAAACATCTAAAAATAGAAACTGAATGGAATTAATTATTTATAGGTATGTTTAAGCGTTTTTGTACAGCACAGTGCTCAGCAATGCTAACAGGTAGCCTAGTAGTATATGTGAAGGTATACCAGTTTTTATAACATCCAACTAGCTACATGGGTATAGTTATAGTTTTATGTATAGTAGGTGCTGGGTTTGAGTCTATAACAGGCAGAATATGTCTGTAAATTAATGTACTATTTTTCCATAATTTAATTAAAGTATTGTGAAATTTGGCACTGCTGCACTCTGCTAAGCACTGCTCATTCATGCTAAGCAGTGCATAAACATGTTAATGGCTACCAATGTTTGCATGGTGTTAAACCTTTCTACAAACATAGTTCTGTGAGATTTTGTGGTGCTCAGCCCTGGTTAGCTGGTTTGTGCAGTGCAAAGCAACATGGTGCTTTTTTGAATATTGTGCAATGATGTGTAAGGGCAGGAAAACAGCCTAAATTAAGCCCAATCCGTGGGAATTCTGCATTATTCATTGGAGTTTAATTAACTGTTGGCATGGCAGGCAGTGATGGAGAAGGTGTGCACTTTCAGGTACAGAAGAGGTGTATTCAGGAGTCCAGGGTCATGGTTGGGCTCCTGCTACAAAACCATGTACCCTGGCTGATGCAGGGTGAATTCCAGGGCTTGGAGTGTAAGGTGGAGGCCTGGGACCATTTGGCCAGGGAACTCACCAGTGTTACTGGTATCCCATGCACAGGTGAGTAGTGTCATCACCATTATGGTGACCTGAAAAGTAGAAAAAGGGGAACCTTGGATGCCTGGGTCCATGAAGGTAGAGATGTGAATGCCCCACAAGTATGTAAGTATGTCTTGCCCTGTCTTACCAAAATGCAAGCTGGATGCCTGCAAAACTGTTATGCATAATGGCATGCTTCTTTCCCAAGAGCTGCAGCTGAGAGGGCTCGCTATGTCAAGTCCCATGCCGGGCGAATGGCCAGGTTGCACTGTGAGCATGGTAAGTATAGATTTAGTATGCTAACTGTAGTGCAATAAGCAAGAAAGAGTAAAACATTTACTGCAATAAAGTATACACAAAAATGTGTAGAGCAATAAATGTGCAATTAGAGCTGTAGTACAATATATGAACAATAACAACTGAAGGGCAATAAACAATAAACAATACCAATAACAGTAAGCAAAATGATGTAACATGTATAGTTAAACCCATAGTGTGGGTCAAGATTTCTCCAGGCCATTACCAGTCACATAATGCTCTCATTTTGCCCCCACCCCAGGAACAAAAAATATATGGATGAAGTTGCCCATGTTATGAGCAGATATTGTGCATGGACTTCACAGATATTGCAAAGCAGTACCAATAAAAAGTGTTCACCAGCGGTGTTGATTCTAAAATAAAGCTATATTATATGCATTATGGTTGTATTCCATGCATGTGTGTTCTACTGTCACTGCAGTCAATTATAACACTGTAATAGTTCTATCATGCAAAAAGAATGTCCTGTAACTCATATTGCTCAACTCATAGTATGGATCAAGGTTATCTCCAGCCCACATAAGTCACATACTGCTCACATTTTCTCTCTCCCCAGTAACAAGAGGTATATGAGTAAGGTAGCCCATTTTATGAGCAGACAGTGTGTTTAGATTTCACAGAGCTTTAAAATCAATAAGAATAAAATGTTAACCAGCATTGTTTACTCATAAATAAATCTGTCTACTTCCAGTATGGCTGTATTCCTTGCATGCCTGTACTAAGTTGCTGCAGTCAGTTATTACATTATTTGCAGATGTCCAGCAAAATCACAGCTATTGGTTTCTATTCCCTTGCCTGGCAACTAATTCATGATGGTTGTCTAGTTTATGTATTGTACACAAACATGCCTCTCAAGTGTCATGATTTCTAGTACTGTACTTAATATTTCATAGTCTGTCTGTCGCAGGATTACCACAGAAATGATTACCTGGAATACAAAGTATTACCAAATCCATTTACAGAACACATTGGCAATTATATCCGTCCACCTGATGTGCAATTCTTCTTTCTAGTTGTGTAACTGCATTTGTTATTGATTGATCCATAGTTCCCATGCAAACAGCTTGAGAGGTACAAATGTCCTACATCACCTATAGGAGACCTGTAGTCACGGTACACAAAAATACACAACTGTAGAGTAAATATTAACACTGTTTTCAGGGATATAATCTGCAATGTCGCTAATGAACTGTTTTTCTCTCTCTCCCAACCCCTTATCTTCGTGTATTTCTTATTGTAATTTATTATTATGGTCTACTATTAACATATTTTGTTACAGTAACTATATTTTGTGAAATGGGGTTTATTATTGTTATTTGTTATTATGCTTTCATACTGACATATCTAGTTGAATTAATCATTTTGTTGGCCTCATGCAGTTTATTATTATGTGTTACTATACATTCATATTAATATATCTTGTTAAATTAACTGTGTGGTTGCCCTTATGCTTTAACTGTTACTGTCATGCTGTTAACATACTGACTGTTCTGTTATTTCATGTTGTGTCACACATAATATACATTGCTATATATTTGGATTAATTAAAATTATGTTCCATGCTGTTAATGCTAACAATGATTTGTTCATAGCTAACCTCAACGTATTGCTATATCGCAATTACCACAGCACTTCAGGGTAGGCTGATTCCAGCTGATCCTCCTACCTTGCCTCAATCGGCTGTGGTACCAGGCTCCAGCATGTCTGGGATCCAGACCGGTGGTGCTCCCTCTGCTTCCCCTGCAGTTCCTGTGGCATAGAGTAGTGCCACCCCAGGAGATGGGGACCAGTTCCCCACTGGGACTGATGATAGAGAGAGAGAGTAGTCACCCAGGATGAGCTACTGGTCCTGGTGCGCAGGACAGTCTATCATGAATATGACTGTCACCTGCACTGGAGTGAGGCCTTGCTGGCCGACCTGGTGGGGCAGCCTCACCCACTGCCCAGCCTCCAGCACAGCTACCCTTAAGGCAGTGAAGGAGCAGTGCCAACAGTCCCATGGATGGGGACATGAGTCACACTGCTGCTATCTGCAGGCACATGGGACTCAGATTCCATAACATCATGTCTGTCAAAGGTGTTTACCCCTCTCAGGTGTCACACACTACCTCTGTCTGCTGTCTTGTCTGCCTTGTCTGTCTGCAAATACATCCTCACCTACCCAACTTACCTCCCCCACATGTACCTATGACCCTTCCCCAACATTCCACTCACACCTTAAAAAAATGGGCACTTGTCCCCCAAAAAAATATTGCCCCATACATAGCTCTCCATTTCACCCACATGTCCACTGAGCACAAGAAATTTGGACAGATTGGCTTGACAACACAGTTATGTTTTCCTCTCCCCTCTCTGTGTGGGTGAGAGCTGAAATCCATGTACATATTCTATAAAACTGCACAGTTGTTGCTGTACAAGAAATGGATAGCTATGGTTCTTTCCTACACCCTTTCTGCACATCCAAACCTGCCTTCCACTATGTTTTCTCCCTGCTTGTACCCATTTCACCACTTTGCTATCTCACCATTTTTCTTTTCTTTAAATTTTTCAGCATGATGCTGTGTGGCACACTTCTTCATACAGCTTTGCTGAGCTCAGCTAAATAGAGCTATATTGATTAAATATGTCCTTACAATTCTAATACACATTTACAAAATAAACACCTTTTGCATGTTTCAAACTTAAAAACACCACACTTGCAGACCAGTGCATTAACATCAGATGCCACGCAACTCTTACTTAAAATAGGTGCTTAAAAAATTGTAATTGGCAGTTACACTCATTAAGCAAGTCTCAGCGTAGCTGCACACCATGCTGCACATACTTGAATAAAACTAAATAGAAAGCATTGGAGTGCTCCTGGGACTCTGGTGCAATAGTACACCACTATAAAGCCAAAGACATAATAATGGATGTAAGTGAGGCCTCTGATAGAAATACTCCTACTAAAGTATTAATGGAAAAATACATGTGCAATTGGGACCCTGGTGCAAAAATACATCCATATAAAGCCTTGTGCATACTGATGGATGTAGAACATAATTGTGACAGTGTGTAGGTATGCACATATATCCTGCAAATACACCTGCTGCAGCAAGTGACTTAGTAGCTCAGCCTGTTAAATATCTCATAAACAGTTCCTTTTCACCACATACAGTCCTGGGTTCAAATCTAGTGGTGTGTAGCACTGCATTTTCAGTATTGTGAAGCCGGGTCTATATTAGAATGATGAAACCTCACTTACGAGAATCCTGAAAGGCCGACACATAAACAGCAAACCACATGAACACTGAACGTCCTTAAGCACGAAATTCAAAATACCAAATCGCCATAGTTGTCCACACTATGTCTAGTGAGGTAAAACGTCAGTAGGAGATTCCCTTATCTAGTATAGCTCCCTAACGTAAATGTACAATAGTTACTGACCTTAAGGTTAGGGTGCAGGTTAAGGTAAGTGCATTTATAGTAATACATTCACATTTATTTTGTTTGGGTAGGCAGTATGTAGTGGGCGGTGGAGTTGGCCAGCTATGGCAATTCGATATTTTGAATTTCACACTTAAGAATGTTCGGTGTTCTTGCGGTTCGCTGTGTATGTGTTGGCCTTTCGGGATTCACGTAAGTGAGGTTTTGACATTCTAATATAGACCTGTGACGCCAGCAATTAATGACAGACTCTTGCACTCTTTATCCACACAATGCATGTCAAATTAATTGACTGCTTTTAACTGATGGAAGTCACAGACCTGCAGGTACAAATGCATATGTGTATAAATTTTCACGTCTTGCAGTAATATGCATTCACAGTGAATGTCACCTCAGGTACTGCTAATGAGGGTTACTAATATCAGAGTGTACCACACAATCCTTTCGGAGTCACAGTGCAGATTACCACAACTCAATAATGAACATACACATATGAAGTTCCTGCTTGTAATAAGGACTGCCCTCATACACACTGCAAATTACCACCAAACTGTAATACATGGCCTAGCAGATGACGAAATGTTGGACATATTCACACACACACACACACACACACACACACACACACACACACACACACATAGATATATATATATATATATATATATATATATATATATATATATATATATATATATATATAGATATGTATAGTATATATGTATGTGGATATATATATATATATATATATATATATATATATATATATATATATATATATATATATATATATATATATATATATATATATATATATATATATATATATATATATATATATATATATATATATATATATATATATATATATATATATATATATATATATATATATATATATATATATATATATATATATATATATATATATATATTTATATATACCCTATCCTTCTCAAGGACACACCAGACATTTTGTCTAGTACTCTGTTATTGATACTATTGTCTAACAGACTTAACTTAAACACATGCCATCATTGGAGTGTAGAGGATACTCTCACTCTGGGTCTCACTCTACATCAAGGCTGACACAGCTGACCCAGTTACTCCTATAGCTTGTTGTCCTCAAAAGTCTTCACACTCTCTGCCTATGTGTACTACCTGCATCAGTAGCTGCAGCCTGTAGCATACCTATCTCCACGTAAAGGTGACTGCTGAAGACATACACTCTGTAATGATGTAGTCTCTTCACCCCAGGAATGTCCAGCACAACATATCAGAAATGGGCCTTAATCTATATGAAGACCTTATATATTCTACAGTGGTTGTATGCCATTGGCTGATTATAGTGCAAATTAGCTGTGTTGGCTGCAATTAGCATTTCAGAACCACAGATTAATTTAGAGGTAATCACCTGCTGATGGGAAGCATGATTAAAGGGCAAGCAGCTGGCTATGGGGAACCATTCTGTATGAGACCATCCACACACAGAGCACACCATTGTGACCACTATACTATCACCACATATCAACAAAGGAGTACTGCATCCCATCAGGTATGCAAATGTTTTTTGTATACAACAGGTTGAAGATGGGTGAATAGACTTACACGGAATAGTGATTATAGCACTAAGCCTGTCTTAGACCTGTGATAATGAAATGTCAGTGACCTCCTACTGTCTTACACCTACACAGGATGTACAAAACATCAAGTGTGCATTGTCTTTTTTCATCGTGGCACACTGGTGTCATTGGTCTGTCCCTTTATAGTGGTTGTAATACCATATTGCTATTCATGTGGCATTGTTTATATGACATAGTATCAAGTGATTGCCCATAGGGGAAACACCACAGTGTAGACCTGAGTGTTGGGTGTATGATAATATGTCAGTAGCTGTCACGCCACACATGGGAATACCTGACTAATTCTACTATCTCAGTTGTATCCACACACTTTGTTTGTACACTATGGAGTATGAAATGTGTGAGCAAGCAGTGGTTAGTGCCAGCTATTTTGGCCTTGGCTTATCTGTACATAGTGTACGTCCACATATGTGATCCTGTAATATGTTCCCCTTTTGTTGTCTTTCAGGAATTATGTACCATAGACACCATGATCCCTTCTCGGATGTGGAGAATGAAATAATACTGCAAGCACTAAGGCAACATCCTACTATCCTGGGGGACAAATCAGGGAACAGTGGGCTGCATTGTAGGCAGACCTTGTCCGTAATGTGAATGGTACTAGCCAGCAGGGCAGGGCATATAAGCAGGTTCAACACCTTGCAACCAACATGATAAATGCTGCATGACGAAGGCCAGCAGATGAGGCCAGGGGTCGTGCTGTCACTGGTGGAGGGCCTGCAGCACAGCAACCACTCTCGGCCACTGAGAAATTCCTGGTGTACCTAGGCACACACAACAGCTCCCAGGCATCCATCACACCATACATCATGGAGGTGGGTGCCACAGTTTTCACAGCTGAGAAGCGTGCAGGTAAGCTTATTGTGATCAGTACTGCAATATTGTAGCAGTCATTGTGTCAGCCTGTAGATACTGTTATGTAAGTTTCAGGCCTTTGTTCTTTGGGGCAGGGTTAACCTCAGTTATACACTCATGTTCAGATCGTGACCAATACAAGTAACATAGTAGCTACTGTAAATGTGAGATATATGCAGGTATTACCTTGTTGTGCCGCAACATGTGGTGGTACTGACATTACCCCACCCTCAACTTTTCACAGGTTCATCAGGTATTGACCAAGGCCATTGTTCTGCTCCTGGTAAGCAAGACACTTGCTTTGTTAAGGAACAATTATATTCTAGTACTGTTAAGGGCCAGAATAATGACCTATGTAAATATAACTATGTATGTAAACAGCATAAGATGTTTGTAAATTCCAGTCTGGAACAGGTTTCAAAGTTTTCTAGAAGAGGTAGTCACATGAGTTTAATTCAACAAACAGATATGCTTTGGCAGTTACAGTTAAGAGCAGATAAGGCACCTGATTTAAATGCGACAAGGAATCTAAAATGCCTCTCAAAATATCACAGGTTGAAGGTAAATATATCAGACATTGAAATGTGTATTTCCATATATTTAAGAGAGTTGTATTGAGTTTTTATATGTTGTTTTTTCAAGTCTAGTATCATACTGATTAATTAAAAGATAAATATTACTGGTCATGTGTTCCTTAATTTACTTCCATTGATTGTTATAAAGGTCCTGAGTTGAATATGTATTTTGTTCTGAGGAAGTATTTTGTGGACGAGTATGGAGAAAACAGTTGTTTGACCTCTAATCCAGTTGTGGGTCTTCATTTTTATGAGTCTTGGAGGCTTTTCATACAAAAATAGTGCAGGTATTAATGTACTACTTTTTTCTTATTGCAGGTGACTGTAGGGGTTGCTGTCTGACCCTACACAACCTGATGTCAGTGTCACTTTAGACTCTGATGATAATGGTGGCCACAGTGAAGCACAGGTAGGGATGTTGGCGGCTGAATATGCTCCAGAGGTGGACATCCCTCTTCTGCCCCCATTGTCACTGCACACAGTCTGTATGCCAACACATACCCCATCCCTGGAGGCCACAGATATTGAACAGTCAGGGGGTGGGGACATTGAACAGGAAAGTATGGCAACTATGGCTCCAGTGCGTGTAGATGCTGGCCATAGCCAGAGAGATTGCGAGGACCCACGCAGGTGGATTGACAGGAGTGCTTGTAGGAGGCCTGCTGTCCATCCACCACCTTTTGCAGGTGTCACATCACAGGTCACTGGGCACATGTTTTGGGCCATCATGGAGGCACAGGCATGTTCTGAATGAAACACCAGATGTATGCTTAGGATTATGGATACAAGCACAGTCTGATATCCATGACTGCTTCCACTGTACTGGGGACACCCTGGGTTTGTTGACTGATGCAGTGGACAGATGATGGGCTGAGAGAGTGTCTGTCTTAGACCACATTTGTCTGTGCTGGAACATGTGGTTGGACTGGAGCATCAGACCTGTGAATGTAGGTCAGCATCCCCATCTGCTGAAAGTCCATGTGGCCATGAACACCCATGCTCCTATAGTGGCAGGACATCCAGTACTACACAGGGGAGTATGCTGTCCACACCACGATGGTGCAAGATCATGCACTTCTGGTCCTATGTGGTCCTGAGGGTGACACAGTCCCAGCAGATAGCAGTCACCATCAGGTACTAGCATTGCTTCTGACCTTGGGCATGAAGGTGCCACCAGTGCAACTCCTGCCAGAGCCAGTTTCCATGTTCAGGTCTGTAGATGGTGGCCAGTCAACTGTAAAATGTATGGTCAAAAGACGTCCAACATACACATATGTAGGGCTAGCACTGTACTTGACTGTGTACATGCACACTCACACACCACTGTCCAATGCTGATCACTTACAGACACACACAGCACCACTCCATGGTCCATCTTACATGCTCCGCTCCTGACTCACACACATGCTGTCTACTGTTTGGGGCAGCCTAGGCCTTTTGCACCCACACACAACACTCTGTGCAAGTGATGAAACCTGTGCCACATCTATGTCATCCTTGCCATCAATGCAGGGAAATTAGGCTATGTGTCTGATGCACAGGGTGACTATATTACATATCATGGGCTTTTGTAATGCAGTGTTGTTTCACCATGCCACTTCTAGTGGTTACCAACAGATACTGTATGCTGGCATTTTTATAAGCACACCACATACATTTGCATACCTTATGTTGTATGATGTTGTATTGGCTGTATAGCATAGCAGATGGATGACTCACTGTAAGGACATAAACCTAGTATGTGACATCAGTACTACATGCTTGTGGGAGAGATTTGTTTAGCAGACTGAGACACATCCTTGGAACAGAACTCTGCCTAATGGCACACAGAGCACCTCGGTGCACCTCAGCACATGCCATCTGTCTAATTGCCTAGTTGTCCATCATCTCAACACAGGGCATCTGTCTGTGTCCCTCTTGGACTGTGGCAATATGTGATGATCCTGTAACTACAGGTATTATGATGTCTATGATCATGAGTTCTGTACAGCCATTATTCTAGTGCAGTTCAAACATCCTATGATTCCATAAGATGATGTACAATGCTGTAACAGGCAAATACACAAACATGGCTACATTGAGGCTAGCACCACTTACACTCATTGCGTACTGGACATGCCAAAGCACGCATGTATTGTAAGTTGGCTGTATGTAGATGTGAAGACTTACCTATGTAATGGTACATACTACAGATCATAGTATGTGTTGCATGCAACACACTTCATGTCTGCTAGTACTATCAGTTTAGGACATAAGCTTGATGACATAAGCAGGCCTTATTGTGGTCAGTCCTTTGGAAAGCCACATCACCTGCTAAAAATAAAGCACTGCAAAACCTTACCTGTCTAGTTACACAATACATATATATATATATATATATATATATATATATATATATATATATATACACACACACACACACGCACCAAGTGGGCTTGAGTGAGAGTGGAACCCCTACTTATCTAGTCTTATACACTATAGATCACAGAACTTGTCACATGCACCATGGCTTATGTGTGATATTACACTGTCAACTGGTAGTCTTAAGGTGGTTGACATCATCAGGTCTTGTAGAAGAGGGCAGGTTTGGAAGTCAACTGCAAGTTACAGGCCCAAAAAGTGCATAACCATTGCAGGCAGATAGCCCATGAGAGCACACCTGTTATTTTGCAGGAGAATACATCCACACAAACACACAGACATGCACTAAGTGAGCTAGAGTAAGATTAGAACCCATACCTATCTAGTTTTTTACACTATAGATCACAATATTTATTGCATGGACCTGGCTTATGTCCGAGGTTATACTGTCAGCTGCTAGTCTTAAGGTGGCTGACATCATCAGGCCTTGTAGAAGAGGGCTGCTGTTTTGCAGGTGAATATACACACACACATACACACATGTGGGTTGGAGTGAGATGAGAACCCCCTACCTATCTAGTCCTATACAATACAGATCACAGTACTTATCGCATGTAACATAGATTAAGCCTGTTGTATATGTGATTGCAGGGACAGCATTTGTGTATTACACAAATTAGGCTTGTCTTGAACAGCATCTGTGGCCTGCAGAGTGATATTGCTTCATACTGTTATCTGCATATAGTATCCTAGCAGTGAGATAACTGTTATCCTAGCTACATGCGTGCAGTTACCAGTATGACCATATGTGGCTGCTTGCAGTTACATAGGGAAACCTCTGGGCAGGGAAAATGTGCCCTGTCTATACTTGAGTTGACAACATTATACATTACACCACCTGTTTACCTGTGTCGGTCTAAGTGGTGACATCCAGCAGGCACAGGATTGTGTAGGTAAGTAGATTATGTACTGTTGCACCCTTAGTTTGGATCCTTTTGAGCAATAACATGACTGTGTGATGGTGCAGATTTACTCACCAATTATTAGGGTATGTCGGACAATACAGACATCCACACACATATATTTGTATATAATAGGGATGTATATATAAATATAGCTGTGTGTGTGTGTGTGTGTGTGTGTGTGTGTGTGTGTGTGTGTGTGTGTGTGTGTGTATGCTATGTATATATGTTATGTAGATATATAGGGGGAGTGTATGTACCATTTTAATATATATAGCTATATATATATATATATATATATATATATATATATATATATATATATATAGGGATAGATTCCTGTCCCAGAGACTTCCCATACTCTGGAATAAACTACCTATCTATATCAAACAAAGCTCCTCATTAGTAATCTTCAAGAAGAATCTTGATGATTGGATGGGAAATAGGAAATTCACCCTGGGGATCACTTCTGTGGCTTTGCTCATCAGTGGCACAGGAAAATAATTTTCTTGGGTGGTGAAAGCCAGGGTACCTTTTTGGCTGGGCTTGTATAGGCCCTAGGGCCAATAGCCTAGTACCTACCTATGAACCTATGAACATATATATATATATATATATATATATATATATATATATATATATATATATATATATATATATCTATAGGTGTACATCTATTTGACACTACATAGCGATAGATATACTATGCATGTGAAAGAGAGATAGTGACAGATGGATATGCATACATATATTTGAGTATGTATAGACATTTATACATAGCAGGTCATTTGATGAAGGGTCAACAGAATAGCAATTTTTACTAAGTGGCTGGGCATGTCCAGTGGGACTGTCAGTGCTTATAAAGTGACTCCAGATCACATATACATGTACTGCAGTCGTGGATTTTGTATGTCACAGACATTAACATCTGCCCCTTTTTCTGCAGAATTGCACTTCACTCAAAATGCCCATGGCATTCCCCAGCTGTGTGCTGTACTTAATATTCAACTGAGGGCTGTAATGTTACACCACCAACACACTGACAGTCTGCATACCTCTCACCTCTCCTGATTTTCACAGAATGTCAGAGCTTTGCCTCATATGTTTGGTCTGTTCCTCACACATTTCTGGTCTTCTAGTGAATTACTGAATATTGATGTCACTACATTATACTAACTACAAACAAACATTTGTGTTTCAGATTTTATATCCTTCAGAAAATATGTAATAATGCAACACTTTTGTTCCGCCAACTTTTTAGGTTTATGGGAACAATTTTAAAATCTGTCCCTATGTTTGGGCCTTTGCCCCCCCCCCCCCAATCTTTCTGGCTTTGTCCAGATTTCTTGCACTAAGAGGTTGAGAGTTATGACAGTTTGTAAAAACACTAACATAATACTACCTCACATGCAAAAAATGTGAGTAATTCCAGATTAGAATCATCACATCAACACCATCACCCACACTAGCTCCCCTAGTCTTCTGAGCCGCACAGGCAACCAGACAGAGAGGAGTCATTCATCACAAAAGCAACAGCATGAATATGTACCTTGTTGTCCTGCATGAAGAGAGACATGCAATGTGTGAGCAATATCTATGTTACAGCCCTAAGATTGCCTGGTCCACTAATATACCATAGCTGATTTTCTGTTAAAGCAGTTATATGGGTACACTGCTGTGTTAAGGGTGGAAAAGCAACAGCACATGATCAGCTTGGGTAGACAGCAGTCCAAATATCCTGTGTGGCCACTGCTTATCATCATCCTTGCCTGATGTTGTGAATATTCCAACCATGAATCCTAGTGAATATTAAGGACCACATACTATTGGACTGGGCGTGTGTAGTCACATGTGGATGTTGCATCTGACAAATAGCTCACCATATTTCCTTGCATAAAAGCAGCAGATCCATGCATGCAATACCATATTAGAGTAAGCCTTACAATTAGTGTGTAGGTTAGAGACTTACCTTGAGAATACAGCAGTTGACAGACCTGTAGTTCAGGGCTGACTCTGTGTGATACAAGTAGTACACAGCCAATTCATGGCTAGATACAAGTTGTGTGGTTGCCTGTCATCAGCTATTTTAATATATGTATCTGCGTACAAGAAAGGTGTCAGTCCCTAGGGCCCTAGGTTGTTAGTGAGTGTGTTATGCGTCGTCTCTTAGCCAATGCCGAGGCCATACTGGGCATGCCTATGTCTGCCTACAGGGTCATTATCAGGGAGCTCCTTCTCTGAATCCTTCTGTGAGTGTGGCTGTGTATCCCTTCCCTTTGCTGATCCTGCTGCAGCTGTTTCTGCAGGATCACATTGTGCAGCATGGCATATACTGTGAACATATTTGCACATGTGGCTGGTGATACTGTAGGGCTCCACCAAATATATTGAGACACTGGAGCCATGACTTCAACAGCCCAAACACATGCTCTGTGATATTCCTAATTTGTGTGTCTGCCTCAGTATGGCATTCTTTGGTGGGTGTGTGTGCAGTTCTAATGGGAAAAGCAGCAGCACATGATCAGCTTGGGTAGACAGCAGTCCAAATATCATGTGTGGCTACTGTTTAACATCTCCCTTGCCTGATGTTGTGAATATACCAACAATGAAGCTGTGATGCATGCAGATATGGGAGTTGTAATAACTGCCAGGGCTGCCAGCACACACATTCATGATAATGCCCTGGGCATTGCACATGACCTGGCAGTTGATGGAGTGGTACCCCTTGCAATTGATGTAGATTCTACCCTCCTTATCGGGTGGTGCCTTGATTTGTACATGACTGCAATCTATGGCACCCAGTACTTCAGGGTAGTGTGCTACATGGTAGAAGTGTTGCATATTGCTGACCCTCACCTCCAGGATGAGGGGAAAATAAATGTGGTCAATGGCATGTTGTAGCATAGCATCCAGGAACTGGTGAAATACCCTGGAAGCAGATGCCTGTGAGACCCCATCATATCCCCAGTTGGTCTTTGGAAGGTAACAGTGGCTATTATCCTATGGTCTACATATACCTTTGTTTCTACTGGGATGGGTTCCCCTCTGTTGGCTCTGGGTCTGAGTTGACGGAGGCAGAGCTCAGTGAGTTCTTGTATGTTGCTGTCCATAATATAGCACTCTACAATCTCCAGCTCATGTGGCTCCTGGTAGGTTACCCTGGGCCTGGGCACTGATTTTCTTCACTGCCTAGGCCTATTGTCAGCAGCTGCACTGACTTTAGCATCTAACACATACAGATGTAGCCGACCTGCAGTAGCCTCTGGCATTCTTTCACTTAAAATTCCCAAGTCTGTACTCCAATGGTGCAGACTATGGTGAAAAATCAGATTGTAGGGTGCATGCATACTTTTTAGTGCTCTACTGTAGGTCCTGCCTGCATGATTATCTACATATGATGCATTACACCTGCCTAATATATCATTAACATCATTTACATGCCCTAGTTTAACTTAATCAAGGGTCAAAATGAATTAATTCATCATTGCCTTTTAGATACTCTCAGCAATGTGGCACACCACACAAATGCACAGCCCATAGGTAAACAAAGCTAAGCAGTCAGTGGACACCCCCCACATACTTCCACGCTCATCACAGTAGCGCACCATGCAATTATGTGGAAACACGTGCTTCGTAGGTAAACAAAGCATAGAAGTCAGTGCATACACCCCCCCACCAGTCTTCCACTCTCAGCACAGAGGTGCACCGTTCAAACAGGCACAACTAAACTCCAATCAGTTTAGTAGTTATTGGACACACCCTTTCATGATGTCAGCTACCTCTTGCATGGACACCAACACAGTTCTCTGCCTACATGGAAGGGATATGCGGACATAATTACCCCATTATGATATTCAATAACTCCACCTCATTTGCATAGGGATCCGTGCTTACAACCTGGAAACTATACACTTCTAAGCCATAATACATTAGCAACAGCACCAATGCACCATCATAGATACTCCACACAGGGTCCTGTAATACATTTCTGTCTCATAATATTAGTTTTATTTCCACTTTTTGTTTTTTTAATTTTTTTTTAAGACATGTTTGCATACTGCAGCACACTGGGCAAACATGCCCAGATTATTAAAAAAGATGATTTTAACATATATTCTGTAACTTTTGAGACACACAAAGAATATTTCCACTCATATCTGTGTGTGGTATTCCATTTCTGTCCATCTCTCTACATTTTTACAGCCCCCTTTTTTCTGTCTACATTCCTGTACACAGAAATTTTCCGTGTACACTACGGACACTGACACGGGGTCTGCAGGGCTGCCTGTCTGTTTGCTGGATCACTATACCTGTCTCATTTGCATGAGATTCACCTGCTTATGAGGTGATTTGCATGCCATGTAACTTCCTGTGTTGGTGCGTGCATGTGCACCACTCAGTAGTGCTTACTGGATCCCAAACCTGCTTACTTTCATGGTAGAAGCATGGCACAATGCCTATACGTTAAAAAAGACCATGTAGGCTTTATTAAATTCCCATCACAGTTTCTACAAGGAAAAGAACCTGATGGTTATTTGGGCAATGAAATTTGTGTTAAAGAAATATTATACATTATTTTGTGTTTGCTTAAAAAATATATTTAAAAGTTTTTTTTCCCCTTCTGAATGAAAACTTATATTTCAAGGGGAGAATTTCAGCAAGCTCATTATTAGATAGTAGGGCTTATAATGGCTGCTTGTAGTAATTTCTGAGAGTTTTGCTATAAGTTGTCACAAAATGTATATTATAATCCTTGCTTTGACTAAGGATTTTGCATTTCAATAATTCTTCTGCCTGTTTCCTCAATTAAGTATTTAGCTTCCAGAATATTGGCCTTATTGTAGCCTATTTTCTTAAATGTTGTGTCTTTTGGATTTTCCCGGTTAGGGGTCGCCACAGCGGAACTCCGGTCCACTAATGATTGGCAGTAGATTTTTAAGTGCCGAGTTGCCAGCCCTGATGCACAACCTTCAATGAAGGTATGCCCATTCATGCATGTCTCCACACAGAAGACGCTTTAGCTGAGAATCAAACAGGGCGTCTTACTGTGAGGCGACAATGCTACCGCAGCACCACCACTGCAGTTAGCCTCTTTTCTTAAATAATGTTGATAATTCAAGAGTGCATTCCTGAAACTCCCTACTTTCTGAACAGGTTGTCTTTATTCTTAAAGATTGTGTTTTTGGATATTATGAATAATACATCATGGATGACAACATAGGATTGTAACAGAGGAATTGCTGAAAAAGGCGTTATTGTACAGTGTTGTTTCTAACACATTATTTGCTGTTTTAGAAACAAATATTTCTTGGAAGGAGCTTTCTGTACAATTACATTCATAGCTAAAATAAGGACCCATTTGTTTTCATTTAAATATTGTACAACTTTTCTAAATCATTATGATAGCAGTCATCTACAGAACATAGATAAAGATATATATATATATAACATATAAACAAAAAAATTGAGAAGTATCATAAATTATTATTTCTTCAAAATAGTCTATAAATAAATTTGTAAATGTACATATATGCAGGCAAAGTATGCTCACATACTGCTTCTACCTAATTGAGGAGAGCATTGTTCAAAATCACACATTTTTAGTTAGTACATATTTTGTAAGAGAAAGTAAAATCTGTTAAAACCTAGTGGGTATTTATTCACCAAAATTAACCGGTATTCAAGAGCTTGTAATCCTGCACAGTGTGTATTTCTTGTATTGGTAAGTGATCCAGTAATAAGTAGCACCTCTATAAGCATGGTTGTATATGGGACAATATAAATACTGTATAATATATATATATATATATATATATATATATATATGTATATATATATATCTATATGGGATCCGGATACATGCTGAACTAGCATATGTCCGAATCACAAAACATCAAACACACATACATGAAAGCGCTTAACATCGACCAGTGCTTCCGTGTATTTGTGCCTGTTTCGTAGATCAGACTACAGTGCAGGTAAGGGAAAATTCCCTTTTCCCCAATGTAGTGCGGTCTCAGAGTGAGAATAATAAAGTAGGGGGTTGTGGGGAGTGCAGGGGGCCTGCAGAAATGTAGATTTCTTTTTTTGAACTACACATACACGGAAGCGCTTTTCGATGTTAAGCGCTTTTGTGTATGTGTATTCAATGTTTTGTGATTCAGATATATGCTAGTCGAGCATGTGTCCTAGACCCATATATATATATATATATATATATATATATATATATATATATATATATATATATACATATATATATATATATATATATATATATATATATATATATATATTCACTTTCGAAATCTCAAAATTCTGAAACATCAAATGTCATATGATCGAGACCATATGATCGATGTTTCAAAATCTCAAAATTCCGAAACAAATCCCCACACCAAAAACCAACTAGTTAAATGATTGTGCAAAGGGGCAAGCCACCCCTGCACCCCCCACACATCTGCTACTTAAATATACCAACTCTGAAATTGCACTATAACTAGGAAAAGGGAAATCTCCCATTCCACGCTGTATGCATCTCCTTTCAGAATTTCGAAATACTGAAACTTCGATCATATGGTCTCGACCATATGAAATTCGAGGTTTCAGTATTTCAACATTCTGAAGTGAAACTATATATATATATATATATATTTATATATATATATATATATATGTATATTTATATATATATATATAGAGAGAGAGAGAGAGAGAACGATAGATACTTGCAACTGAAACACACTGATTTTCTACTCAACAAATATGACAGACTTTTTCAAATACTACCATTCTTACTCCACCTTGTATTATCTCATCTTAATCTATGGGGTGACATTCACCCCAGCCCTGGACTAATACACTCCAATCAACATACACAACCTACACTCAGCCATCAGCCATCTTACCAACCATCCATCATAGTCCCTCAATTCTCAAACAACCTTCCCCACAAAGTGTCTGCTCTTCTACTTTTAAACATAAATATTAGGAGCCTAACAAATAAACTAAGTGAATTCCACTCCACTTTCATACTCTAGTCACCCGATATAGTAGTCCTGACAGAAACCTGGTTAAAACCTCACATATCTGGCAATGAGATCTTAACCTCCAGCTATGATATTCATAGACAAGCTAGAACACACAAAAAAGGAGGATGCATTGCCATAATGTACAAAAGTAGTCTCAAGCTTGAATGACTAGATAATAATAATCAAACTACCATCAATGCTGAGATACTGTCAAACCAACTCAGTTATACAAAAAACTGCACAAAACTATGTAAATGTGTTAACATCTTGTGTTGTATACATTCTTTTTTGATATGTAACTTTTTTTTGGAATGACTGTAATTTTAATTGGATAAAATAAAATAAAAAATAAATTGCAGTATCTGTAGGATTACCTGCACTTTATTAACAAGACAAAGACGTCAGTTAGCGCTTTCATCTCCCTTCTCTCTCAGAGACTTCTTCAGACTAAAATTCATTGTTCATTACATGCATTAAATACCCACTCTTGGGAAACATCACCCAACAACATCCAATCTAAGTTAAGAAGCCTTAGTCTGAAGAAGTCTCTGAGAGTGACGGGAGATGAAAGAGCTAACTGAAGTCACTGTCTTGTTAATTTAGTGCTGGTAATCCTACAGATACTGCAATTTATTTTTTATTCTGTTTTTGACAGTTATTTGCTTTTGCTGTGCTGCTTTGTGCTAATAGTAATTCTAATTGGAGCTTTTCTCCTTGGGTCTCCACACTGAAAATGGGCCATTGGCTCAGTTGGACTAACCCGGTTAACAGTGACAATAAATAAATAAATAAATAAATAAATGAATGAATGAATAAAATAAAATGTCACTCTGAACTCTACTACTCATTTCAATTGGAGTGCCACAAGGATCTATCCTAGCCCCTCTCCTCTTCTCAATCTTTACCAACAATCTACATAAAGCTCATCAAACTGCCAATATTATTCAGTATGCAGAAGACTCTACTCAAATCTGCTCTGCACCCTCCCTCTCACTACTCCAAGATGTAACTCAGAAGTCCTTTACTTCCATAGAAACCCGGATCTCTGAACATCAACTTATTCTTAATCCAAGTAAAACTAAATTAATGATCTTTTCCAACAGAAAATTCCACCAGCATCAATCCTCCTTTCTTCTCTTCTCTTTGGATAACACCATAATAGAACCAGTTTCTCATACAAAACTGCTTGGTGTAACTATAGACATAGGCTTAAAATTCAATAAACACATAGCAGCAGCAATCAAAAATAAACATATCAAATTAGGTTCCTTATACTGAGTTAAGCCTTACCTCACAGACTCCACCAGGCAATCTATAGCCAGAACCCATGCTTCACCTATCTTTACTAACCTAAAGAAGACAGAAATAGCTAAGTTTGAATCTTGGTATAACAAAATTGCTAGATTTGCAACTAACTCTCCATTTAGATCTCACCACTGTAGTGCTCTTCAAATGAACTGGCTCGAGCTGCCAAATCTCTTAAACTTCACCCAACTACCTGTTGCCCGTTCCATCTTATACCAACCTGACAAATGTCCATCTCTCCAACAATGACTACAGCCACAGACCAGTATTAAAAACTTAAGATTCTCCAAAAATTCTACTAAATGTTACAAGACCAAACAATACTTTTGGTGACTCAATCTACACTTATCACATTGCTAAGATATGGAACAATATACCTGAGGAAATCATAAACACCACTAACATCTTTAAATTCAAACAACACCTTAAAGCCTGCTTATTCAACTCATGGCTTTGCTATTGTGCTAATCCTGGATGATTTCACCGCCCCTTTTTCCCCTCTTTTAATTTTCTCTCCCTATTAACACAGTCAAATGCATAACCTTTTTACTTCTCCACCACCTGCTCCTGTCTAGTTTTACCATATTATCCCTTTTACTCTCACTCATCTCTCATCACTTTATTCTTCATCTTCTCTTATCTCTTCTCATCCTTCTCTATACTTTCAATCTTGCTCCTTCCTAGATCCTGCCACTATCATACAATTGCCGTATATAACTACCATAGTTGTTCACTGTTATGCTATTGTTGTAGTTACTATTGTTGCACTAATCTGTTATTATGTATCATGTTAAGATAATTATTTTGTTTGTAATGTGGAGTTTTTCTCCCCATGCTTCCGCTGAAAATGGACTACTTGTCCAGTCGGGCTTTCCTGGTAAACAAATGTTAAATAAATAAATAATAACCACTGTTCTTGTTTCCTCAGTTATCTTGGTTTGCATCCAATTTAAAGTAGGAATGAATTCATTCTTGACAGTTTCATGTGTATGCCTTTTTTTAAGTGCTCTCTCTTCTCTGATGGCAATTGCAGATAGTGACGGTACCAATAGTCATACATTCCATATCTATGATAGACTTTCTCTGAACAAAAACATTCTCTTGTGTCGGCATTTTTGCACCTACTAATGATTTTGCTTGGAACAGGCTTCATACTACTATATAACATGCTCTGGAGACTAAATGTAAGTGAAAACATCAGATATTTTATGTTAATAAAGCTGATTCAATGGATCAAATGCATCATGTTACCACACTTGCTCTGTAAATATTTTACTCTCCAAGGATTTCCATTCTTTACACTTTGTAAGGCTGTATTTCCATTTTAACACACATGCTTTTGTAACCTGACTTCTGTTCATACTCAGCCTCTTAGAGAAAGAAATCAGGACAAAGCATAAAATAATGGAATACAAAGGATGTTACTATGAAAATGTGGAAAATCACAACATTTTTCCACATTTTGATTGATTTCATCTTCTGAATTTGGTAATTCAGAATGACCAAAATGTCAGAAATGATAACCATGGAATCGACATACAAACACCAAAAATTATAAAGTCAAAAGACCATGTTACAGGTAATATTGGGTTTTTTTTGCAGGGGGGTCCAACCCCCACACTCCCTGCTTATTATATATTCTAACTTTGAGATCGCACTACAGTGAGGAAAAGGGTAAATTTCCCAATCCCCACTGTAGTGCGATCTGTTATCAGAATGTCAATCCCATATTAGTGAAAGTACACTATCATTCACTAATGTGCATTCGAACATTTCAGGATCGGCATTAAGAAAACTGGAAAACATGCATTCAACCTTCCCAGTTTTGCATAAGTGCCGTTCCACATTTTGATAGTAAATTGTACAAAGGCCCCAAAATAGGGCCAGATTTTAAATATTACTCTTAGTAACTTAGAAAGTTGCTAGAATAACAGGATGCATGTTATCATACATTTTTGAAGGATATGAACTCTGAAGTTTAAATGTGTGTCATTACTGAACAACATCAATCCCCATTGATTTGCCAGAGAACCACAGATTTTCTGATAAATCGATCAAAAATATGAGGCAAAAATCTGGACATTGTACAAAAATCTGGACAGTTGAGAGGTATGCTGTTGTTTAATGCAAGAAATATTTTCAGTATTAACAAAACAAAAATGAAGATGTAGGGTAGATGACTGAGCTTTCTCAAATGGAAATTGTTTATTTAAATACTGTGAAATTTGCAGTTGCATTCATCTTGTTACATATTTTCTGTGACATTAATTGCTGGGATACTTGGTGGTGTTACTTAGCCAGGCCATGGAAGAAAGGCTATAGTGGAAATATGGTGGTTGTATTATTCTGTTTCATAAAGTAATTAAATATAAGAAACATAATAATATCAGTATTAAATGGGTTAAGAAATAATGCTTTAATTTAATGTATATTATAATGCAGTAGGCAGCTTTGGAAAACAGATAACAAACAAGACAGGCTAACAACTACATAAGTCATGGGTATGAAGAAGACAATAGAGAACTTTTGTCACATTTTCTCTGAGAGCATCAATTTAAGGACACAATATCAAAAATATTCTATGATTACCTATTTCCATAACAGAAATAGTAAATCAAAGCAAGATGTTTTTGCTTTTGATGGAGCAGAAGACAGATATAAATTAGGCTGCCAGGTGCATGCACACTTGTAGGTTTTGCTCACATGTCATTTTCTCAGTAAACATTGTCACTAATACAGGGATAGCAAAAGGTCAGTATTGTCATGCTCTGAGTCTAACTTGCCAATTCTACACTGGTCTAAAATAGCTGATTTTTTTGCTGGCAGAAAGGATAATAATCTTACAGATAATATTGCTAAGATTGCATATATATTTTCCCTCATCTTTGATTTCCTTTTTTAAACCCAGCACATTCAATGTTTGCTGCCTTTGAACCATCACCACTTATAATTCTTAATTTGCATAAACATCTATTTTGCCACAATAACCATTACATTTGCATATGTTATTGTTAGGTCTGTGGGGTATATAAAAAACATGTATTTTTTATTACATAGTTTGCTGTGGAGGTGTTTATCATTAGCTGCCAGGTTCAA
This sequence comes from Protopterus annectens, assembly GCF_019279795.1. Taxonomy (NCBI): domain Eukaryota; kingdom Metazoa; phylum Chordata; order Ceratodontiformes; family Protopteridae; genus Protopterus; species Protopterus annectens. Next base: position 1,052,038,864 of record NC_056741.1, on the reverse strand, counting down.
AATTGTTGCCATTAATGCATGTAATATTCTCACCTTTTGCCAGCAGGGACTTTGGACAATCATGCAGTGTCATTGCAATGGAAAAATCTACCTATCTGTTGTTGACAAATAATTAGTCTACATTTTTTTTGGGGGGGCTTAGTAGTTGACAACTAATTAGTCTATTTTCTCCTGAATATTAGCTTCATGGGTGATATAAAAATGCTATTAGGTACGCAATAATGGTAGTGTATTTTTTTTAAATCACATTTTTAAAATTGTATATATCAATTATTAATTAACAGCAATTTAGTAGATACATGTCGATCTATCTATGTATACGTAGATGGATATAGATTTATATGTGTGTGTGTGTGTGTGTGTGTGTGTGTGTGTGTGTGTGTGTGTGTGTGTGTGTGTAATCTCTCCTCATTCCTTTTAGTGGGTATACATGCATAGACAAAGCTACTGTATATCTATCTACTGGCTTATATATGTTTATATGTCTGCACATACCTGTATGTGTGTGTATAAATGTGCTTGAAAGTATATCTATATCTGTCTGTAATGTATATTCTGGTTTGCTCTTCATGGAGAACTTAGGTGGTTAAACTAATTATTGCAGTGTTTATAACTGCTGTGTACTCTTGTCATTTTATATTTAGACAATCTGCACTTTACAATGATAACTACACATTTACCAAAGAATAACTCAAGCTTATAGAGTTAATTTTGTAAATGCCTGAGAGTTAGCTAATTCAACCTTGAAAACCCCCAGCTGAGATTTTTATTAACAAATCATGAGTTTTGTAGGACAATGCATCAATTATATCAGGTCTATAATAGAACATCGAAGTTTCAGAACTTTGAATGTTCTAATATCGACCCCTATTCAGCTAACCCTGAATATAGCGAAGCTACAGAAAAACAGATTTTTTTCCTAGGGAAAGAATTCAATTGTCCATTTCTGTCACTTCGCTATTTTCAGCGCTGTGGTGGAAATTAGGGGTTGGGTTCAGGTAAGTGTGCGACTGGGCACAGGTTAGGTGAGTTAGGGTTAGGGCGCGGGTTAGTTATGTGTGAAATTGTGTGGACGTGACGGTTAGGGCGGGTCAGGTGAGTTAGGGTTAGGGCGCCGGTGAGGTGAGTGCGCGATAGTGAAGGAACTTAGGGTTAGGGTTTGGGTTAAGATAAGTGGATAGTTAGTGGTGTATGAACAGTTTAGTGTAGGGTTAGATGTAAGATTTTAGGTGTATGTGTGTGGATTGGTGTTTGTTTGGTGTGCTTGTGTTGTGTGTATGTGTTTTGTAACAGCGAATATTTTCCCTAGGAAAAAATTCACTGTTCTGCATGTTCGATGTTGTTAGCGTTCGCTGAATAGGGGTCGATATTAGAACATTGAAGTTTTGAAACTTCAATGTTCTAATATAGACCCTATAGATCAATACACTGCACTTGTTTTCTCTAAAGATGCAAACTCAGTGTGTTATTTATTATAACTAAGACCTTTGTAATGAAATCAATGTATTTTTAGTGAAATCAGTTGTCATGTAGAATATTTTAAACCTAATTAATAAGTGGTATTTCCGTTATGATTATTATAAAGTATTTCTTGTGTTATTAATGCTTGATATGTATAGAAATAATTGAATTGCAGTTCCTTCATTCTTACCACATCATAATAACTGCAACATCACTGGCTATCACATACAGAAGAGTCACTTATCAGTTACCGAATAGTTATTGTATTTGTGATGATATGGACAGTGAAATTAAATGTTCACTTCCTGTGGGTAAAAATAGCTTCTGAGATATTGTCTACTACACATATTTATGCTACAGTATAATTCAGTGTGACAGACTACACAAGAAAATGGGAGTTGTGTGTGTGTGTTTGTGTGTGTGTATGTGTGTGTGTGTGTGTGTGTGTGTGTGTGTGTGTGTGTGTGTGTGTGTGTGTGTGTGTTGCAATTGTATGCAAAAGCTAACTTTCACACCACTTCAAACTAACATACCAGCTTTCCAAAATACAGAACTTCTTATCTTATCTCAGTATTAATAAACATAAGAAGCTTTGTATAGTTGCCCTCTACATACCACCAGGTAATAATATTAGCTTATTAGAAGACATTCTTTGCTGGATAACTAAAAGTGTTGCTACTGAAGCCATTATCTTAGATGAAGTTAACATTGATGCTTATCTGTGACATCTAACACTCTAACTACTATTCTTAAATTTTGTGGGTTCAAACAGATAATCTCTTCTACTTGAGTCAATAAATAGAATCATAAAAATGTGATCATCAGCTGGATACTTGTCTTTGACCCCAGCAAGTATGCTAACTCTGGGGTTATACCTGATTTCCTTAGTAACCATCATATCATATTTGCCAACAGAGAAATCTCCCACCAGCTAAAAAATATCAATATAGAACTACGTAAAAATTTTCAAACTTTTATCCTGAAGCTCTGAATAATTTACTAAAATCTGTTAACTGGTCTCCATTCAAAATCCTACCCCTAGACAAAGCCATTAACAAATTCAACAATATATTCAGAAATATTTTAAATACCCTTGCCCCTACCAGAAATATAAGAACAACATTTTCTCAACACCCCTGTCCGAATCATTTGACTAGAATTCTAAGGCAAAACTCTGACAAAGCATGGAAACAATGGCATAAAGATAAATCCCCTTAAACCTTACATCTATACCAAGAGTTGCTTAACATCACCAGTCACCAAGACGCAAATTTACCTAGACAAAAAAGTATATATACATATGACTGTGACCCACAAGAAATCACAAACAATCTGGAGCTCATTTAAGAAAATTCTTCAGTCTGGCTCTCCTTCCTCAGAAAACCCCTATCTGTATTTATCCTCTTCAGAAAGTGCTACCAAACAGACATCCCTGCCTTTAATTTCCCACCTGTCTCCACATTAGAAGTTAAACAGCTACTAAAGAAACTGAAACCTGTTCTCCTGCTTATTTTCCTTGCTGAGTACCTTAAGCTCTCTGCAAACTCTATTGCATACGCATTCTTAATTCTCAGCAACAGATCTATTCAAGACTCTCATGTCCCTACCCTTTGGAAAAAGTTCTTTATTATCCCCCTCCATAAAGAGGGTAACACTTCTAAAATCTCTAACTTTAGGCAATTTGCTGTCTTGCACTCCCTTTCTAGCATCCTGGAAAAGTGTATTCATAAGCATCTCCTTCAGTAGGACTTATAAAATGATCTCCTAATTCCAACACATCATGGCTTCTCACCAGATCAGAGCACCACTACAGCTAATGTCAATGTTTTTGCACCAATAATTATACTAGAGACTAAGCAAAGTTTATCTCTTCTGTATTTCTAGATGTCTCAGAATCCTTTGATACCGTGTCACAGGAGAAACTTCTGACTCAAATGCCCTCTCGAGGCCTTTCCTAACCAACTCTGCTATGTTTCTCCAACAACCTGTCTGAAAGATATTAATCTGTCAAATGCCTTTCTCTCTTTTTCTCCTAGTTAATACAGGTGATCCTTAAGGGTCTATTCTTGGTTTACTGCTATTAACATTTTGATCAACATCTTTATACCCTCTCTCACCAAGTTTGCTTTACTGAGTATGCAGATGACTCAACTCTCATCTGCTCATCTGACAATCCACTACAACTATAATGCATGACATGAAATGCCTTCAACTCGGCTGAACTGTGACTATATCAGAAACAACTTTTACTTAATCCCCAAAAAGCTAAACTACTTCTATTTTTCCTAAGTCCCATGCTATTGCTAAAAGGGACTTCCACATTTCCTCTCTAAACAATTCAGCTACTGAAGTAGTTATCCATACCAAATTGCTTGGAGTCACCATAGATTACTAATTAAAGTGTGATGTTCAAATACAAAACTGTATGAAAAACTCATCAAAAGCTAGGTCTGCTATATAGAGCAAAAAAAAAGCAATTCCTTACTTCTTCTAGTAGAATCACCACAGTTAACTCTTATCTTTTACCTAAGCTTCTCTGTGGCTCACTTATATTGACTAATATCCAGACCTCTCCTAAATCACAACTGGAACAATGCTATAAAACAGCTAGATTTGCAGATAATCTACTCCTTAAAGTTCAGCATTGCTGTGCATCACATGCTTTCAACTGATTAAAACTCCCACATCAATTAGCCAATACACTTCTTCTAAACAATATAATAATATATAACCACTTTGCCTGCCCTTCTATCTCCTCAGCACTTTATCACTATCTCCCTGAATCACCCTCTGCCTCAAGACAAAAACCTGCTTATAATCTATTTATTTATTTTTTTATTTTTTTATTTTACATTTGTTCTATGACCCAAAAAAGGGTATAGGACATAGTCCATACTTACACTACATAGCCAGACTATGGAACTCTATCACAAATTCAATCAGAGCTATATCTAGCCTCTGTGTATTTAAGTCCTCTCTCTAAGAATTTCTCCCTAACTCATGGCTATGCCCATGCACCTCACCTGTATGATTTTCCTCACTTAATACTTCACATTCATGTTATTTGCTCGCCATGCTATCAGTTCCTTTCAACATCCTTACATCTATTTTTTATTTTTTTTCATAATATCTCTAAAACATTGATCTTATTTTCCGTTTACTAGGCTAAAATGTTATGCAATTTATTTTCTCTGCGTATTACCTTGCCATTGGCCATTATTCTGCAAGTTGACTGACTAGATATCATCTGATCAACTAGAAGCAGATTCTCTTTATGTTTTTGGTTAGGTCTTGTAGTTTCTGAGTTATCCGTAAGCACTATTTTTACATGGTGTGCCAGTGAGCTTAATGGATCTATCGAGTGCTTTGCATGGACTTACTGCTTTTTCCTAGTGCCACACTGATCCATATCACCGCAACGAGAAAAAAAGAAATTTGAATATAAGCACACATAAAGTTTTTAGGACTACAACCTAAAGAAAAGATAAGAGGAATTTGGGGTTTAGCAATGCTGTCATTTAATGATGGGCTACAAAGGATAATTGTTAAATTCTGCTTAATAATTCCAGGGACAAGGAGAGACCATAAATTACCCAGCAGTTGCTGCTGTGTTCCTTTCTGCTGTTTAGGTGTGTCTGTATTTTGCTTCATGGAGATGGATAGCACAAAAGAACTTTCATTTCAGTAAAATATTGATGGGGTTTAGCAAAACCCACCAGGACTTCATACATCAGGCTGTACTGGCAGATTAAGATATGCTCTTTAGAATCAAATATGAGAACAAAAGCATTTGCATTATCAGCAGGGTCACTCACTATGTATGCTTGGTAAACCTAATCTGCCTTTGCAGTTAGGAAAAATACATCTGTATATGTGCCTCACATTTCCTCATTTACAGTGCTTAGCTTCTCCCCAAGATATTTGCTCCATTCTACTGTGATAATGTGGTAGTTTTAGGAAAAGGGCGAGGCTGTGTTGCTCCATTTAGTGCAAGCATAACATCTTTTTTCTGCTGAGCAGATACCAGCTCTAAAAACAGGGATCTCTAACTATAATTGAGAAAGTGATTGTGATACTTTGAATATAGTTTTACTGCTCTATGCCTAGTAAAATCAAAGCAATGTTACTCTACCTGTAAAACTGGTAGCTAATAAATTCAAGACAATATTACTCTGTCTCTCATCTCTCTTTATTCAGTAAGAATTACAACTATATGGCTAATATTATCCTTTTACTTTTATGATTCAGACTCATTGCATGCAGAGAAGATGAAGCATATAGGCAAGATGTAGGTATTGCTATAATTTTCTTTTTAAGGAAAAAAACAGAAATGTCAGAATTACTCTGATGTATACTCCTACTCCCCCTGGGCCAGTGCTAGGAAGGCTAAGGCACTTGATGATTCTAACACTGGTAACATAGTGGTAAATTAAGAAGGCAGGCTGACAAATTCAGACCTCTGACTGATGTTGCTGTTTTTAGAGTTTGCTGAAGACATATAAAGGGGAAAAGATTCATCTGCAGTCACCATTGCTGCAAATTGGAAGAGTAGGTTGAACGCTGACTCAGCCTTACTTGCATGCATGTGTACATACAGCCTGTATGTGTAAGTGGGTAAAACCATCAAAAGATCAGCCAAGAAGATAATTATTACAATTATTTGATTTAGGACACAGTCCCAAGTTTTAATTATACATTTTCTGCCACTTCTATTCACACGTTTACAGAATGTTAGTGCACTATTGACCATTTCTGATTATAACTCCAATAATATAATGGAGAAAAAGAGAATGCCAGTAAGGTGATATTGTATTGCCCAATGCCTTCATATCAGCATGATATGTAGTCTTAATCAAATGTTAAAAGTTTTAATGTTAGATTAAAATGAGGCATATCTGACAATAAACTATGGGATTTAGAAGCATGGATTCCTTGATCACTTAAAGAATATGCAGAGAGGAGATATACAGCCCAAAGGTTATTATCAATCAACAGCCAATAGTCTTGTGGTGCATGCAGTTATGAATTAAGAAATATGGACACAAAAATGACATGGCTAGTGGTGAGACAGTGTTGTTGTGATTGCAACTTAGGATGTTGCAATTGCCAGCAGCAAGCAAACTGCATGCACCTGCCTAATTGTGCACACATGCTCTACTCTGTGAAGTTGCGAGAATAGCTGTAAGCCGCATTACATGGTCCCACTAATCTTTCTATATAGTTTTATTGAATTATTTAAATGGGGAGGAAATTAATGTGTAAGAAAGATCAAAGAGGGACAGGAACTAACTCAAGGACACAGGAAAGATGAAAGTGGGAGTGGGGAGGAGTGGAAAGTTATCCTTTTTTGTAGGATGAGAAGGGAGGGCATGTAAAGAAGGTAGAAGTATGGGAGCATGGGCACACATGCAAGTATAAACCAAAGGGGTGATGCTGACACAAATGGAGGACAAGGCTGGCAATGAATATATTGACATGCATATGTACAGAGGAAGGATATTTAGTGATGAGAAGGAATAGACAACAAGCAGTGAAGGGAGGGAGGTGACATACAAGGAACATCTCAATCCAGATAGCAAGCAGGTTTGGGCTAGACCCAAGAAGATACCAGTTACCACCATGACTGCCCTCACCCCTGAACCCTATCTGTATTGGTATGGCAGTGTTAAGCAGTGGTGTGACACTGTAAGTCACACAAGGAGCCTCTCCAGTTAAATAGTGTATACCTTACACTGCCAGATCACCATCTACCCCACTATTTTCACCAACACCACATGAGGGAACAACTGCACTCCCATGCAGTTAACAACCTACAGCAGCCACTGGAGATGCTCCCTGGTCATCCCACCATGATATACTTCACCCGACTGGAGTACAGGCTTGGAGGCAACTAATGTGCTGGTAGGAAAAAGGCCAGGATCAATGGAGGGGTGGGAACCAGTACCACACCACTGGCACATATTGGAGAATATGTTAAAATAAATTGATAGAAATAAAGCAACACACATTGAATAAAATATATAAAACAAGGATAGCAACAAAAAGAGGGACAGACATAAATAATTACATTAGTAGAAAGAATGTTTCTGATGGCCACTCACTTATTATAACTATTAATATAGTACAGCTGCTAAGTTTGGTATTATATTAGATTTGATAATTTGGTTTAGTTGTATAAACCCATGTGCCACTATTGTATGATGTGTGCAGGGTTACTGTACCTATGGCCAGGGTGGTTATGGCTGGGATGAGTTTAAAGTGGTAATATGGGGATATTGGATGTAATAGACCATGGCAGGTATGTGGAGTTGTGACCCTGAGGATATGCGTTAAGGATCTATGTCAAAGGCATGTCACAGTGACTTGGACAGTAGCACTATTTATGTGACCCAACAACATACCCATCATGGCACTGTGCTGTACAAAATATAGACAACCATCATAGCCAATGGACAGCTATCAGCAGGTTTTTGGCAAACATTGTAATTTACTTTGCTAAGAACCTAGGTGCCCAAATTCCAGAGATATGCCAGACAAAGGTGTCACCAACACAGGTATAAGGTGTGGCGATCCATGGGAAATATGCCAACATGGTTAGCCCCTTGCCCCATCCAACTTCTCACACACCTGACCTTGTCCAGTGGCCACAGTGCAGGGATATGCCAATCACCCTACATGCCAGACATTATGTCTCAATAGACAAAGGCAGTCATCTCCAAGCAAATAAAGTAATGTGTGTCTACAATGAACATATAGATGTTGCATATCAGTATGCAAATCATTATATCTCTGCAGGGTTTGTCATAGTGTGCAAAACTTTGAGAAAGAGCTCATGTTACTGGTAACTATATAGACTATCCCAATGGGTACTACTATGCTGCCTGGATATAGCTACATAATAAATAAGACTAAATCCAGGGGCCATAGCTGGCTACTCTAGTGCCCAGTGCTAGTCCCAAGAAATTGCCAGCAAAAAAAAAAAAAAAAAAAAAAGGACTTCTGCTGACTGTATAAAGCTGATTGATGCATCATCTTCTAAAGCAGTCAATCTACACTCACCCATCTCTCCCAGCTCTTTAAATGAAGAGCAAATAAAGAAAAAAATGTCTCAAACCCTCTAATACCTTGCTTCCTGGGCAAATGTCCTTTTGTACCACCCTTGCTATACTACTGACTAAATCATGCTTATCTGTGCACCTAGAGAAACGCTTTATTCTCCTCTGCTACAGGAATACATTTACAATACTTCAGCCTAAGCTGAGAAACAACAATAAGAAATGATACGCATTCATTAAATGTCAGAGACCCATTTAAATATAAGGGAAATAACAGGGCAGTAAAACCAAAAATCTACGACTTGCCAAAGAGCACACAAATTTTATTAATTTACCAGACTATACGCTTTCACCCACAATTCTGTTGGGCTTTATTAGAAGCAGAGTTCAGCCCTGAGTACTTACAATACATTCCAGAACCTTATCTCTAACTTCTTTTTTCCACTGACATAGAAGGTCAATATTGCATCTCTGCAAGTCACTACAGAGGTGCTGGTACTGCTCAACAGAGAACCTTATGCCAGTAGCAGCAGACTGTGCCCTAGTAAGACTGTGACAGGTATATACTTTATATTCAGGACCCTCGCAATAGTCCCCAAGCAGGTGCCAGTAGTCGAGTCTGTACAGCAAATGCAGAAATGCCTCACTTTCCTTTAGGAATCATCGGGGAGCCCTGTTACCATTAGTATCCATTTAAAGCCATGGACATTCACCAACTAACAATCCAGAGAAATATTTTAGCCCTCTTATGGTCATACGTGTTTCTGCTGTCAAAATGTGATATGTATCTTTGGGCCGCTCTGTAGCATGATCAGTCATGGTGCCATCACTCTATAGTATGGCGTGATGGTTTCAGGATGTGAGTAATGCATTTAAATTTGTACAGGCATCACAGTGTCCATATCTGTTAATATGTTTCTTCTTCAGCACCTTTACACACCATAATACTATAATAGGTTTCTACACATGCCCACTGGGCCATTGACCAGCCCATGTATACTTTGCAGGCGGTCATGCAAGTTCACAAAACCAACTGATTCTGTTAGCACAACACAGGTAAATTGCACATTGAGATAAATGTGTGTTCCATTAATACTTATTCTTATCAAGCTCATTAATATAAGGACCATGTTAAGATTCTTTAAACTGTGAGACCAAGGCAGACAGACTTTGTTGCACCATAGAAGACTGCTGAATAGTAAACTGGAGATCTCTTTTGTAAAGCATTACATAAATTACTACAACCAAGACATGCTTAAAAAAAGATAAGAGAATGGGAATGCTACTTGTCTCATTTTTGCTGCAATACCGTTACTACTTTACATAGGAGTTATTTGAAGACATACATGACAATTTGATGCTTTAGGAGATGGAGGTAAGATAATGGCTGTAAATGTCCAACATGTTGCAATGATGGTGAGGACTGTATACAGAGGTAGGATGTAGTGCCACTGCAGGTAACGTGAAGGGATTTGATGTGGCAAGTTCAGTGGAACATAGTTCTGAGGTATGGTAAATAAAGGGGATATGATATGGCAAGTTCAGTGGAACACAGTTTTGAGGTATGGTAAGTGAAGGGGATCTGATGTGGCAAGTTCAGTGGAACACAGTTCTGAGGTATGGTTCCTTTTATACTATGCTTTAAGCCAAGAACTGTCGGTGTCACATGCATTGTTGATATGAAAGTTTCTTATATTTTCTGCTTACTGATAAACTCACAGCTGTTCCACTATTGCTGTAGAGATCTATATGGGTGCAATACCTCTGGTAAATGTGTAGCCTACTGTGTAATGCTGAGATTACTGGCACTGACACTGTGAGTGTAGTACTTTGGGTTGTGTTTGTTGGGGAGGCAACCAACAATCAGCACCCACAAGTAATAAACCAAAAACAAAATGACAATAGGGAACCAGGAAGTACCAGAGTATCAGGAGCATGCAAAATAAATCCAAGGCTCCGTAAATCAAACAGCAACCTGATACTCTGGTGCTTCATAGTGTCTTATTGTGGTTTTGCAGTAATCACACTTAGTCTGTCTCTGTATTGCACCCCCATTCCCCACCCCCACCCAACCAGGAACTTGCAGTTCTTTTTGCAGAACGGTCTACTACAGCGTGAAAACTGTTTCTCATACCCACAGAAAGGGTAGGGTAAGAAAGGAGTTTTATATCCATACAATAACATACTACAATAATCATCTTTTATATCCATACAATAACATACTACAATAATCATCAACTATATACAACCATTTGAATGTCCTCATATTTTCAGATTTATCCATTTTGAAAAAGTGAATAATAAAGACTTTGAAAGAAAACTGTTTGTTCTGTTTACTTTTTGTACAGTGTTTCTATTTATAGACCCTGCATTTGCAATTACAGTGGTGTTTCTAAATCTTTATAGTGATTTCAGATAAAACCTTTTGGTCTGTTATCACACAGACTCATACATACACACACCCACTCACTCATTAACTTATTGAAGCTGGTTGCTTATCTTCTAAATGCCTGATAATTTCTCCTAGTTAGAATAATTGGCAGGGAACCAATTTGATTACTGAGTATTTTGTTTTAGGAGAACTAGAATTTCATACCTATCAACCAGAACATTTGTCAGTTACAGCATTCTTGTCATTTGCTTTTATGAAGTAAGCATCTTGCATGCCCATGTCCCCTGGATTACTGAGGGCACCTTCACAGTATCTGTACTGTTGGAGTAACTGTTCTGCTTTGCACATATACATAAGAAGAAGAATTAGGCTATAAAGCTTATATTAGTTTTCTGGTGAAGATTTGCATAAATTAGTTTGTCTTGTTTCCCTATCTGAAATCCATTGCAGTCTCACGTTTTTCATGTGATTTTTCCTTGCATATTTAGTTGTAACATCAAAAGCAAAACAGCACAAGTCTGTATATATTCATTTTAACTGTGTTGCACAAAATTATTAAGGAGAAACTTCATCTGACTCTTCTGTGTATTACATGAAAGTGGGAAAGTCCTCAAGCTCTAATAACAACAATATAAAGCACTTTTTGAGTAATGAGTAGCAGGTAAACAGATACCTGGACTGATACATGTCAGACTGATCCTCCTTTGGGATGTATCCATCCTGGAAACAATTTTGAGATGGGATTGAGCGGTAATCTACCTTGCATTAGGCCTTAGAGCTGCTGGTGTTGCAGGAATACAGTAATAAATGAGAGGCCCAAGACTCAGGGTTACACACTGATGTCACGTTAATTAAAAAGTTAGTGAGGATAGCATCACAGTGACTTTGTGGACTTGAAACTGCAGTTAATTGTTTCAGTGGATGTGCCTGTCAATTACACAGAATGACAGGGGAATGAGCAGTTCTTTAAATAAAAAATAAAGACTGGTTTGTTGTTACTTGTATAGAATCTAGAAGTGCAAAGCTGTGCAGTGCTAATTTCTGTTCCTGTCTACAAATTTTACATGACAGCAAAATGGATTTATTCCAAGAAAAACAATCATCTTTTGCGATCATTTGGTAACATTAAGAAAGTTGATGTTATGGTAATTAGTCATCAGCACATTTCTTTGCTGCCATTAGCTGTAAAAGAATGGAGCAGTGGTGCAGTGGTTGTGTTGCCACCTCACGACAAGAGGTTCTCTCGCTCAATTCTCAGCTGGTGCCTTCTGTGCTGAGTCAGTATGTCCTCCCTGTGTCTGTGTGGGTTTCCGCGGAGTGCTCTGGTTTCCTCCCATGTTACAAAGATATGCATCTAGAGCTCCAGCATTGTTAGACTAATATATAGTATACCTACTATCTGCGTTATTCTTTTATTTTATGCATATGTGTTCTACTGTTACCGCCATCTAGTATAACACTGTAGTAGTACTGCTGGGTCACATTTTGGTTCCAGCTAAGCTCTAGGCAAATATCAGTCAGGCAGTAAACAATAGTGACTCTGTAGCTCAGTTTGTTAAATTCTATGTATATAGTACATTTTGTCACACATAAACCTGGGTTTGAATCTAGTTCTAGGTAGCACTAAATATTACCATAGCAGTCATGTAATGCTCACAGATTCTCTCTCCACAGGAACTACAGGTAAATGGGTGAGGTAGCCCATAATATGAGAAGAGAATTGTGTTTAGAGTTCCCAGACTGTTAAAATCATTAGCAATAATGTGAAAACTCAGCAATGTGCAGTTAGAAATAATATGTGTAATCCTGGTATGGCTGTATGCCTGGAGTGTCTGTTAAAAGTTTCTGCAGTCATAGTTAGTGCTATAGGGTTCTATTCCCATGCCTGCCAACCAAGGCATGACTGCTGTTTAGTGTCTGTACTGTACATATACATGTCTCTCAAGTGTCATGATTTCACATTATGTAATTAATAGTGCGTAATCCACCCACTACAGGAATACCATGGCAATGAGTACCTGGATTGTACAGTATCAACATATCAGCCCACAAAATAACTGCTCTGCCAGAAGAATTCAATCCAGCAAATGTAAAACTAAGAATCCATCTTACCCATTCACGTATGTCTCTGTTCACGGCTTCCGTTCACACAAAATGCAAAGGGTGTACAAAATAATGGCTCTGCCAGAAGGATTCGAGCCAGCAAGTGTAAAACTAAGAATCCATCCTACCCATTCAAGTGCGTCTCTGTTCACAGCTTCCATATTCACAAAATGCAAAGGGTGAACAAAATAACAGCTCTGCCCGAATACTAATGCAGCTGCAGCAGTGAGTCCTTCTTTTCTGTTCACAGAAAATAGCAGCCAAAGATAATGTTTTCTCACTCTCCATTTAAACAGCCGGAATGTACATGCATCCATAGTGAGCCAGTCAGTGTGTATGTTTAGCCCTGACATAGCTGACATCATCACGCACATGATGATGTCAGGTCACAAAGCAGAAAAAAAATAAAAATAAAAAAAGCTGAGAAAAACTCAGAAATGAAGGGCTGACACATAGGAATCATGGCAACCCATTATTTGGACCCCAAAACTCAGTAAAAACTGAGTAATTCAGTACAGTTGGTATGGTGCCTGAAGTTGTTACAGTTTGGCCCATAGTGCCCCATGCATGTAGCTTGAGAGGTATGTACATGCTACATCAGCTATGGAAGACTTGTACTCACTGTAAACATAAAGAAAATACAGACCCATAGAGTAGATAGTAGTACTGCTGTCAAGGAAGTAAGCTGCAGTGTTACTAATGGACTAATTTTCTTTCTCTCCCCACCCCTTATCTTCATTTATTTATTACTGTTATTAATTAGTTATGGTTTACTATTCACATATGTTGTTACATTAACTGTTTTGGGGGGCATGTGTTATTGTTATGTATTATAATGGATGCATATTAACATCTCTTGTTAAATTACCTATGTTGTTGGTCTTATGCTGTAACTGTTACTGGCATGCTGTTATACTGACTGTTCTGTTATTTATTATTGTGTTGCACATAATTTGCATTTATCTTCTACCATGCTGTAATTACTAACTTTGTTTTATTACTAATTAACCTATATGTATTGCTATACCTCCATTACCACAGCATGTTGGAGTAGGCCGGTTCCTGGTGATCTGCCTAGCTTGCCTCAACTGGACATGGCACCAGGTCCTAGCACATCTGGGACTCAGGCCATTGGTGCCCCTTCCACTGCCCCTGGACCTCCTGCAGCATCAGGTGGAACTGCCACAAGAGATGGGACATGGTCTCCCCCTGGCTGAGGGGTGGCAGTCACCCATGATCAACTTCTGGTCATGGTGTGTAGGATTGTTCATCAGAGCTATGAATTCCACCTGTCCCAGAGTCCAGCTTCCAGCACAGTCACCGTTGGGACAGTGAAGAAGCAGTGCCGACTGTCCCATGGGTGGAGATGAGAGTCATGCTGCTGCCATCAGGGGACATATGCGACTTGGTTCCACAACACCCTCCCCATCCAAGGTGTTTACCCCTCTCATGTGTCACACACCATCCCTTTCTGCTGTCTTGCCTGTCTTGTCTGTCTGCAAACACATCATCTCCTACCCAACTTACCTCCACACATGCACATATGTCTCTACCCATAGATTTCATTCTCACCTAAAAAAAATGGGAACTTGTCCCCAAAAATGAATATCGCCCCATACGTAGCTCTCCATGTCGCACGCATGTCCACTGGAACCACTAATCTGGTTTAATTGGCTTGACAACACAGTTATGTTGTTTTCACCCCTCTCTCTGAGGTTTGAGAGTCCAAATTCATTTACAAAATTTGTCAAAATGCACAGCTGTTGCTGTTCAAGATATGGATAGCTATGGGTCTTTCCTATGCCATTCTTGCACATCCCTAACTGCCTTTCACTATATTTGTACCCCTGCTTGCCCCCATTTTACCACTTTTGTATCACCCATTTTTTCTTTTCTTTATAATTTTTTAGAGCAGATTAGCATGGAGCTAAGCTGAGCGGCAAGATGCAGTGTTCCACACTGGTTCACTTAGCTAATCTCAAATGAGCTTTAATGATTAAATGTGCTTATTACATTGTTAGACACATGTACAAAAAAAACACCTCTGCCCAGTTTCAAACCTAGGGTCCCTTTCATCTACAGCCCACTGCATTAACCCACCACACCACACAGATCTGATGTAAAACAAATGTTTCCAGCAAAGTATACTGATTGCCACTTACAGTCATCAGGCACGTAAGTGAAATAAAAACTAATGGGAAAAATAGGAGTGTACCTTACACTCTGCTGCAATAATACACCAGTAGACAGCCAAAGACATAATAATGGATGTAAGTGAAGCCTGTGATAGCAAGTATGTGTGCCCTTTTATCAGCAACTTGTAGAAAGACACCTGCTAAGGTAGCAATGCAAAGTGTATGCATAACTGGGACTATGGTGCAGAAATACAGCCATATAAAGCTGTGCACATACTGACAGATGTAGGAACATTTCTCACAGCCTGTATATTCTAAAAAACTAAAACAGTACTTTAAAAGGCAATGGCTATGTCCTTGCTCTGCTCCTGACTAACTCTGGCAATATAAACATGTGCTAAAGAGGTCTTTAGACCACCTCTACATTGCTTCCTAATTGTTACTCTATAACAAATCAGATTTATATATGACATAATGAATTAATTTTATCCTATGCATTGTATCTGTAGCAGTGCTTTAGCTTGATTAATGTAGCAATTTTTCTGTATATTTGTATAGAGCTTTTCTCCCCAGGTCTCCGCTGAAAATGGACAAGTATCCAGTTGGACTATCCTGGTCAACAAATGTAAAATAAAATAAATAAATAAGCAAATAAATAAATGTGCACATATATCTTGCAAATACAGATGCTGTTTGCAGTGACTCAGTGGTGCAGTCTGTTAAATGCTTTCCATGCAGTACATTTTGCCACACACAGTCCTGGGTTCAAATCACATTTTTTTGTCTACTACTTCAATTACATTATTGTGAAGACAGCAAGTAATGACTGAGTCATGCAATCCTAATCTGCACAGGTTACTGCTAGTTAATAAACTGCTATCCAGTTTTGCAAGTCAGAGGCATGCAGGTAGGGACACACTACACATATCCATATAGCCTAACTATATGTTGCCTACTACTGTGTTACTGGCGCTGCTGCATAACAGATGTACCTTAATCATATGCCTTGATTGGACTGTACAGGGTACCCTTACCCTGGCTCTGTCATAATGACAAGGCTGCCACAGCTGCCACAGTTACACATACAACTTGCTGTCCTCACAAGTGTCTATACTCCCTCATGTGTGTGCTAGGCTGCAGCTGCAGCTGCAGCTGTAGCCTGTAGCATACATACATAGCTGCTACAGATCTACCATACCTCCCAACCCCCTAGAAAAAGGGATCTGGACACAGTCATATGTACTGGGGGGCTAAGGCTCACAGATAGGGACATGTGTAATGGTTTGCCCCTACAAAGATAGCAGGTTGATAAAATAACAGCTATTTCATTAGCATGCATATTCTGATGTGTATGAAGTCTGACAATCAAGTGTCTCTTTCCTTAATGACCTCAACCCACAATGTTTGCCAATGAACTGCCAGATGACCACTATGGCACAGGACACTGACTACACATATGAGGCAAAACTGTGGATATAGCACATAAATTTCTACAGTTGACAGTTATGGTACTTGCCCTTTGCAATGCTGTACTCACCCCACCTCAGTGATGTCCATCTTAACAACTAAGAAAGGGGCCCAGGTCTACATGAAGTCCTTATATATTGCACTGTGGTGGCGTGTCATTTAGATATTTATTTTTATTTTACATTTGTTAACCGGGGGTGTCTGACTGAGCCAAAAAGGCCCTTTTTCAGCAGAGGCCCAGGGATAAAAGCTCCACATAGAAAAATTACAGGTGCATTTAGATATTTAGACATGTATACACAAATTACAATAGACATATTTTTACAGTGGTATGCTGTACATCAGCAGTTACAGTGGAGAAAACAAACAAGAAAATATTAATTTAAATATAAAGGTAATTAATAGATTTGTTGTATACAGCTGAAATTTGGAACATAGGTAGAATACATACATAGTACACAGGTACAGTACATAAACTGTACACTAGCCAGTGTTTGTGAATAAAAGTGAAAACTATTATCAAGTACCCTAGGTTTAGTATGTGTACCTTTCACTAGCCTGGGGAGCAGTCATGGCACTGCCAACTTTGCTTGAGATGTTGCTTAAAGAGGTTTTTATAGGAAGCATCGGACAATGTGTTTTGTATGCTAGAGGAGAGAGGGTTCCATTTTTTAGCTACTGAACTACTATATAATGTGTCTCCAAAACTATTGTAGCTGTTGATGACTTCTAGTAGTAGTTTGCTTCATGATCTAAGAGGCCTTTAGGGTGAGTGATGCTGTACTAGGTTTTTGAGGGCAGGAAACTTATTGGGGAGGTAATAGATAGAATGACAGAGGCAGATCTGATTGTAGGTTAGGAGGTTGGGCAGTTCAAGCCAGTGGAGCTATCCCAAAGCAGTACAGTGATGAGTTCTATATGAGCAATTTGCAGCTAAGCAGGCAATTCTGTTATAGCAGGCTTCCATTTTGCTTCATTCAGTTTTGTTAAGATTAGTCAGAATGGGAGGTGCATAGAGTAGGGTGGATAAAAGTTGGGAATAAGCAATGGCTGATCTTGTGTTGTTGGTCAGAAATGGTTTGATATGGTAGAGTGATCCCAATTTGGCATGTACTTTTTTAATAGTTAAGTTGAGATGACTACAATCCAAATTGTAGCTTGGTACAGATCCCCCATCATACCCCAAAATTCTCACTACACCTTTCTAAACATACTGGAAAATATTAAGATAGAACCAAACACCCTAATACTGGGTGATTTTAACTACCCTGCCATTAACTGGGAAAACTACTCATGTCCCAACACCTTTGCGCAACGGTTCTTGGAATTCATAAATTCCAATGCCCTGGATCAACTAATCCATAGTCCCACCAGGGGCTCCAATATCCTAGACCTGGTCATTACCAACATGGGAAATCAATGCTCCATACCTATGGTCACCCCCTCGTTAGTCAGGTCTGACCATAAGCTAATCACCCTTAACATCCACATCCCACCCCACCCCCAGTAAAGAAACCACCATAAAAAACTTCTCCAAAGCCAACTTCATGCTACTCAAGTCAGAAGTGACAAACTTCATAACACCCATGCAGATGGGAACTGAAAGTTCAACTGCTGAATCCTACACTAAGGCACTGTACGAGCACATCCACTCATGCATGAATTGTGCCATCCCAAATAGAACCAAAATGCTCTCATCCAAAAAAAGGAAGCCAATCTGGTGGTCACCTGCCATAAACAAACTTTACAACAAAAGGAAGAAACTTTTGGAGAAAAGAGGAAAATCCCAGGATGCAAAAAACTCCCTTACTAGCCTCAGTAAGAAACTGAGATGCCTCATAAAAACCTTCAAAGCTAGTTACGAAAATAAAATTGCCAAAGATTCCAAAGACAACCACAAAGCATTCTATAACTATGTCAAGAATCTAAATGGCAATGCTCAGATCTGCTCTGAGCTAAAACAGAATGGCATTAAATATACTGATTCAAAGGATATTGCCAATATCCTGGCAGATCGATTCAGTGCCAACTTCACCCCCCTCTCACCCCCTAAATGGCCCATCTCAATACCGGAAGATTGCCAAATTCCAGTAATAACGGTCACACAGGTACAAAACGCACTCTCTAAAGCCAAGAATACAGCATCCATGGGACCAGATGACATCCCCGGCTGTGTACTACATGAACTACAATATGAACTGGCACCTCACCTAAGTGTCATGTTTAATCATAGCCTCACCTCAGGTTTCGTGCCCACTGAGTGGCGCAGAGCTACAGTTATCCCAATCCACAAGGGGGGATCCACCTTGGATTCCGGAAACTACCGTCCCATCAGTCTGACAAGCCTTATCTGCAAGGCCATGGAGTGTATTATCATGGAACTTATAAACAAAGACATTGGCAACCTTCAAACACTGGACCATACCCAGTTTGGGTTTGTGAAGGGCCGATTTTGTCTCCTGAACCTGATTGACTTCTTTGAATCAGTCTCCAGAGCCATGGACAAGGGTAAGGTGGTCCCCACAGCCTATCTAGACCTTGCCAAGGCCTTTGATACCATCCCCCACTCTGGAATCATAGATAAACTTACTAAGTTGGGCATTAATCCCTATGTCACCAAATGGGTTGCTAAATGGCTTACTGATAGAACCCACACTGTAAAAGTAGCGGACTCCAAATCCAGCTCCAGACAAGTGACAAGTGGAGTACCTCAGGGTTCAGTCCTGGGGCCGCTCTTGTTTGGCATCTACTTCTCTGAAGTACAGGTCAACACTAAGGGACTCTGGCTAGCAAAGTTTGCAGATGACTGCAAACTGGGAGCCATTATTGAATCCCCAAATGATGTGGATACTCTGCAAAAGGGCCTTACAGAAACAGATGCTTGGTGCCAGAGCCATGGGCTCAAGCTCAATGCCAAGAAATGTATTGTTATCCCCTTTGGGAAAAACATGTATCCATGAATTACCATATAGGTGGCAGTACACTAAACACAG
Organism: Protopterus annectens; assembly: GCF_019279795.1. Taxonomy (NCBI): domain Eukaryota; kingdom Metazoa; phylum Chordata; order Ceratodontiformes; family Protopteridae; genus Protopterus; species Protopterus annectens. Next base: position 1,052,019,258 of record NC_056741.1, on the reverse strand, counting down.
AAAGTGTGATAAGAGACTTAGGGACACAGGTGGACAGTGGTCTCACCTTCGATAACCACATCGCCACAACAGTCAGGAAATCCTTCTATGTGGCACACCTCATCACGAAGTGCTTTTCATCCAGAAAAAGGAGGTCATTGTCCCACTGTACTCATCCCTCATTAGACCCATTATAGAATACAATGCCCCATTTGGTATGTACCTCTCAAGACATCTGCAACAACTGGAAAGGCCTCAGAAATACCTCACTAAAAGAATCACAGGCCTAAAGCAGATGCACTATGCTGATCGCCTTAAAAACTCCAGCTATACTCTGTCGCATATCATCTACTCAGAGGCGATCTCTGCTTAACATACAAGGCCATGTCAAACCCAGAGCTGTTGGACATGCTACACTTAAAGAAATCCCAATCCCTCAGAGCTACACGCTCCAGGGATCTAAATCTTGTCATCACAATAAACAAAACATGCTGGAGGGATAGGTTCCTGACCCAGAGACTCCCCAGACTCTGGAATAGATTGCCCATACATGTCAAGCAGAGTGCCTCTTTGGACCTCTTCAAGAGGAACCTTGACGATTGGATGGGAGAAAGGAAATTCACCCCAGGGATCACGTCAGTCGCCCTGCTAGACAGGGGTCCAGTAAAGTAAATAATGTGGGAAGAAATAGCCAGGGAATTGTTATGGCTAGACTTGTATAGGCCTTAGGGCTGATAGCCTAGTACCAACCTATGAACCTAATTTTAGGTGGGATTCTATGGTTATTACCAATAGCTTAGCCTGTGACACTGGAGGGACTAGAGCAGCATTTTTGGAATAGATAGGTTCATAGGTTAGGTTCATAGGTAGGTACTAGGCTATCTGCCCAGAGGCATTTATAAGCCTAGCCAGAATGTGTTGGCTTTCACCACCCCCTTAGATTAGTTCGCTGTGCCTCTGTCCAGCAAAGCCACTGAAATGATCCCCAGGGTAAACGTTCTGTTTCCCATCCACTCATCAAGGTTTCTCTTGAAGAGTGTTAGCGAGGAGCTCTGCCTAATGTAGATTGGAATCTTGTTCCAAAGCATGGGAAGTCTCTGGGACAGGAATCTATCCCTCCAGCACGTCCTATTTGTTGTTGTGGTGAGATTCAGATCCCTAGAGCATGTGGCTCGAGGGGATATGGTTTTCTTTAGGTGGAGCATGTCCATCAATTCTCGGTTGGACATGGCCTTGTATGTCAGGCAGAGATTACCACTGAGTAGGCAGTATGCAACCAAGTACAGCTGGAGTTTCTTCAGTCGAGCTGCATAGGGCATCTGTTTGAGGCCAGTGATCCTCTTGGTAAGGTACTTCTGTGGTCTTTCCATCTGTTGCAGATGTCTTGTAAGATACATCCCAAACAGGGCATTGTACTTTATGATGGTTCTTATGAGTGATAAGTAGAGGGGCACAATGGCCTCTTTTGATCTGGATGCAAACCCTTTTATGGTTAGGTGGGCCACATAGAAGGATTTTTTAACCACTTTGGCAATGTGTTTATCATAGGAGAAATTACTATCTACTTGGGTCCCCAGATCCATTATTACATCTTCCATATTTAGGGGGCTACCACCTATGTGGTAGTTTGTGGGTACTTTGTTTTTTCCAAAGGTGATGACTATGCACTTTTTGGCATTTAGCTTGAGGCCATGATTTTGACACCGGGTATCCGTCTCAGTGAGACCCTTTTGGGGATGTCTGTGTCAGCCAGAGATTCGATTATAGCCCCTAGTTTGCAGTCGTCTGTGAACTTGGTCAGTCATAGTCCTCCTGTGCTTGCCTGTACCTCTGAGAAGTATATGCCAAACAGGAGGGGTCCTAGGACTAAGCCCTGGGGAACGCCACTTGTAACTGGTTTAGAGTCGGACATAACTCCTGCAACTCTCACCATGTGGGTTCTGTCATTGAGCCAGTTGGCAACCCATCTTGTGACGTAGGGGTTTATGTTCAGACTGGTGAGCTTGTCTATAATGCCAGAATGGGGAATGGTGTTGAAGGCCTTTTTAAGGTCTAGGTAGGCTGTGTGTACCACCTTTCCCTCATCTATAGCCTTGATAACTATCTCAAAGAAGTCCACCAGGTTTAGGAGGCATGATCTGCCCTTAACAAAGCCAAACTGGGTAAGGTCCAGTGTTTGGAGGTTCCCAATGTCTCTGCTAATGAGTTCCATGATGATGCACTCCATAGCATTGCAGACCCAGCTAGTCAGGCTTATAGGGCGGTAGTTCCCGGGGTCTGCTGTGGCTTCACCTTTGTGGAGTGGAATAACTGTTGTTGTGCACCACTCTATGAGTATGTAGCCTGTGGAGAGGCTGACTTTGAACAGTGTGTTTACGTTGAGGGGTTAGTTTGTCATTGAGCTCATGTAGGACACAACCTGGGACATCGTCTGGTCCCATTGATGCTGTGTTTTTGGCTTTGGAGAGGGCTGTTTTACCTGAGTGTCTGTGATTTCAGGGGCTCTACGTTATTCTGGTATGGTTATGGGCTCTTTTGTGGGTGAGAGGGGGTGAAGTCTGCACTGAACCTGTCTGACAGGATGTTGGCGATATTGGTCGGTTCAGTGTATTTTGTGCCATTCTGCACTAACTATGAGCAGATCTGAGCATTGCCACTTAGATTCTTGACATAGCTAAAGAATGCCTTGTAGTTATCTTTGGAGTCCTTGGCAATTTTTCTTTCGAAGCTAGCCTTGGATGATTTTATGAGGGATTGTAGTTTCTTGCTGATAGTGATCAGGGATGTCTTCCCTTCTTGGGATTTTACTGTTTTATGTACTAGTTTTCACCTTCTATTGTATAGCTTGTTTATGGCAGGGGTCCACCAGACTGGTTTCCTTTTCTTAGAGGAGTGAGTCTTGGTTTTGCTTGGGATAGCACAATCCATGCATTCTTGTAGGTGCCTGTAGAATGCATTAGTAAAGGATTTTGCAGCTTGGACAGCATTATCTTTTAGCATGGGGCTTTGAAACTTTCCACCTCGGTCTTAAGTAATGTGAAGTTTGCTTTTGAAATGCTTTTCACGGTGGTTTCCTTGACCAGGGGTGAGGGCAGAATGTGGATATCTAGAGTGATTTGTTTATGGTCAGATCTAGCCAGCAAGGGGTTGACCTCCGGTGTGGAATTCCGGTTGCCCATGTTGGTGATGACCAGGTCCAATATGTTGTCACCTCTGGTGGGAGTGCTGACCAGTTCATCCAGGGCATTTGAGTTTATAAATTCTAGGAAATGTTGGGTAAGGGAGTTAGTACTTGAGTAATTCTCCAGTTAATTTTTGGGAAATTGAAATCACCCAATATTAGGGTGTTTAGTAAGACCTTTATGTTTCCCAGTGTTTCCAGAAATGTGGAATGGTGGCCCTGGGACATGGTGGGTGATCTGTAGCAAGCTACAATATGAACTGCAGTTTTGCCCATTGTTAGTTGCACATGGATAATCTCTGAAGCATCATGCTGTGCCCCTAACCTGGAGGTGTGGGTATCCTTGATGAATATGGATACGCCCCCGCCTTTTGTATTTCGGTCCACGTTCTGTGGCCGAAATGTATGGTATGAGTTGTAGCCTGGTAGTGCTGGGGCTCTCTCTGGAGCCTTAAACCAGGTTTCTGTTACTGCACATATATCGATTTTCTCCATACAGAGGAGTGCCTCGAGTGCATGCATTTTGAGGTTTAGACTTCTGGCATTAAGTAGCATTACCTTCAGTTTTTGTTACTTGTGCTATTTACGGCGGTGGGTTTGTCTTTTGAGCCTTGCCTAAAAAAGTGAATTGACTGTTAGTGTTTTTGCTAAAACTGGTTATAGTCATAAGCTGGGTTTTCTTTGGACTGAGGATAAGTTGGGCTTTGGTAAGGTAGTTTTCACTGTCAGAGAATGCTAGCTGAGTTGTTTGCAGGAGGGTGGGAATGTTTTGTGCAGCACAGGTTAAGGTAGTATCATCTGCATACTGAATGATAGATGCATGTTGTGTGGAGGTATAGAGGTCATCTTTTTGAATAGTAGTGGTACTAAGATAGAACCCTGTGGGACTCCTATAGTTATGGGCAGATGAGGAGAGAGATAATTTTCCCATTTCACAGCTTGGTACCTGTCAGCTAAGTAGCTTTGGAACCAGGTAAGAGTGGAATTTGATAGGTGATATTGCTTTAGTTTGTTTAGCAGGGTTTGGTGCGAGACTGCCAAATGCTTTGGACATATCCAAAAAAAGAATTGGCACCTGCAGGCCTTAGTTTTTGAGACAGTTTACTGTGTCAGTGAAGCAGAGAAGGGCTGTAGTGGTACTATGGGCAGGTCTGAAACCATGTTGAGTAGGTGGTAAGATGCTGCTGTCTAGGAGATATTTTAGCACCTGGGTATTCATAGGTTCATATGTTAATGCTAGGCTTTCTGCCCTAGGGCATTTATAAGCCTAGCCAGAGTGTGCTTGGCTTTCACCACCCTTTTAGATTAGTTGACTGTGCCTCTGTATAGTAGGTCACAGAAGGTAGCCCTTTTAAGGTTAGTTTACTGTACCACTGTCAAGCAGGGAAACAGAAGAGATCCCAGAGGTAAATTTATGATCTCCCATCCACTCGTCAAGATTTCTCTTGAAGAGGGTCAGTGAGGGTCTCTGCCTAACATGGATTGGGATTTTGTTCCAGAGTGAGGGGAGCCTCTCAGATACGAATCTGTCCCTCCAGCTTGTCCTACTTATTTCTGTGCTGAGGTTGAAGTCCCTGGAGCATGTAGCTCTAAGGGATTTGGATTTCCTGAGGTGGAGCATGTCCATTAATTCTGGGTTGGACATGGCTTTATACGTCAGACACAGATCGCCTCTGAGCAGGTGGTACGCAACTGAGTAGAGCTGGAGCTTCTTCAGCTGAACTGCATAGGGCATCTGTTTGAGTCCCTTGATCCTCTTGGTGAGGTACTTTTGGGGTCTTTCCAGTTGCTGCAGGTGTCGGGTTAGGTACATCCCAAATGGAACATTGAATTCAATTATGGGCCTGATAAGTGATGAGTAGAGGGGCACAATGACCTCTCTTGATCTAGATGTGAACCCTTTAGTGATAAGGTGGGCTATATAGAAGGTCTTTCTAACCACTTTGGCAACATGATTGTCAAAGGAGAGATTGCTGTCTACTTGGGTCCCCAAGTCCCTAATTACTTCTTCCATACTTAATGGATTACCACCTATGTGGTAATTTGTGGGCACTTTGTTTTTCCCAAAGGGGATTACTATGCACTTTTTGGCATTTAGCTTTAGGCCATGGCTCTGGCACCAGTTATCCGTCTCTGTGAGACCCTTTTGGAGGATGCTTGTGTCAGCCGGAGAGTCGATTATGGCACCTAGTTTGCAGTCATCTGCGAACTTGGTCAACCATAGTCCACCAGTGTTAGCCTGTACCTCAGAGAAATATATAACGAACAAGAGAGGTCCCAGGACTGAGCCTTGTGGGATGCCACTTGTAACTGGTTTAGAGTCTGACATGGCACCTGCTATTCTGACCATGTGGGTTCTATCCCTGAGCCAGTTTGCAACCCATCTTGTGACACAGGGATTGATATTTAAGTTGGTGAGCTTATTTATGATGCCCGAGTGGGGTATTGTGTCGAAGGCTTTTGCGAGGTCTAGGTAGGCTGTGTGGACTACCTTCCCTTCATCTATGGCTTTGGTAACTGTTTCAAAGAAGTCAACCAGGTTCAAGAGGCAAGATCTGCCCTTAACAAAGCCGAATTGGGTAGAATCCAGTGTCTGGAGGTTCCCAATGTCTTTGTTTATGATTTCCATGATGATACACTCCATAGCTTTGCAGACCAGGCTAGTCAGGCTTATAGGGCAATAGTTTCCGGGGTCCATTGTGGCACCACCTTTATGGAGCAGGACCACTGTTGCTGTGTGCCATTCCTTGGGTACATATCCTGTAGTAAGGCTGAGATTGAACAGTGACTTTATATGAGGGTTTAGTTCTTCTTGGAGCTCGTGTAAGATGCAGCCTGGGACACCATCTGGTCCCATTGATGCTGTGCTTTTTGCTTTGGAGAGGGCAGCTCTCACCTGTGCATCTGTGACCTCAGGAAGGCTACACTCTGTAGAGATAGACATTTGCTCTTTTGGGGGGCAAGGGGGGGAGAAGTTTGCACTGAACCTTTCTGCCAGGATGTTGGCAATGTCTGTGGGTTCAGTGTATTTTTTGTCATTTTGCACTAACTCAGAGCATATCTGGGAGTTGCCTCCCAGGTTCCTGACATAACTAAAGAAGGCCTTGTGATTATCTTTAGTGTCTTGTGCAATTTTTCTTTCGAAGCTGGCCTTAGATGATTTTATGAGGGATCGTAGTTTTTTGCTAGTACTGATCGGAGATGCCTTCCCTTTTGGGATTTTGCTGTATCATGTAGTAGCTTTCTCCTTCATTTGTATAGCTTATGTATGACCTGGGTCCACCAGACAGGTCGCCTGCCTTTGGAGGAGTGAGTCTTGGTTTTATTTGAGATAACATGCTCCATGCATTCCTGTAGGTGTCCATAGAATGCTTTTGTAAAGGATTCTGCGTTTTGGGCCGTATTTTCCACTGGCCTGGGGGCTTTGAAGGATTCCACCTCGGTTTTGAGAAGTGTGAAGTTTGCTTTTGAGAGGTTCTTCACCGTGGTTTCATTGGCTGGGGGTGGGGACGGAATATGGATGAACAGTGAGATTAGTTTATGGTCTGATCTTACCAATGAGGGGTATACCTCTGGTGTAGAACATAGAGACCCCATGTTGGTAATGACCAGATCCAATATGTTTTCCCCTCTTCTTGGAATGGTGACCAGTTGTTCCATAGCATTTGAGTTTATAAATTCTAGGAACCATTGGGCGAGGGTGTTTGGGCTTGAGTAGTTTTCCCAATCAATGTTTGGGTAGTTGAAGTCACCCAATATAATGGTGTTTAGAGAGACCTTCATATTCTCCAGTGTTCTCAGGAAAGCCGAGTGGGGTTCCTGTGTTTGGGAGGATGGTCTGTAGCAGGCTACAAACTGGAAGGCAGTTTTGCCCACTGTTAGTTGCACATGGATGTTTTCCGATGCTTTGTGCAGTGCCACTAACCTGGAGGTGTGGGTATCTTTGATAAATATGGATACTCCCCCTCCTTTTGTGCTTTGGTCTGAGTTTTGGGGCCGAAAAGCATGGTATGAAGTATAACCTGTTAGTGCTGGGGTGCTCTTCGGAGCCTTGAACCAGGTTTCTGTTAGTGCACAGATATCGATATTCTCCATATTGAGGAGAGTCTCGAGTGTGTGCATCTTCAGGTTTAGACTTCTGGCGTTGAGCAGCATTACCCTTAGTTTTTTTTTTCTTTGTGTTGTCTATGGAGGTGGGTTTGTCTTTTGAGCCTTGCCTAAAAAAGGCACTATGGGGGAGGCAAGAGCCTTTGCCAGTATTCGAAAACCCAGGGGTGACAGGTGCAAGCCATCCCTAGCGAAGCAACGTGGCTTGTCGAGCATGTCATCCCAGGCTGACAGACACTGGATCCCCTTTGAATGACACCAATACTTTAGCCAATTGTTAAAATTGATCATTTTGTCTTTATATTGTGGCATCATTCTTGGTGAGGGCAAGATGCTACTCAAGGTCAGGGTCATATCGGCCTGGGCTACTTGATCAGAGAGCTCCTCTATGTCTCTTTTCATGTAGTCCAGGGAGGTACGTCTTAGGTCATTCACACCAGCATGAACAATGACGGAGCCATATTTGTACTTGCTTTGGAGTGACCTAAGTGCTTGTGTTATGTGGCGGATCCTGGCACCCGACAGGCAGCTTACAGTGACCTTCTCCTTGTTCAGTCTGGTGAGTGGGACGTCAGTGTGTCTGACAATAGAGTCACCTATTACAAGTGTATTAGGTGTGTTGTTTAGCTTTACCTGCTAATGAGCAGTATCTTAAAAAGGCAAGCAGCTGCTCATGGGGAACAGCTCTGTATGGGACTTAACTCACACATAGAGTGGATTTCTAAAAGTATACCAGAAACAAAGTTCGAAGCAAAGTTCTAGAAAGGAGTATTACACTCCAGCAGGTATGTAATAGATGTCTCCATATAACAGAATGTGGATGGGTGGATGGAGGTATGGGGAATAGAGATTACAACAGTAAGCCTATCTTAGCCCTATAGTAATGACGTGCCAGTGATACTCTGCTGTCCTACACCTACAGGCATGCCTCTCAACTGTCCCTCATTTTTAATCACATCTCAGCTCTGTCCCTGTCAATCGCTCCTACGTTGTTTGGCCATTGTAGGAAAGCTAGTGGATTACACATAACACATGGTGACAATGAGTAAGGGTGTGCACTCCTGTAACATCAAATGATGTACTATAATTTACGCCCCTCACTGTCTCACATACATAGTTCTAATATTTTAAAAGTGTCCCTGAATGTCCCTGATGTACTCTTGCTAAGTCCCTGTTTCTGTTGACATATGCCCCTGTTTGGTTGATCGCTATGCCTAACACACCTATCAACCTCTCACAGCATGGAACGAGGACAACGCCATAATTTATGGGGGGACAAAGGCCCAAAGTCAGTGACAGTGTTTAAATATTTGTCAGAGATCCACACGTTTGTGTGAAAATGACCAAAACTATGAGGCAAACATCCTGTCATCCTGCAAACATCTGTATAGTTGAGAGGTATGATGCCTACAGGGAGCATATACTACAGCAAGTTTGCATTGTTTTCTGTCATTGGGACACACTGGTGTTGCTGGACTGTCCCATACAGCTGTAATAGCACACTGTTAATTGTCTGGCAGTGGCCATATGACATATTAGTGGGAGTTTGCTCTTAGGGACACCCCATAGTAGACTGCAGTGCTGGGTGTTGTAACATACAGCAGAATCTGTCATGGCACACAGGGACGTACCCCAGTAGTGCTACTACCTTGATGGTATCCACATATAAGGTGTTGCCAGACTGTGGGGTATAACTTTGGGGGAGTGGTGGATAATGCAGGCCATTATTGGTATACTGGATCTGTACATAGTGGATGTCCATGTATCTGGTCATATAATGTGTTCCCCTTTTATTGTCTTTCAAGAACTATGTACCACTGAAGACATGCCCCATTCTCAGAGGTAGAGAATGACATGATAGTGGATGGATTGAAGCAGCACTATCAGATCTTGTTGTCCAGGGAGAGGCATAATCGGGAGCAGTGGACAGCATTATGGGCAGACTTTGTGCAGGATGTCAATTAGATTGGCTGACAGGATAGGACCTATGAGCAGATCTGATACTGGGCCAAAAACATGCTGAATGCTGCATGACAAAGGGCAGCTGATGTGCTGAATATATATATATATATATCAGTATTATATGTATATGGGGTACATACTGATAGGTACACTATGCATGTGGGAGGGGGATAGGGTCAGACAGATATGCAGAGATAGCTGTCTGTATTACAGACGTATTTCCACATAGCAGGTCTTTGTGAGGAAGAGGCAACAGAATTGCATTCAAGTTACCCAAGTGTAGGAGCATGCCCAGTAGGACTGTCAATACTTACAAGGTGACTCCAGACCAGAGCTACCTGCACTCCAGGCCAGGATTTTGTGTGCAACAGACATTGGCAGCTGCACCTGTTTCTGCAGAACAGCACTTCCCTGACATTGTCCATGGCATTCCCTGGCTGTGTGCTGTAATTAATATGTAACATCTCATACAAGCTGACAGTCTGCATACATCTCTCTCACCGTACATGTTTTTTCATAATGTCCAACATTTCACCCCATACGTTTGGCCTGTTCCTCATACTTTTCTGGTGTTTCAGTAAAATGTTGTATAAGGCAGTCAGTGACTAGTACTAACTACAGACAAACATTTGAGTGTTGGACTTTATGTCCTTCAGATATGTGGCACTTATGCAATCCACTTTCATACTAGCCACCTTCTAGGTGAATCAGAGCATCTGACTGTCTGTAGTTTTGGCCATTTGTCCCCCCACTCTCTCAGGCTTTGTCCAGACTTCATGCAGTGACAGATTGAGGGGTATGACAGTCTGTCAGGGCACCACCATATGACTGCCTCACATGCAAAAGATGTAGATACTGCCAGATTCAAACTATCAACACCATCACCCATGCTAATGTCCCTAGCCTAATGCGCCACACAGTTGCCAGACAAGGGTGCATCATTCATCACATAATCAATAGCATGCAGACATACATTGTCACCCCTGTGTTATGTGAGCCATAGAACATGTGGCCAGGTTCTAAGTCACAGCCCAGGAATTGGCTGGTCTGCTGATATATCATGCAGATTTACTATTACAACAGTTGTAAGGGTACACTGATGTGTTGGTGGTGGGGGATGACCAACCCATGCTCTGCTGGCATAGACAGTTGTGTGACTGTCATGTGACCCCACTGTTTGCCATCTCCCTTGAATAATGTAGTGGACTTTTCAACCATGTGGCCTAGTGCATATTATGGAGCACATAGTATTGGACAGAGTACCTGTTGTTTCAAGTGACTGTTAGATCTTCCCAAGTAGTCCAGTAGCCCTCTATATTCCCGTGCATACATGCGGCAGGTCCATACATATGCTACCATATACTAGTACCCCTTACAAGTGGTGAATAGGTGTGTGACTTACTTTGTGAATGCAGCAGTTGACAGACCTGTAGTTCGGAGCTGACACTGTCTGATGCACACAGTACACAGCCAATACATAGTTAGGTAAAAATTGTGTGTGTTTCTGGTTTCATTTTTACTAATATGTATGCAAGTTGGAGCAAGGTGTCAGTCCCTAGGGCCCTAGGCTATCAGTGCCTGTGCTATGTGTTGTCTCTTGGTCAAGGCCAGGGTATACTGGGCATGCCTATGTCTGCCTACAAAGACAACATCGGGGGTTCCTTCTCAGAGTCCCCCTGTGGGCATGGCTGTGATGACCTAAGCACTGGTGAGGGGGTTTGTGTATCCCTTCCCTTTGCTGATCCTGCTGCAGCTGTTTCCATGGGATCATATTGTGTAACATGGCATATACTGTGAACGTGTGCACAAATGTGACTGGAGAGTACCGCAGGGCTCCAACAGATATACCGAGGGACAGGAACCATGACTTCAGCAGCCCAAACACATGCTCTATGATGTTCTTAGTTTGTGCATATGCCTTATTATGGCATTCTTCTGTGGGTGTGTGTGCATTTCCGATGTGTGTCATCATCCATGGTTCCAGTGCATAGCAAACATCCTCCAGTAAACAGCCATGTCCCACCTAGCAAACATCTGGTACAGCTGTGATGTGTGCCAGATATGGGAGTCGTGATAATTGCCAAGGCTGCCGCTGGGCATTGCACATGACCTGGCAGTCGATGGAGTGATACCCCTTACAGTTGATGTAGTTTGTACTCTCCTCACCGGGTGGTGCCTTGATGTGATATGTACATGAGTGCAATCTATGGCACCCAGTACCTCAAGGTATTGTGCTACATGGTAGACTTGTTACATAGTACTGGCCCTCACTTCAGGGGTGAGGGGAAAATAAATGTGCTTACTGGCATGTGGTAGCATGGCATCCAGGAAATGGTGGAGTACCCTGCATGCTGATGCCTGTGAGACAACCATCATGTCCCTAGTTTGTCTTTCAAAAGCACCTGTAGCTGGTATCCTAAGAGATACACATACCATTGTTTCCACTGGGATGGGTTCCCCTCTATTGGCTCTGGGTCTGAGTTGGGGTTAGCAGATCTCAGTGAGTTCTTGTAGAATGTCCCTATCCACCCCATACTGCATTACAATCTTCAGCTCATGTAGCTCCTGGAAGGTTCTCCTGGGCCTGGACACTCTTCTCCTTCTCAGTCTAGGTCTATGGTCAGCAGCAGTAGCAGCAGCAGCATTGACCTCAGCATCTAGCACATGCATATTAGCAGACCTGCAGCAGCCCCTAGCATTCCTTTTGTTAAAACTCCCAAGTCTGTACACCACTGGTGTAGAGTATGGGGGTGAAATCAGATTGTAGGGTTTATCCAACCTTCATAGTGCTCTTCTGTAGGTGCAGTATGTGTGATTGGCTACCTATAATGCATTCTATCTGCCAAGTACATCACTTAGGACTGTTAATGGCCCTAGTTTAAGTGAAACAGGGGTCATCAATAATTAAGATACCATTGCTTTTCTCAGGCAATTTTTTTTTTTGAACAGCATTCCTTGCTCAGCAGAGCACTGTGCAAACACCCGCCGCAAAGGTAAACAGTGCTCAGCCCTCAGTGTACCCACCCAATGAAAGGTCATGCTCAACATGGAGGTTCATGCACAAACATGCTCAAACCTGATGAAACATGCTCTGAAGGTAAACAAAGCTTAGCAGTCAGTGTACACCCCCCCCCCCCATTCTCAGCAGGGTGCCGCACCAAGCAAACAGGAGCCACTGATCTACAATTAACTTATAAGTCCTCAGACAAACCCCCCCTTTGATGTCAGCTACCTCTTCTGTGGTCAACAACATGGCTCTGTGCCTACATGGATGGAATCTGCAGACACAGATACCCATTTGTGTTATTCAGTAACCCCCACCTCATTTGCATAGAGATCCGTAAATGCAACCTGGAAACAACACTGTTCCAGGCACTGCCTCCTTAGCAACAGAACCATTCCACCATTGTAGATACTCCACACAGGGTCTTATAATACATTACTGTCACATACTACAAAATTTAGTTTTTACACTATTTAATTTTTTTTTTCATAAAGGCATATTTGCGCACTGCAGCATGCCATGCAAACATACCCAGATTATTTAAAAAAAATAAAATTATTTTAAATTATTTTCCATATTATTTCGGACACACGATGTATAGTTTTGCACATATTTGTATCTGCTATGCTATTTCTGCCCATCTACCTGCCCTTTTACAGCCCCTATTGTTTTTTTTTTACATTCTGTTCACATAATCTTTTTTCCGTGTACACTACCGACATCAACAGTGGGCCTACAGGACTGCCTATCTGCTTCCTGAATTGCTCAACCTCCCTCATTTGCATGCATTTCACCTGCTTATCAGGTGATTTGGATGCTATGGATACTTCCATGTAGGTGCATGCGTGTGCACCACCCAGCTCTGTTTACTGGATCACATACCTGCTTACTTTAGTGTAAGCAGTATGCCACTATGCCTACATGGAAAAAAAGTGCATATAGGCTTTATTAAATTCCCCTCATAGTAAATCATAGTGAATATGCTTAATCAAATAATGTTTCAGCATATTAACCCTGTAATATTTGGTATTACAGTAAATAATTACTGGGCATCAAACATAACCACTATAGATGTGTCCAACTTGCGGCCTGCAGGCCGCATGCGGCCCTCAGACCTCTTCCATGTGGCCCCCAACCTCTAACTGCAACATCAATATATGCATGCCCCAAAACACTTTTTTTGTTTTGTGCTTTTCACACCCATGACCTATAACTCTGTTGGTGTGCACATGCACCAAAGCACCCTCCTAGTTTTGATTTTTTTGCACCAAAGAAGGATCTGTGTGTTCCTGCAGTTATTTTGTGCCAAAGAATCAGTGTGTGTTCTCACTGAAGAGGCACTCTTGTATGGATTTGCCATCATTGCCTTTGAAATTGGCAGCACTTACCTGTGTTAATAGGTAAGTACAGAGGGAGTGAATGAGTGAGTACATGCATGAAAGCAGAATGTTTGTGCATGTGAAAGTAGAAGAAGAGTGTGTGTGTGTATGTGTGTGTGTGTGTGTGTATGTGTATGTGTACATGACAGAGAGAGACACATGCACAAAGAGGCTAATGACGATAAATCTACCTACTGAACACAATTACGTTAACTCACAAATATATCGTACATTGAAAGTACACTTTCATTAAATTGTGGCTTACCTGACAGAAAGAGTATTGTATTGAATATGAAATCATACCTTTCAACTGTATGGATTTTTGCTTCATCTTTCAATTTGTGTCTTTTTCTTAGGAATAAAATTAGTCATCCAAGGTAATGCAGTTCCAGGGAGTAAGAATGAGACAGCAGCCTAAGCTTACTGGGTCAGTAGTGGATTGACTTTGTAGGACTGTAGCATATAAAGTGGGTCTATATTAGATCACTGAATGCTTAGGTAAGTGAACGGTGATTAATCGACCCCATGTAAGCGAAAGCTTACAAAACCGAACTGTCAGAACAGCGATTTTTTCCAAGGAAAAAAAAATCACTGTTCAAACAAAAAAAAAAAAAAAGCACATTAAAACATGAGATTTAGTGGGGGGCTTTGCCCCCCCACCCCCCCCGATGTGGGGGGCTGTGCCCCCCATCCAACCTACTTATATATACCAACTCTGAGACCACACTACAGTGCCGAAAATGAGAAAGTATCGAAGCGGCCAAGCGAATTCTATTCCAGGGAAAAAATTCGCTTACATGCCGCTTCGATATTTTGCAGTTTCGGTTTTGTCAGTTCGACCAAGACGCATTCGAAAATATGGGTCTTTGGTCTGCTGATAGGAACCCTATAAAGTTGAATTGTTTTTTTTCTGAAAAACAAAAAAACACCCAGTACTGTTTTGTCATTGATGGGTTCTAAGCAGTGGCAGATTGGACAACAATAAGTATAGCTTTGGTGGATCATCAATACTGGCAAATCAGTTGGGCACAATGTCATTTTTTAAATGTTGGGGGTTTTAGTGTGTATGTGTGTGCTTGTGTGTTGGGAGGGCTACAAATGTAGATGATTATTAAAGACAGAGACTTACGGACTGTGGAGAATATATTTGTTTCAAAATCTGATACTTGGGTACTAGGCATGCCAAAAGTAGATTTGTTAAGATATAGCTTCTTGCCATTTGCAATGGATGGATATTTCCATTTAATGGACAATGCTAGCAGTATGAGTGTGGTCCTGTAGGGATCTGGAGGATGTCAAGTCTACCACTGTCAATGTCTTGTAAAGTGACCTGGAAATGGAGATTGGGATGTTACTGAAAAAATACAGTAAGTGGGCTTAGATATATAGTTTAATTAAACAAAGTACACTTGCAATTTGCAGGCCATAATTTAATTTATTTCAGGTAGGCCAGATCCTGGTAGATTGTATCCCATTTGACTTAATTAGGGAGAGCTATCATTCCTGGGAAATAAGCAGCCCTAGTTTCAGTGAAAGCTCTGTGGTTGTTCGCAGGTAGGAAGTTGCAGGATGTGGATGCAATGTGTTTCATTTATTATTTTTAATGCATTTGAAATTTCAAAGCATGGTTTTCTTTGTTGAAAAAGAAGGCAGGATTGAATGAGACATATAATGCTTAACTGACAATGATGGGATAGAAAGATTTTAAGTGATGTATAATGTTTGCAGCTGCAATTGTTTCAATGGTGTCTGTGATGCATAACTATTTTTGGGCCTGTGTCCCACTTTTATTTTTCTCTTTCTCCCGATTTCTTGCTCTAAGGTTGATCGGTATGGTTCCATACTAAATCAGAAGGTTGTATTTATCTTGGAAGTCTTTTCATCATAATTACGAGAAACAGAGCCTTTTAATATCTTTGCTTATTTCCAATATAAACTGCCATGTAACCTTGCAAATAACCTTCTTATTAAACTACTTTTAATTCTTTTGGAATTGACAAGTATGCATCATTGGTTAGGACGTAAGCATAGAGTGCTAATGTGACAGCTCAGTAAACTGTCAGTCTGTGAATAACCTGCACAAATTAAAATGTCTGAATGTCAAATGGCTTTAGATTAGAGGGAAGTTATATAGAAAGTTTATAGATTTTTTATCGATTTACTTTTTGCTGAGCAGTTGTTTGCTAATTTATTGATGCTCCTTTTGGTGGTGGGGAATTAGTTGGATGAGTCCATCTCTAGTATGTTTTTTTTTTTCAGATATTTTTACTTCCAGACAATTTCATTCAGCGAGTGTGTGTCATGTGATTACTGAGGTTGCCTATTTTAAAAGTAGGGGCTCCATATGTGTGTGTGTGTGTGTGTGTGTGTGTGAGAGAGAGAGAGAGAGAGAGACATTTAATATGTATACTGAATATATTCTTGCAAATGGAATTCTTAGTTAAATAGGCCCCTCTTCTTGGGCAAGTAGACTTGAATAACCAATACTAGATCTCAGCCAACCGGCTAAGAAGGTTTAGTATGTGGATTTTCCATCTGGTTTGATGAAGGCTATGCTACTTACTCAAGGAGTACATGTATGGCTATCCATCCATTTGTCGTGTTGCTGAACTACATTGTTTGATAATGAGAAGAACTTTTTACAGAAGTTGAAGTTTTTGTATCAAGAACCTGTACATACAGAGTGGCTTGTTTATGTTGCAGTGAAGGCTGTGGTCTTTGTAGTGAGCATTTTAAGTATAACCAGTATTTCTGAGGTGGAGGAGTCTCTTAAGGCAGGATCTTTCTTAGCTTGGAAAGCAAGCCATTGATGAAATTTATAGGAACCAGTGAGAGGCAGAGGAGAGCAAGAAGCTTTTTAGTTTGTTTGGATAGCTAAGTGAACTTAGTCCTTTGACCTTTTTTGTCAGAAATTGTTGTAGTCTTTCTTTTGGCAGGGTGTTTTGCTGAGGCACATACCAAAACGGGCTTTGCACTCAGTAATGGCTCTTATAAAGGAAGAATACAGAGATGTTATGAACACCTTGTCCCTGGATGAGATACCCTTACTAATGAGGTGGGCCATGTAAAAAGCTTTCCGTACAACGGAGACATCATGGTGGCCAAAAGTTAGGTTTCTATCAACCTGGGTGTCCAAGCACCTCACAACTGATTGCGTGCTTACAACATTGTTATTAATGTGATAATTTGTGGGGACATCACTCTCCCCAAAGGGGATGATGCATTTTTGGCATTTAGCTTGAGGCCATGTTTCTGGCACAAGTCATTTGTTTGGGTGAGACCATCTTGTAGCTTATTTAGAATTGCTTTATTAAGTCAGTAATGTAAATTCTTTACTTTATTGCAAATTTGTTGGTTTATTTTTGTGTATTATAGTATTGTAGGGCTGCTAATGTTGACATTTTATGTAGTTGGACTGCTGGAGTGGTTTTCCCAGTGAGAAATGCTAGTGCTGTAGTGAATATCTCTTTATTTGTAATATATATATATATATATATATATATATATATATATATATATATATATATATATATATATATATTAACTAAGATATAAGAGTTAACTGTTAGATTAGAGAATTAGAATGAGAATTAGAATTTTAAGGCAAATATTAGGCATTTATTACATGTATTCATTGTTCGAATACAGTATAGCCAGGAGGTCGACTTTGGTCACCTGCGGCAGTGAAAGAGTTAACTATATGATATATTTTATATGCGGCCCCAAGAGAATTTCTGTTCACTCAATGCGGCCCTGGCAAGCCAAAAGGTTGGACACCCCTGCACTATGCAATTACTGATATCATGTAGCCCTTCAATAAGCTTGTATAAATCCATTTAAAAACTGCTTAGTGCCTTGGAGAACAATCTAAGTTTTGTCTAAAGTTGGTGTAAGATGTTTCTCTATAAATATTGACAGTGATTCTATACACCAGTTCCTCCCTGCCACAATTGGGCTTAAGGGTGGGAAAAAGGTCTTCATGGATCTTGGGAAGACCCTGTATGACCTGCATCATTGGTTCATCTAATCTAAAATAGTTATAAAGATCTAAGTTAATAGTTATGCACAGTAAGCAGTCAAGTAAGTATTGTTCACCCTTTTCACCATTATATCAACATCATCACTTGTCAGATTTTTCTTAAGTATTAGTATCACTTAACATTCATCTCATGGAACCAAAATAAAAATCATGGTCTGTAATCATTATAGGACCTCCTTTATCCACTGGCCTTATTAGAATGGATGAATTGTTTTGTAAACTTGATAAGGCCAGCATTTCGTCCCTATTTAAATTTCTTTCCTATATTTCCTTTCATCAAATAATTTAAATAACTCATCCTCACAAATTTTCTCATATGCCACTAAAATTGGATGGTTTAAAGAGATGTATATACTTGGTTTTCTAAATCTATTAGTATTATTATTTTCAGAGTTTTGGCCGAAGGAGGAGAAGAGGGGGAAGGCATGCCCAAAGGCAGGTAAAGGCTAGGACTGTGATAGTGATTGTCGGAACTTTGAATGTTGGCAGTATGACTGGTATAGGGAGAGAGCTAGCTGATATGATGGACTGAAGGAAGTTTGGTATATTGTGTGTGCAAGAGACCAGATGGAAGGGGAGCAAGGCTAGGTGTATCGGAGGTGGGTTCAAATTGTTTTATCATGGTGTGGATGGGAGGAGAAATGGTGTAGGGGTTATCCTGAAGGAACAGTATGCTAAGAGTGTTTTGGAGGTGAAAAGAGTGTCGGATAGAGTGATGTTTATAAAGCTGGAATTTGATGGTGTAATGATGAATGTTAGTGCATATGCTCCACAAGTTGGGTGTGCAATGGATGAAAAAGAAAAATTTTGGATTGAGTTGGATGAAGTGGTGATGACTGTACCCAAGGGTGAGAAACTGGTGATTGGAGCAGATTTCAATGGGCATGTTGGTGAAGGGAACAGAAGGGATGAGGAAGTGATGGGTAGGTATGGTGTTAAGCAAAGGAATGCAGAAAGTCAGATGGTAGTGGATTTTGCGAAAAGGATGGACATGGCTGTGATGAATAGGTATTTTAACAAGAGGGAGGAGCATAGGGTGACATACAAGAGTGGAAGAAGATGCACACAGGTGGATTATATCTTATGTAGAAGGGCCAGTCTGAAGGAGATTGGAGACTGTAAAGTGGTGTCAGGGGAAAGTGTAGTTAGGCAGCATAGGATGGTGGTTTGTAGGATGACATTGGTGATCAAGAAGAGGAGGATGAGTGTGAGGGCAGCACCAAGGATCAAATGGTAGAAATTGAAAAAGGGTAATTGTGGGTGGAGTTCAGGGAAGAGTTAAGACAGGCACTGGGTGGCAGTGAAGAGTTACCAAATAGCTGGGTAACTACAGCAGAGCTAGTAAGAGAGATGGCTAGAAAGGTGCTTGGTGTGACATCTGGAAAGAGGAAGGAGGACGAGGAGACCTGGTGGTGGAATGAAGAAGTACAGGAGAGTATACAGAGAAAGAGGCTGGTGAAGAAGAAGTGATACTGTCAGAGAGAGGAAGAAAGTAGACAGGAGTATAAGGAGATGAGGTGCATGGCAAAGAGAGAGGTGGCGAAGGCTAAGGATATGGCGTATGAAGAGTTGTATGAAAGGTTGGACACTAAGGAGGGAGTGATAAAGGATAATGAGGGAAACGTGCTCACACATGAGGAGAGTGTGTTGAGTAGATGGAAAGAGTACTTTGAGGGGCTGATGGATGAAGAGAATGAGAGGGAGAGAAGGTTGGATGATGTGCAGATAGTGAATCATGAAGTGCAGTGGATTAGCAAGGAGGAAGTAAGAATAGCTATGAAGAGGATGAAGAATGGAAAGGCTGTTGTTCCAGATGACATACCTGTGGAAGCATGGAGGTATTTAGGTGAAATGGCAGTGGTGTTTTTAACTAGACTGTTTAATGAAATCTTGGAAAGTGAGAGGATGCCTGAGGAATAGTGAAAAAGTGTTTTGGTACCGATTTTTAAGAATAAGGGTGATGTGCCGAGCTGTAGTAACTACAGAGGGATTAAATTGATCAGTCACAGCAAGAAGTTATGGGAATGAGTAGTGGAAGCTAGGTTAAGAAGGGAGGTAGTGATTAGTGATCAGCAGTATGGTTTCATACCAGGAAAGAGCACTACAGATGTGTTGTTTGCTCTGAGAGTGTTGATGGAGAAGTACAGAGAATGTCAGAAGGAGTTGCATTGTGTCTTTGTGGATTTCGAGAAAGCATATGACAGGGTGCCTAGAGAGGAGTTGTGGTATTGTATGAGGAAGTAGGGAGTGTCAGAGAAGGATGTAAGAGTGGTAAAGGATATGTACAAGGGTAGTGTGACAGTGGAGAGGTCTGCGGTGGGAGTGATGGATGCGTTTAAGGTGGAGGTGGGATTACATCAAGGATCAGCTCTGAGCCCTTTCTTATTTGCAATGGTGATGGACAGGAGTCCCTGTGGACTATGATGTTTGTGGATTACATTGTGATCTGTAGTGAGAGTAGGGAACAGATGGAGGAGACCCTGGAGAGGTGGGGATATGCTCTAGAGAGAAGAGGAATGAAGGTCAGCAGGACTAAGACAGAATATATGTGTGTGAGTGAGAGGGAGGATAGAAGAATGGTGAAGATGCAGGGAGTAGAGGTGACGAAGGTGGATGATTTTAAACACTTGGGATCAACAGTTCAGAGTAATGGTGAGTGTGGAAGAGAGATAAAGAAGAGAGTACAGGCAGGATGGCGTGGGTGGAGAAGAGTGTCAGGAGTGATTTGTGACAGATGAGTACCAGTAAGTGTAAAAGGGAATGTCTACAAGAGGGTGGTGAGACCAGCTATGTTATATGGGTTGGAGACAGTGGCACTGACAAAAAGGCAGGAGTCAGAGAGTGATGTGGCAGAGTTGAAGATGTTAAGATTTGCACTGGCTGTGACGAAGATTGACAGGATTAGGAATAAGTAAATTAGAGGGTCAGCCCAGGTTGGAAGGTTTGGAGACAAAGCCAGAGAGGCAAGACTACGTTGGTTTGGACATGTGCTGAGGAGGGATGCAGAGTATATTGGGAAAACGATGCTAAGGATGAAGCTGCCGGGTAACAGGAAAAGAGGAAGGCATAAGATAAGGTTTATGGATGTGGTGAGAGAGGACATGCAGGTGGTTGGTGTGACAGAGCAAGATGCAGGGGACAGGAAGAAATAGAAACATTTGATCCGCTGTGCTGACCCCTAACAGGAGCAGCCAAAAGAAGAAGAAGATTTTCAGAGTTTTTAAATTGTAAATTTAAGCATAACATTTGTAGTGAACAATTTTAAAACAATTACAGTGTCCATTACTTTGGTTTTCTGTGCTGGTATATTCGATGTTTAACATCTTTGAAGCAGTGAAATTTCATCTTCAGATAACGTCCTTGAAGAAATATTCCAAATTAAGGAGTGATCCTTTGCTGCACAGCCTTTCCAAAGTTTTGTTGTTCCCAGACTGTGGTGTCATCTTCCTTTTGGTTCTTCCCCTTCTTCTCGATCGATGACTCAAACCGTTTTTGTTTATAAGTAACAGGAATAAAGGGGAGTGCTCACCTTTGTGTTTATCCATGGAACTATTAGCACTATGTATAGACTGTTGAATCTGCTGCCGCTTATTGGAGGTTAATCGTGTTGTTTTCCTCCTTGTTCCTATATTTCTGACTTTCCCAGGCTCTAAATGTAATTCTTATAGATATATAGATCCTTCCAATAGTTTCAGACAGCCAGACACAGGGAAACAGATGGAGTTTAGGGTAAGTGCGAACTGCAACACATGCCATATAGTGTATTTAGCATACTGTGAATTATGTTTATCCTTTTATATAGGCAAAACAGCCCATGAGATTGGATTAGGGAACACATTTACAATAAAAACAATGGGATAACTATGAATGTGCTAGCACAGTGTAGCTTGTCACGTAGTTTTAAGTTTCTGGTAATAGAGATGGTAAAATTGAATGAACGTGGGGGTGATATCAGAAATATGTCAGAGACATCAGAGATGAGATGGGTTATCAGAATGAGAGCACGGTCTGAATGATAACGTTCCTATAAAATCTGTTTTTAAAGTTAAGAATATTTATAGGTAGTAAATATAGAACATTTTTAAACAGTTTTAAAGTAGATGGTTTTCAGGAGGGTCCATGTACTTATGATTTATATTTTGATGTATGGGTTGAATGTTTTATATGTGTTTTATGTTTTATGATGTATAAATATTTTTCAGTGAGAATATTATGTTGCTATGCAACTAACTGACTGATTTTATTGGTCGAATGGGATATAAAGAGCAGCTTATATGATATAATGTCATAGTGTTTGATGAAGTAGTACTTGGTAACTATGAAAGCACTCAGAAATAAACATTTGGAATTATTCTGAGACTTTTGTTTTATGTGGCGAGCCTTTGCATTGCTTTGGTTCACTTCGTTTCTTGTGTTGAGACTTCATAAAGTTTAGTTGAATTCAGGTCTGCAACACTACATTTGCTTCACAGTATGATCTTGCACATACAGTTACTGTGTGTAGAGATGACGCTATAAGAAAATAGACAAGCACAACGTCCGTAATATTAGACAGTCATAAATACAGGGGAGGTTTCTGATTTTTACTTAGAATTCTATAAATGTGATTACATTTTAAGTTACAGTTCATTGTGATGTACATACATAAAAATATTGATTGCAAACCTGTGCACTATTACTTCATATAACACATTCATCAGCGTCATATATTGGTTACGTGATTCATCATATACACCACACAATTTAAATATTTTGACTCAGTAATGTGTCTTGATCAAATAAAAACTAAAAGCACACACACACACACACACACACACACACACACACACACACACACACACACACACACACACACACACACACACACACACACACACACACAACAAGATATCCAATATATCACAAGGGAATACAAATGAAACCTAGGACTGCACTGATATATGCGAGATCACAGCAGGTAGTGCTGTATAGCCATACAGTTGCTTTGAAACTCAAGGAGAGAGATGATTGTGATTGATGGCCTCATGTTTGTACTGGTGGGGCAACATAAAATCATTAGTACTGGGCTTGCAGGTATAAATTAACAAAAGGGTGCAAAGGCAGGTCAGTAACTACATGTTGCCCTGGTGAAATAGATTATTTAGCAGTACATTTCATTCTCATGCAGCAGATGCTCACGATCCTCTAAAGTATAAAATAATTACTGCATTAAAAATGAGGGCAATTGTATCACATGATCCTCCATCTGAAGTTGTATCACACTGTCTTGAAGGTACATCTACAGATATGACAAATGTGTTATTATCTACAAATAAAATGCCACAATTAGTACACAGTGAGAGATGCATAAAATTACACCTTCAACCTCAGTACACCATTAACTAGAGCTACCGTTAATTCATTATTAAGCTCTCTACAGCATGCTTGTTGTTTATATGAGAATCAAAGTGACCCCATCACATTTATGAACATTTTGGTCACTAGTACAGCAGAAATTCTTGGAACGCTAGCTTAATGTAGATTATGGATAGTTGACAGAATTTATATTTTGAAGGGTGGTCCATGTAATCAACATTATTCTGCATTGTGTCATAAATACTGAACAGTATAACAAGTACTTGCCATTAATATCTGCTATTATGTCAACTAAGGCTGTCCATATGTACAATGTATTTTGGTTTTTGAAATGATGTTATCATAAGAGTGTGCAACTACTCCATCATATATAATATGTGATTTTGAACATGCGTTCATTAAAAATATTAAATGAAAAATATGTGGAGCAAAACTAAAAGGATGTTACTTTCATTTTTGTCAAAATATATGGCAAAAGATACAACCACTACATATGAATGCAAATTATGGCTCAGATATGGATTTTCACAATGTATACAGAATAGCGAAAAAAAAGGACCAAGATTCCGTAAAGGCTTCAACTTCTAAAACAATTTCAATTTATTGAAGTTATAAAAAACTTTCTTTAAGCGCTAAATTACAATACACTTTTCGTCGCTGTACTATAACGCAACTTCCTCAGAAGACAATTAGGACAGTCAACCTACTTCCTTAAATTTAAAACATTCTTTAATTTTTCAATTAAACAATCTATCCATGGTCAATTCCTTAAAGAGGACTGGTACCCACAGTCTTTTAAACGTACATAGAAATGTACATTTAAAAATATTTAAAATATTTAAAATATTTAAAAGGTGTGTATTGTGAAAATAGTAAATAAATAAATATATTATACAGATAATATTGTACTTCCTTTACTCTTATGATTTTTAAAATAAATGCATAAATTATATAAAATTATGTTGAAATTGTATAAAATTATACAGTGTCTGTTGGTTATAGTAAATGCTAAAAAACCTGATTGCCTATTTGTCAAATGACATGAGTTCAAGTATCTTAAATGCCTTGAATCTCTTATACTCTCTTTATACTAGTCAGGGCTATTCTGGTAGACATTTTATATGCCCTTTTATATAATCTTTCCATTGAAATATTAACTTTAAAATAAACTAGTGGTGCACCCTTAAGTTGACCAAACCTCACTCTGTTCACCCTTCAGCATTTATAAAGTGCTTCTAAAAATGTCCAAATGTTTGGAGTGTACATAATATAAATGACACTGGTGTTAAAATTATACCTCTTAGTAATAGCCCTAAAGTCTCATTTTGTAAAGGATAATAAATAGTAACACCTGTGTCATAAAATAGAATAAAATAACTATTTTATAAAAATTTAAAATAAAATAACTATTTTATAGAAAGATCTGGGTTCGAAAATCTGAACCTCACTTTCTATATTTCTAACCTCTTGTACATTAACCGTGTTAAAATTTTGTTAAACCTCATGTGGTTTTACATAGGGCCCAAATCGTAAAGATATAAAGTATATGTGCAAACCAATGAGAACATACAAAACACCAAGCACGAGAAAACAACAAGCTTGAAAAAACACATTTACTACTTATATAAAATATTGTATTGTAGAACCAAATAAAACCAGTCTATCTTTTGAATTGCCCTTTAGTAGAATCTTTTAACATAAGGGCCTCGCTCTATGGTAATTTACTATTATCTTTCCATATTTTTCAGCCTCAAAATACATTTAATCGAGGACATTTCATTAATTCCTGGATACTGGTTTGCGTTTGTTCTTAACTGCCAAACTAGTTCTTTTCTCTCTAATTTTAATGGTTCATACATACTAATGTAATCAACATTATTCTGCATTGTGTCATAAATACTGAACAGTATAACAAGTACTTGCCATTAATATCTGCTATTATGTCAACTAAGGCTGTCCATATGTACAATGTATTTTGGTTTTTGAAATGATGTTATCATAAGAGTGTGCAACTACTCCATCATATATAATATGTGATTTTGAACATGCGTTCATTAAAAACATTAAATGAAAAATATGTGGAGCAAAACTAAAAGGATGTTACTTTCATTTTTGTCAAAATATATGGCAAAAGATACAACCACTACATATGAATGCAAATTATGGCTCAGATATGGATTTTCACAATGTATACAGAATGCCAATGTGCATACCATTTCTAACATATGATGAAAATAAAGAAGTATGTTTATTACTGCGCCCAGTATGTTCATAGGATGACATGGCTGTATTAAATTACATAGTAAATACCTATGTATTGGGTAAAATAAGTAACTTTAACACATGTACAACATGTACTCCTAGTTTTCCCCCATTATTTCTATATGAGTTATGGAATGTTATAGATCTGCTGCAAGAAGCTCTAAACAAAGACATTAAATCATACAGAAGGTTTTCACAGGCATATCCAATGTCATTTGGGCAGAGAATTATGTGACCTGTGTTCCATAATGAAAACAATATGCAAAAAAACAAGATAGATGCACACAGTTACTATGTAGGGTACATGCTGGTCTGCCTATCACACTTTCGAAAAGGAAGACATTATTCAAACAACTGTATATGCAAAAAATAATATCTGGCAAGACTACCTATGAGGTTCTCAACAATCTGAAAGCACTGGTTGCCCACACTGAAATCCAAAGATACTGCAGGTATCATGGTTAGTTTTTTTCCTTTATCACCGAGCAGAGGAGTTTTGCACAAATAATGTGTTTCGGTTGTTAAGTTCATAGGTTCATAGGAAAATGCTAGGCAATTACTCTGTAAACCATCTGATCCAGAGGTGAGGGATATGTGGGGATATGAATCTATCATGCCAATGTTTCTTATTAAGCTACTGATGAAGGTTTAGTTCCTTTAAACTGATTTGATAATAATGCATTGATAATGTTGTTATTGAATAAAATGGCATTATATACAGTTTAAAAGTACCCATATGCATGTATATACACACACACACACACACACACACACACACACACACACACACACACACACATATATATATATATATATATATATATATATATGTATATATATATTATATATATATATATATATATATATATATATATATATACATATACATATACATATACAATGCATATACATATACATACACATATACATACATATACAAAC